>NC_090444.1:1561624306-1561927336 GCF_031143425.1 Pleurodeles waltl | reverse complement strand
GGCATCTACCTTAGGATAGCTACACCCACTAGGTGACCACTTTCTGTAAGCAGAAGTTACTTCACTATACAAGATTGGCTATTTTCCTTCCATTCAGGATGGAGGAAAATGAAATGGAGAGGTCACCTCACGTGCAACACCTCAGGGGTGATGCAAGCCAGGACTGACCACTCCTCCTGTCCTTTGCTCTGGTTTCACGCCGTTGCTCCAGTCACAAGTGGGAGTTGCAGAGAAGAATGGCCATCTGTTGTTAGAAGAAGGCCTGGGGGTAGAGTTTCAAGGGAGGTAAGCCCTTTGAAGCTCGCTAGCAGGGCAGTGCACATTTGTGAGGCAGAATGTGTTAGCACCTCCAATGTGGGAGACTGGGCTGGTTTGTAGTGGGTACCAAAGGTACTTATACCTTATATCCAGTCCAGTTATCCCTTATTAGTGAAATGTAGTCAGTGTCTAGAAGCCAGGCTGTCTAGAGATAGCTGTAGGCAGAGCTGCCAAGGCTGAACTAGGAGACATGCAAAGCTCTTGTAATACCACTATAGTCACACAGTAGTCACACACATGAAAGACAATACTCAGTGTTACAAAAATAAAAGGACTTTATTTTGGTGACACAATGCCAAAAATACCTTAGAGACTATACTCCCTTAGTAGGTAAGTATTATGCACAAAATATACACTAGTAACCAAAAACAGATAAGTAAATAGTCAGAAAACAGTGCAAACAGTGAAAATAACAATAGGTTGCAATGGACCTGGGGGAACACAAACCATATACTAAAATAGTGGAGTGCAAAAGTCGGTTTCCCACCTAGGCAGGTGTAGTGTGTAGAGGGGTGCTGGGAGTGTAAGAAAACACCAAAGGTAAGAAAAAGTCCCCACCCCTGGGCCCAGGAAAACAGGAGTAAATCACAGTAAGTTTCCTGAAACACACAAGAAGTCGTGATGGAAGATTATGCAAGAACCAGAAGAGACTGTAAGACACCAATGATGGATTTCTGGACCTGAAGACCTGTGGAAGAAGGAGACCAAGTCCAAGAAGCACTAAAGAGTCCAGAGCGAACTGGAGCCCCTGCTAACCTGGATGAAGGTGCAAAAGAAGAACTACCTGTGAGAAGACAAAGTCAGTATTGCACCAAATAAGACAGATGCAGGTTCCTGTTGGTGTAGAAGATGTCCCACGCCGGATGGATGAATGCTGTCTGGTTTGCGTCACTGGATTCCGCCAACAAGCCTTAGCACATGCAAAGCGTGCGGTTAGCGGAAGATGGCACTTCCCAGGACCAGGAGGGACCTGGTAGCCTCTACCCAGGAACAGGAGACAGAGGGGGCTTTCAGCAACTCATAGAGCCCTCAGAAGACCAGACAGCATGCACAGAAGTCCCACAGCACAGAGACAAGGAAGGTGCAAATGGAAGACCTCACAGCATGACACAAAGGACTCCCACGCCGCTGGAGAACCACTCAGGAAGCTGTGCGTCACAGGATGGAGTGCTGGGGACCTAAACTGTGTTGTGCACGAAGAACTTCTTGGAAGGTTGCACAAAAGCCTTGGCAACTGCAAGACATGCAGTGCATGGGGCTACTGTCTTGCGTGGGTAGGCAAGCTCTTACCTGCACCAGAGTTGGACAGCTGGACGTTGGGACTGTTGTGGTCACTTTAGTCCACCACTGTGTTGCTGGATCCACACCTGTCGTCTGGAGAGGGGATCCAAGCCACCAGTAGTTGCTGCAGAGAGGTTCCTGCTGAAGCAGGGAAGTGACTCAGTCACTAAACTGAAGATTCCTGTGTCTCTTTTGGTGCAGTCTGAAGACAGGCAGTCCACAGCATGGAAACTGCTGTAGTTGCTGGCAGGAGCTGAAATTACAAGGTTGCAGAATTTGTCTTTGCTTCTTTGTTTCAGTTTTGTAGAGTTCCTGTGGAGGTCAGCTGCTGTTCCGTCGGGAGATGTAAAGGATGCAAACGATTCCTGCTGGAGTCTTGCAATCCGAATCTGAAGAAACACCCAGAAGAGAGACCCTAAATAGCCCTGAGAGGGGGATTGGTCACCTAACCAGGTAAGCACATATCAGAAGGGGTCTCTGATTTCACCGGCTGGCACTGGCCACTTAGATGCTCCCAGAGAGCCCCACCACCTTGGAATCCAAGATGGCAAAACCCAGGAACACTCTGGAGGAGCTCTGGGCACCACCGCCGAGGTGATGATGGACAGGGGAGTAATCACTCCACTTTCCTTTGTCCATTTTGTGCCAGAGCAGAGACTGGGGGTCCGTGACCCTGTGTAGACTGGATAATGCAAGGATGACACCATCTGGTTTCTTCAAAGCATTTCCAGAGGCTCTGGGAGTATACCCCTCCCATGCCTGTAACGCCTATTTCCAAAGGGAGAGGGTGTAACACCCCTCTCCAAAAGGAAATCCTTTGTTCTGCCTTCCTGGGCTCGTGCTGCCCAAGTAACAGGAGGGTAGAAACCTGTTTGTGAGGTGGCAGCAGCTGGGGCTGCCTGGAAAACCTCAGAAGGCTAGTATGGCAGTACTGGGGGTCCACTTTGGAGCCCCCAGAGTACATGGAATTGTGCAACCAATTCTGGAATCAGTATTGGGGTACATTTCTACATGGCCATATTCAGAGTTACCATTGTGAAGCTGGACATAGGTATTGACCTATGTCCAGTGTACACTTAAAATGGCAACCCCACACTCACGAAGTTTGGGAAAATGGTCTTGAACAATGTGGGGGCACCTCTGCTAGTGCAGGGGTGCCCTCACACACAGGTACTTTGCACCCAGCCTTCAGGGTTGGAAGACCTGACATATAGGTGACTTACAAGAGACCTGGTGCAGTGAAAATGGCTGTGAAATAGTGCATGCACTATTTCACACAGGCTGCAATGGCAGTCCCGTAGAAGCCTTTGGATGGGCTCCCTATGGGTGTCAAAAGAAATGCAGCAGCCCACAGGGATCCCCTTGAACCCCAATGCCTGGGGTACCTAGGTACCATATACTAGGGACTTATAAGGGATGATCAGTATGCCAATTTGGAGCAAAATGCTGGATTACCAGGATGTAAGGACAAACTTGGAGCCATAGAGAGCATGAGCACTGGGGTCCTGGTTAGCAGGACTCCAGTGACACAATAAAACATACTGACAAAAGCAGTGAAACATACTGACAAGTAGGCTACAAACCATAAGCACTGGGGTCCTGACTAGCAGGATCCCAGTGACACAGTCAAAACACACTAACAGGCCAGAAATGGGGGAACCATGCTAGAAAGAGACTACTTTCTCACATTCACCCAGGAAGGGCTTTGTTCTGAAACCCAAAGAACAGGCTCTCTCACCCCAGGGATTCAGACTGTTGTCTGGTGGTGGCAGGCGTGTTGTGACTGGCTAGCAACCATGCCAGGTTAGTTATCTTTTGCAACAGACACCTTTAAGGTGACCCCTGGATACTTTTTGCAATAAATCCACTGCTGGTACCAGCTTGGAATTACAACTCTGACTTGTTTGATACGAAACAAGCCAGGGCTCAGAGTGGCCATCATGTAGCTGTGAAACTCGTATTGACCAGTGTCCAGCATATACACTTAAAATGGCGGCTCTGTTTTCTCATGTGTGCCAGGTTTGGCAAGGACACAGTGGGGGCATATTGCTCATGCAGCTATGCCCTCACATGCAGTGTAGTACACCCTGCCTTAGGGTTGGAAGGCTTACCAGAGGGGTTTCTTACCTATGCTGCATGCCGTGGGTAGTGTGCCAGTTGTGTTTGTCTTTTGGGATTCCATCAGGATACTCAGCCTGTAGTGGCAGTGCTGGGTAGATCTGAATGCATGGCCCTAGAGGGTGGCACAATTACTGCTGCTGCCCTCAGGGGCCTTACCCTTAGTACCCCATGCCCCCGGTACACAAGTACCATTTACTAGGGACTTACAGTGGCAGCTAAAGGTGTCTCCAAATGTGTCAATGCATCACAACAGTTTTGGGGAAAGCGATCTGGCCCAGGGAATCTGGTTAGCAGGGGTCCTGAGCACTAACAACTTTTATTTTAGGTTTCATTATTTACAGGGCAATAAGTGGGGGGACTAACCATGTCAAAAGAGGCCTTTTCTCACACTACCTTCCTCAGAGGAAAGAGGATGAGACTACCCTTTCCCTAGTGAGTCTTCACCATCAAAGTGGAAGAACCTAGAAAGGCCATGTGCTTTGGCATGGGCAGTCCCAGGTCTGTGTTCCACTTGAAAGTCCATCCCCTGTAGGATAATGGACCACCTAAGCAGTTTGGGGTTTTCACCTTTCATCTGTTGCAGCCATCTGAGAGAGCTTGTGGTCAGTCTGAACTATGAAGTGGTAGCCCAACAGGTATGGCCTCAACTTCTTCAGGGCCCAAACCACAGCAACGACTTCCCTCTATATGACACTGTATTTTTGTTCCCTAGGGAGTAGTCTCCTGCTTATAAAAACAACTGACTGGTCACGTCCTTCATCGTTTTTTCCGGGCTAGGATTGCACATAACATTCTTCAGAGTGCCAAAGGCCCTTTGACATCTCACTTTCCAATGAACCGTTTTGGGCATTTTCTTTGGAGTTAATTCTGTGAAGGGGGCAACTATGGTGCCATAGTCCTTCACAAACCTCCTATAGAACCCAGTTGAGCCAAGCAATGGCCTAACCTGTGTGTGGGTTGAGGGAGCTTCAAAAGTCAGAATGGTCTGGATCTTTGGTTGAAGGGGCTGCACTTGGCCTCCACCAACCATGTGGCCCAAGTAAACAACTTTACCCTGCTCTATCTGGCACTAACTGGCCTTGATAGTAATGCATGCATTCTGCAGGGCCTCAAGGACCTTCCCTAGCTGAATCAGGTGATGTTGCCAGGTGGAACTATAGACAGCTATGTCATCAAGGTAAGCTGCACTAAAGGTTTCCTGCCCAGCAAGGACTTGGTTCACCAGCCTCAGGAAGGTGGCAGGTGCATTCTTTAGTCTAGAGGGCATAACACTGAACTGATAATTCCCAACAGGAGAAGAATTTGCTAGTACCGAGATGGCATATCAAAGGTACTTAGGAATGTGGCTGCCCCTAGACTGCCTATGAGCTCACCAACTCTTGGAATTGGGTCTACATTAGTTTTTTTGTAGCAGAATTGAGGCCCCTGCAATCCACACAAAACCTAATTTCCTTTTTCTCTCCCTTGTAGTGAGGTTTGGGGACTAGGACTACTGGGCTAGCCCAGGGACTCACTGAGAGTTCAATGACACCAACATCCAGAATCTTTTTAACTTCTGCTTGGATGTTCTCCCTGACAAGGTCTGATTGTCCGTAGATTTTGAGAGGCAAGCTGTCACCAGTGTTCACATCATGGGTACACCAGTTTGTCTTTCCAGGGATCTGGGAGAATAGCTCAGCATACTGGTTGAGGACTTACCTGCAATCAGTCTGCTGTTGTTCTGCTAGGGTGTCTGACAAGTTCACCTCATCCACAGAACCATTTTGGGGATTGCTGGAGAGGAGACCAGGGAGAGGTTCACCCACATCTTCCTGTCTTTCTCATCTGTAACCATGAGCATGGTTACATCAGCTCTGTCATAATAGGGGTTCAGGCGTTTGACATGCAAAATTCTGTTTGGGTTTTTGCAACTGCCCAGGTAAAGTAAGGAAGTGACCCCCATTTTTTTCAAGCATGGGATAGGGCCCAGACCTTTTGCCCTGGAGGGTCCTTGGAGGAACAAGCTCCAACACCCAAACTTTCTGCCCTGGTTTGAACTCAACCATTGCAGCTTTCACGTCATATTAGAGCGTTTGCAGTTCCTAGCTGACCTGAAGATTCTGGCTAGATTTCTCTGCCACCCTTGAATGTAAGCCTAGTACCTAGTCCACAATGTCTTGCTTGGCCTCCTTGAGAGGCTTCTCCCAGCATTCCCTAACAAGACTTAGTGGTCCCCTAACAGGATGCCCAAACAGGATTCAAATGGAGGAAAACCTACTCCCTTTTGTGGAACTTCCCTGTCGGCAAAAAGCAGGTATTGAAGTAAGACATCCAGTTTCTCAGGGAGTCATCCAATCATGCCTCTTAGGGTCTGGTTAAATCTTTCAACCAACCCATTTGTCTGAGGGTGGTATTGGGTAATTAACTTATAAGTCACACCCCATCCCTTCCATATGTTTTTAGGAATGCAGACATGAAGTTTGAACCTCTGTCTGATACTACCTCCTTAGGGAACCCCACCCTTGTAAAGATACCCAGGAAGGCCTAGGCAACTGCAGGAGTAGTTATAGTCCTAAGGGTTATAGCCTCCCGGTACCTAGTGGTATGCTCCACTACCACTAGTATGTGTCTATGCCCCAATGCTGCTTGGGGATACAGGGGGGCAACAATTCCTACCAATATACTCTGAAAATGAACCCTAACCATGGGTAGTGGCCTTAAGGGGCCTTCCGGTGCCCTCCTGCCTTGCCACTGGTGTGGCAGGTAGTGCAGGACTCACAAAAAAAAGTCCTTTGTTTTTTGTGACATCCTGGCCAGTAGTAGTGGTTAACCAACTTACTCCATGTTTTGTTTTGGCCCAGGTGCACAGCTACAGGAATGTCATGGACTAGAGTGAGGTGAAATTCTCTGAACTCTTGAGGCACTACCACCCTCCTGGTTGCACCAGGCTTCAAGTCTCTGGCCTCAGTGTACAGGAGCTCCTCCTCCAAATAAACCATGTACGTACCACTGACATTTCCTTGCTTTTCATGTGTAGCTTGCTGGACCAGGCCTTCAAGAGTGGGGCACTCTGCCCCTGGCACAGATCTTTCCTGAAGGGTCCCCATGACCTCAAGAGCTCTGGGTGGTAAGACCCAAGTTCTGAAGGCTTAGTTACCTCCAAGAAGGGTGAGACCTCTTCCTGAGAAGAAGCTGGTTTCCCAGTCTTCTTTCCCGATCTCTTGGAAGACTGGTCCACTATTTCAGGATCCAACTCTCCTTTTTTTCTCTGAAGTTTACATTGTGCCTTAGCCTTGACACAAGCCCATTCTGGGATTCCTAGCATTGCTTCATGGGTATTCAGTTCTACTTTAACCCAGGGGGAATGGTCTAGGTCATTTCCAAGCAGGCAGTCTACTGGGATGGATGAGGACACAACCACTTATTTTTGCCTGACTACTCCCCTCCAATCAAAGGTAACAATAGCCATAGAATGGAACATTGTTTCATCGGTGACAAGATAAGGCTTCCCTACCAGGTAATGATTTGAGTGGACCAGGTGTTGGGTTATTATGGTAACACTAGCCCCCATGCCCCCATGCTTCCACTTTATTCCCATTTATCAAAGGGTGATGCCTACATGTTTTTATATTCCTAGGCCTGGCAGCACAGGATAATTCTACCCCACCCTCAGTGACTAACGGTGCCTCTGTGGGATCACTGGCACAGTCAGGCTATACCTCTGATCCCATCTGCAGACTGACAACTGCATTTACTGCAGGTTTACTAGAGGTATTCTTTCTGTTTGTACAGCTAGGATCTCTAGTTGGGTGCCCTCTGTTTTTGTAGTCGTAGCACCAAGCCTTGTTGGGATCAAAGTTCTTACCTTTGTACACACCCCTAGAGTGTGAGGAGTCTCTGGGCCTACCCTCCTGTGCAGGTTTTTGGGGACCTTGAGAAGACTGTTTGTTATTTTTCTTTTGTCTCCCCCCACCTGTGGTAGTCTTGGTCACGCTTGTCTTGGCCCAGTGGTCTACTTTCTTCCCCAATTTACACGGGGTAAATTGACGTTGGTCGACCAGATACTGATGTAGCCTATCATTGAAACATTACTTAGCAGATGCTCTTTCATAGATAGGTTATACAGCCCATCACTATCTTGTACCTTCTTACCAGCTAACCAACCACCCAGCATTTTTACTGAATGGTCCACAAACTTTATCCAACTTTGGCTCTGGGGTTTTTGAGCCTCTCTGAACTTTATGCTACACTCTTCAGTTGTAAATCAAAATCCCTCAATCAGGGTACTACCATTTATGAGGTCATAGGATTTAGAATCCGCCTTATTCAGTGTTAGGAACCTATCCCTGCAGACTAACTCCCACAACAGTGTACCACAATGTTTTTTCTCAATTTCCCCCCCAATACAGGCTCTTTCAAAGGCAGAAAACTATTTGACTATATCATCCCCTTCAGTGAAAGGAGCAACATTTCTTTTTGGGATTTTAATATTGTAAAATTTCTCCCTCAGTACTTGAATGCTGGCACTAGAGATGGGTCCTGGGCCCAACTCCATTCTTTGTTTCTCAATTTCCAAAAGCTGTCTCTCTAAGGCCAGTCTTTTGGTCAGTCTGGCTAGGGCCAGGTCTTCTTCTGTAGGTGCACTAATGCTCTGGGAGAAGGAGCTACCCACATCCCCATTTCCCACGGGGTCGTCTTCTCCCCCAGAAGTTTCATCAATTACTCTATCTGTGATGTGTTCTTTTTCATGCTGGGTCAACAGAAGCCTAAGCTAATCTGTGTTGGCATGTTTCCTACTATGAATGATGTATAGCTTGCAGAGTTTCCTTAACTGGTCATAACTAAATGCCTGATAAAGGGCCAAGTTGAGCTACTGGCTCTGGATTTCTGCATCTGACATGTTGACTTTGCTGAAGCTGGGGCCTTTTAATACATTTGGAACTCCTTTCTTGGATAAGGCCATCTGAAGTAGGGATTTTTAAACAAAAACAATTAGGCTAGGGACAATTTAAAGGGGTATTTGTGTGATTACAAAGTTGACAGAGTGGTATCAGCAAATGCAAAGTCTTTATCCGATATATGATGCATCAAATGTAGGAGGCCGGCCCTCTAGGTTGTGTGCAAAGCTCGGCACAGTGTGCAGGAGTCCAGGTAACCACACATTGGTTTACAGAGGTGAAAACTAGACCACCTAATTCTCTAATTTTTATGGTAGCTTAGTCTAGCAGTTAGGCTAATCTTGGAGAAGGGCAAAGCATTTGTTGTACTCATAGTATCAATAAATCGAGGCACACACCCAAAAGATTAACTCGAGATCAATCAGATCTCCAGATTTTTATAAAGTTTTTAAGACCAAGATCATCAAAATTAGGTAAATACTTTTTAAGTTATGAATTTTTAAAGTTTTAATAAAGTTAGTCTTTCTGTGCATAATTACGCACCATAGGAATCAATGGAATAATACTTTTAAAATTCACAGTAAATCAGACAATGGGTTTACCAATGTAGGTAGGTCAGGGTCGTCCTTGGGTACCCTGAACCAGCTGGAGAAGTTTAGGTGACTCCTTGATCCGGCAGGAGCAGCAGCAGAATATCAATAGAGCTGGTGCCAGGCAACTGCAAGGGACCACTTTGAAAAGCACTGCACAGGTGGGCTTAACAGTAAGTCTAGTGGACCCCTTTAGAGTGTTGAGGTCGCAAGGAGTAGGGGACCATCAGGGCATAGCTGGATCCTCAGTGCAGGGTACAAGGAAGCAGGGGCACTCTGGTGGGAGTTTAGGTAGTTCTTGAAGTCTCTGGACTGGGGCTTCCTTCTGGTACTTTTGCAGTCTAGAATGGACTGTCCTTCTGGGTGTCCAGCGTGAGGTGGCCAGTACATAGGGCTATTACATGGTCTGGCCACTGGAAGTTGCAGTGCCACCAATCGTGGTACACTGGTAGGTTTTGGATTCAGAGTCCAATGGATGAAGTTTGGTTTGGCTGCAGCATCCCATTTCTTGCTCAACAACCAGTCAGTGAAGTGGCCTTCACTGGGTCTGTGGTTCCTTGGTGTTTTAGAGCTACACATGAAGCTACCCAGCCCCCAACCACGAGGGTCAGGAGGCCCAGAAGATCCCAGGACTCTGTGTTCAACTACTGTATCCTTCACCAGTTGCGGAAAACTACAAAAAGGTTGGATGGAATACAGCAGGAGCAGGACAGTCTGTGTGAATGTGTGGAGATGATGGAAGCGGCCATAGTTCAGGTGTTACATTTTTTGTAGACTCTGCCTTTGGACAATTATTTTTCCTTGTTACCTTTCTTGTTTGGATTTGTAGTAGTTGGGCATAGGCTTAGTTAGTGATTAGGATAGGTTTAAATGTAGTTAGGTTTCAGATTTTAGATGTTATTACAGGTAATAGTTTTAAAGTCAATTTTTCTGCTTTTGTGGCTTTTAGTAGGTTGGGGAAGTTGATGTGTAGTGTTTGTATAAAAAAATATAGAAATAAAAAAATATATATATATTTGTTTAGCTCTACATGTGTTGTTAGTATATGCTTAGGTGTAGTTCCTAATTGTATTGTCACAAACTATGGGGCTTATTTACAAGCCCCTTGCACTGCCAGTGCATCACTTTTTCTATGGGAAAAGGTGACTCATTGGCAGCACAAGGAGAAGTGCAACTCCCTATGTTTTAGGGAAGTGAGGGCTTGATGTTTAAAATTCTATTTGTATTCAGTGTTTAAGACAGTTTAGGATAAATTAAGTTAGTAAATGTAGTGTTAAACTTAATTATTGTAGGATAGGTAGATGTAGGTAGTTTAGCATACGTTTAGATCCTTTAAAGTACTGTTTAGGTAAGCTAGGGTAAAATAGGAAGATATAGGGGGTTATTCCAACTTTGGAGGAGTGTTAATCCGTCCCAAAAAAGTGACGGTAAAGTGACGGATATACCACCAGCCGTATTACTAGTTCCATAGGATTTAATGGACTCGTAATACGGCTGGTGGTAAATCCGTCACTTTTCCGTCACTTTTGGGACGAATTAACACCTCCTCCAAAGTTGGAATAACCCCCATAGTTTGTTTAGTTAGATTTCATACTATTAAAATGTTTTCTACTTTCACATCATAATCATTGCACCTTTAAGAGTTTTCATCATTGAGTAGGTTGAGATTAGGCCATGATGTAGCTATTGCCCTGCAGTCTTTAAAGGTACATGTTATTTTCTGAAAGGCCTATGTTCAAGAGTTAGGTTGCCTCACATTTGAGGTCTTAAGGACTCTTTAACAATCTTTATACATTGTTATTGGTCATCTTAGTGTGATTTGACACACAGTTCAACACAGATAGTCACCTACTGTAGCACTGTGTGAGAAAGAGATACACAATGTACGTATGGGATGGTTCTGTCACTACAGATTTCTGGCTGTCCTGGGGCACACACTGGTATCTGCCAACCAGTAATGCACAAACCATTGCACCATTGTGCAAGTAGGTCATTGTTGTTAGCTGGATACAAATCATGAATGTATCCACAACTGCCTGAACTACCTCCATCATCGACTACTTGCTAAATCTGGCACTTCATTAATGTCAATTTGTTTGACTGCTTGCTCAGTTTCAGGCATATGAGTAACTCATATCCTCTTCCCCTGTGGAAATATTGCTTTGTTCCTGGTTCTGTGGTCTGGCCCCTATGCAGTATTATTTGTATACTTTGTACAATAAATGTGATGTGTGGTTACACTCACCCTCAGAACACGTGAGGCCTCCAGGGGTAGAGGAACACATTTACCCTACGCATCTCAGTGTATCTTTTCATACCATTTAGGAGTTGACACAGAACCCTAATGATCCTTGCATTTCTTGTATACTGACACCCAAGTTAAAGGAATGACTTAGTACATCCTAGTGTGGCACAGGTAGGATGCAAATTCAGAAGGAGTCTGGCCATGACTATCTGCATATTATCAGTGCAAGAATTATACTTTATGTACTTTAGTATCTTTTCAGTGTGAGCATTGAAACTATCAAATGTATTTGATCACATTGTTATGTTCACTGAGCTAGATATATTTGAATGAGTGAAAGTTTTATTGTCTTACATGCCTCACAGGCCCCGTTTTTTGCATTAAAGGCATTTGTGTGACTAGCAACAGGTTATCACTATGTGCCTGTCAAGTAGCTGAAACTTATTGTTATATCACTACGTACCACTGGGAGACAATACATTCCGTATACTGCTATTGCAGTGTATTAACTTGATGTTAGTGCAACTACAAAGAGAGCAGATGATAGTGATTTTAGCTTCTAGAATACAACACTGGTGTTAGAAATGGGGTCTTTGGTTGGCAGTCAGGTTAACCCCTGTCCAAGAAAGGACCCTCGCTCTAGTCAGGGTAAAGGAGACTCACCCTCAGTTAACTCCTGCTTACCACCTGAGTAGCTTGGCACGAGCAGGTAGGCTTAACTTCAGAAGCAATGTGTAAAGTATTTGTACCAACACACACAGTAATTTAGTGAAAACACTACAACACAGGTTTAGAAAAATAGATAATATTTATCTAAACAAAACAATACCAAAATGACAAAAATCCAACATACACAAGTCAAGTTATGAATTTTAAAAAGAATAAGAGTCTTTGGGCCACATGTACGAAGCTAAAGAATTGCGAGTCGGAAATAGCGACTCCTTGCGAATCACTATTTCCGACTCGCAAAACGGGATGTAGGTAGAAATCGCAATACCATTTTGCGACTCAGTGCGGAGTCGCATTGCAATTTGTGAAATCGAAGACCATCAACAGTACCTTCGCCAATAGCCATTGAGAGCATGGTGGAGACCACTCTGGAGCCAGAGGCTGTGGTACGAAATGGAGACCTGGACAGTTCTGCACCGGGAACATCCAAAAGTAAGTAGCAAAAATCACTTATTTACACCACTCAATGCACCATGCACACAACCACAGTACACAAAAGCATGCATCCTCCAGATTTGCTCCATGCCTATATTGAAGCCTACAGAACAATGCATTATGGGCAATGTAGTACAGTAGTCCAACTTTTGATGAATATCTATTGTGATACACCATACATATGAGAGGCACTGACAGTGTATCCCCTGTGTCCCACGAGTCTCCCACAAGTACCCACCAATGACCCTGCTGTGTGGGGGGAGGAAATCTACCACCATCACAGCAGACAAGGCAGCCAGTGTAACAGCAGGGGAGTGCATGACCACACCACTTGCCCACCATGCACGTGAGACCACCGAGGAGACATATAGACACTGAGACAGGCAACCTAACACCGGGGCTAGAGATGAGTGTGAGTCGGCCACATAGGTCAGCTGGGTCTGAGCGGAGACAGCAACATCAAACACAGTCAGCAGGTAAGGAGGATGTCACAAGTAAACAATTTCTAGGACTGGAGGCATCCTTACTGAGCAGTCACCACCTGCAAAATAAACATATACGCGGGTAATGAACAGGAACATGCACAGACTGCAACAGACCCTCTCACAGGGCTTTGGCAATGTTGACACACAATTCACTACCATAAACAACAACATGGCAAACCTCACCACCTCCATCAATGACCTGGTCAAGCAAATGATGGCAGATAGGGCCCATGCAAGGTGCAGAGAGCACAACACTACTGCCCGTTTAGACAGGCTGTCGGTGTGGTAGCTCTTGCTCCTCAGCCTCCGAATCTGTGTCGTCAAGAGTGAGATGTAGCCCACGTTTGGAGGCGATGTTGTGGAGGATAGCACATGTTGCCACGATCTTGCATGCAGTCTCTAGGGCATACTGAAGTGCCCCTCCACTTTTGTGCAGGCATCGGAAACGTGACTTCAGCAAGCCAAAGGTCCTCTCAATGACAGTTCTGGTTCGCCGATGTCGTATGTTGCAGCGCCTCTCATTCAGATTGGCTGGTGTTAGGTATGGGGTGAGTAACCATGGCCTCAGAGCATATGCACTGTCACCTATGTGACAAAAGAGCAGATATGAGCATAGCTTCACATGGTTATGCAGTGACATGTATTTAAGACATCAGGAGTGTACTACACAGTACCTAATAAATATCCTTCACCAAACTCCCCACGTTCTAGGTGTCGGTGTATCCCACTGTGCCTGAATATGTATGCATCATGTGTACTCCCTGGAAATTTAGCCACTATGTCAGTAATGACATTATGGGCATCACATACCACCTGGATGTTTAGTGAGTGGGTACATTTCCTATTGCGGAACACATATTCCAGTTTTGCTGGTGGGCAAATTGGTATATGTGTCCCATCCACACACCCTATTTCAAGGCATTGCGTCGATCTCCCAGCTGGGATGCAGGTGGAGCATCGATTTTAGCTGCAAGGCCGGCGGCTCATCATTTATAAGCCACAAGGCGGGTGGTGGGTTGAACATTTCCCCTCACAGCAGTCTTTGCGTGGATTTCTGTCCTTTTCCACCAGCTTCATCTTTCCAGGGCACTGAGACAGGTTAGGGCACCACTTGGCAGGCAGGACTCTCAGCAGAAAGCCCAGGTGCTGGCAGAGAGAAGTATTTGATGTCCCTGAGACTTCAACAACAGGAGGCAAGCTCAGTTCAAGCCCTTGCAGATCCTTCACCAATGGGAAGTCACACAAAAGTCAGTCTTTGTCCTCTCTCAGGCAGAAGCAGCTACTGCACGCCCACACAACAAAGCACAGTCACAGGGAAAGGGGCAGTACTCCTCCTCCAGCTTCCAGCTCTTCTCCTTGGCAGAGGTTCCTCTTGGTTCCAGAAGTAATCTTATTTTCAGGGGTTTTAGGCTTCTTATACCCCTTTCTGCCTTTGAAGTAGGCCTGTTTTAAAGAGAATTCACTGTTGTTTTCAAGATCTTGCCTAGCCCAGGCCAGGCCCCAGACACACACCAGGGGGTTGGAGACTGCATTGTGTGAGGGCAGGCACAGCCCTTTCAGGTGTAAGTGACCACTCCGCCCCTCAGCCCAGATGGCCCATCAGGGTATGCAGGATACACCCCAGCTTCCTTTGTGTCACTGTCTAAAGGAGTGGTGCCAACAGCCCAACTGTCAAACTGACCCAGACAGGGAATCCACAAACAAGCAGAGTCACAGAAAGGTTTAAGCAAGAAAATGCCTACTTTCTAAAAGTGGAATTTTCAAATACACAATCTAAAAACTAATTTCATTAAAAGATGTATTTTTACATTGTGTCTTCAGAGACCCCAAACTCCACGTCTATCTGCACTTTAAGGATATTTAAAGGCAGCCCCATGTTAGCCTATGAGAGAGATAGGCCTTGCAACAGTGAAAAACGAATATGGCAGTGTTCCACTGCCAGGACATATAAAACACATAAGTACATGTCCCACCTTTACCATGCACTGCACCCTGCCCATTGGGCTACCTAGGGCCTAACCTAGGGGTGCCATCCATGTATAAAAAGGGACGGTTTAGGCCTGGCAAGTGGGTACACTTGCCAAGCTGAATTGGCAGTTTAATACTGCATTCGCAGACACTGCAGTGGCAGGTCTGAGCCATGTTTACAGGGTTACCAATGTGGATGGCACAACCAGTGCTGCAGGCCCACTAGTAGCATTTGATTTACAGGCCCTAGGCACCTCTGTTTCCTAGGGACCTACTATTAAATCAAATATGCCAATCATGGAAGGACAAGCCACAATACAATTTACACAGAGGGCATATGCACTTTAGTACTAGTTAGCAGTGGTAAAGTGCCCAGAGACTTAAGGCACCAAAAACAGATCAGAAAAAATAGAAGGAAGGTGGCAAAAAGATTGGGGATGACCTTGCAAAAAAGGCCAAGTCCAACAACTGGTTTGCAGGAGTGAATTTATTTGCAAATGTGGGTGAGTCAGCATGGACAGTTGTGCAGTGTTTGGGGCAACAACACCAACAATGATTGAGAGCAGAGGACGTCAAAAAGAGACCATTTATGAGACATATCATGTGACATGTAAAGGTGAGGAGAATTTCATTGAGAAGGTACAAGTTGCCATTAGGAAAGATATGAGTGTTTCAAACTTCAAAGGTTGATACAATCCACAGGTTCCCAAACAAAGAATTCAGTACTGGGTCAGAAGAGAGGTAGAATGATGTCAAATACAGGACCACTATGAAACTGGTCTAGAAGAACTGACACATTTCATCTGGCAGAGTTCCTAAGTTCACATCTTCATCCTTTGATGGCTGTTGCATCTCCCCTGCATGTAATGGTGTTTGGTGGGAGGCATCAGAGGCACAAAGACACCATGGGACGAGGATGTGGCTCTCTTGTCCTCACGGGCATTTATCAGTGCCAATGAGGCAGCCTGGAAATCCCTGAAAAGGGTCTGATGTCTTGCCAACAAAGCAACAAGATTGCTATTGAGGTTACCCATTATTGTTATGTATGAGTCCAACTTGTGTTCTATGATGTTACAGAGGGCCCCAAGCTGTGTGGCAGAAGTAGAGAGGTGATGTTGCTTCCTATGCCTCATGACACCAGCAATGTCACATAAGGACACATCAATTGAATGGAACCAAGTGTAGGTGTCTGCAGTAGCCCTAGCCGTACCCTTACTAGGACTCAAACATCTACGGACACCTTCTAAGGCTTCCACTGTGGCCTCCATCCCTGCCTGCACCTCATCAGCCAATCACTGCTGGACTCCTTCCACTCGCTGTTGAAATACAACTTAGGGGTCCTGCGAAACCTCAGCTGGGACTGCACAGCTAGATGGGGCATGGTCTATGGAAGACAGAACCTTTGGAGACCTGGCAATGCCATCCTCCCTTGGCAAGACAGGAGCAGATTTAATAGAGTCCAGGAGTTGTCAGAAGGTGTCATCACCCAAGAGAGGCAGGATGGTGTCTTCAACAGGTTGGTCATCAGGGACAGGCTGCTCAACTGGAGGTGTTGTTTGTTCCTCAAGAAAGAAATAGTAATATGTTAATATTGGTCTGTAATATATGTAGACAGTTAGAAACTGTGGGGGGGGGGGCGATTTACGACGCTTAGTGCCTCCTTGCACCACTATAGCGTCACTTTTTAAAATGCTAATGTGGCCTAACAAGAGCAAAATTCCTGTGCCAAATTTACAAAGTGGCGCAATGCATGTAACCCCTTGTGCTACATTATGCCTGTGCCAGGCATAATAGTTGCAAAGAGGACATTCCTGCGCTAGGAGGGCAGAAAAAATGGTGCAAAGAAATCAAAGAGATTTATTTGCGTCATTTGTTTCGCCCCTTTTAACACCTGCTCAGAGCAGTCATTATTTACAATGGGCCTCAATGGGCTTTTAAGGATTAGCGTCAAACATTTTACGCTAATCCTGCAAAGTTCTGAACTAGCGTCAAAAGTTCTGATGTTAGGTCCCTAACTGCGCCATGGTGCACCATATCTTGGATATGGCGCACACATAGTGGCATTAGAGGACACTAAGGAGCGCAAGAAAATTGATGCTGCACTGGGTGCAACGCCACTTTTCTTAAATCAGGCCCTGGGTCTCTAGTTGGCAGAGGTATGCACCCTGTCCAAGTAGGGACCACAATTCTAGTCAGGGTAAGTAAAACATACGATCTAAATTAACATGTGTTCAACCTAAGGTTTAACTTGGAAGACAATATGTAAAGCATTTGTGCAACCCACCTATAGTAGTCACAATGAGAAAACCACAAAGACTTCACACAGTATTAGGAAAATAGACATTCTTGATCTATTTATAGAATAAGACAAAAGTGAAAAAAATCAAATTAAGAAATCTCACTTTTCAAAGTTAAACATAAGCATTGCTTCTAGCATTTTATGTTGAAAAAGAACGAGGAGGGAGCCCATGTAACCCTCTACAGCCTAGGCTTCACCACTAGAAAAAATACTCAAGAAAGGAAGCTCTAGCAGGATGAATCAAGAAACAACTAGGAAAGGAGACAACTTATCATCACCTATATGGTGCAAAAACAACATCTAAAGTGCATTATTCTTATAGTGACACTCCAAATGAGCTGATGCTTAGGGGCATTGCTGTACAACAATGAAGAAAAATACCGGCACCAGTAAGCTGTTGTTCAAATCAAAATTTACTTATTCACCATTTAACTTACTTCTTTTACTTTTTTTTTTAAATGACAAAAAAAACTCATAAACACATTATTTTATCATATCTACTGTTCTTATAGAAGACACTAATGTTTTTTTTTTATAAAAACACTGATCTTATAGCAAAACAATACTGTTGAGGTAGACAGTGTATCCACAATGATGGACCACAACTCTTATTGCTAGTGACAAAATAATATCAGCCGTCTCCAGGTAGGAGCGCCTACTTACAATAGACTGTTTAATGCAGTAAACAACTCAATTGCGTAGCACTGTGACTTTCAGCCCTGTGCTTTATAGGCCTCTTCAGGACTTGGTGGAACAAGTGTCATTCAAACTTAGAACGAACCCAAATTAAGGACGAAAAATAAATCATCGTTGTGGCTAAATAGAGAACTAGATTAATAGAATAATATAGGCTGGTATATGTTGTGTGTGCAACAGAATAACAGCCGGCGCTAAATGAACACACTGCACACACTTGGTTCTGTTAGTTACTGCCTTCGTGCCAACGCTCAGGCAACTTTATTTCCTTGGAACTGACGTCAGGACCCAACCACACTAACCCTAGCGCACGGGGGTATACTTTTCATTTGTGCTGTAGCTGACGCCGAAACACCCCTGTCAGCATTGATCACATGGTTTCAACGTAACAGTATATGCTATTGGTCCATTTTATATCCCTGTGCTAATAGGCTCACTGATAAGCATGCACCTCCGATAACATAAGTGCCCAGGAGAGACCTAGAATCAATTTGAAAATATTTTTGTCAAAAGCAGACCAGAAAGATGGTAGTAGGTGTGAAAATGTATCTGTCAAAAGTCACTCCTTACACAATAGAAAAGAAAAAGAAACAGACAAAGGCAGGCAGCCAAACTCAGGAGGCAATGATTCATGGCTCAAAGGTCAATATGAATCGGTCCGAAGGTGAAACAAGCATTTGCAATGCACTAGGGTCTCGCATTTCTCCCAGTTACAGCTATTAGCAGTTGTATACTCCCAACCGGATTTTACTTTCCACATTGAAATAAAAAAACAGCGCTGCTACAGTTCACTCGTGATGAAATCTATCGGCAAAAGTGCAATTATCTACGTAGTCGGCAAAAGTGCAATTAACTATGTAACATGGTCGATGTTATGCAAAGCGCTCGACTTCTGCCAAGCGAGATCACGCTGCAAACAAAAGATAAAAAGTAGTACAAAAACCGGACAGGAAACAGCGAGCTTCGCATGTTTTCAGTTCTTGGTTGCTGCACTCGAGGCCGGCTAACCACTGGAAAAGGTGTGCCTTCCACTAATGAAGGCAAGCAGATTTTAACAGGCAAGCCCATGAACCAATGAAAGACAACTGACGTGACGTGAATGGGGCTCCAAGCCCTTTTCTGACTCCTAAAAGTAATTCTGCTCATGTTCTCAGAAGTGCTGCCAAGGACGAATATGCATTTAAACTGCTACTTACCAAAGGGCTATATTGGAGAAGGTTATCAAGGCGAAAGTGTGCAATCCCTCCCAATGGAAAACTGATAAAAATAAAGTTATCTGACTGAGTAAAGAAATAAAAACCCCAGATTAAACAATAACCTATGAGATACTTACATGTAGGCCCAGTAGCAATAAGCTCAAGAATTCATGGCTCGCTTGTCCACCTTATAGGGATTACACTATCGGGCTGTGGGCCCATATGGGACAGTAAGTATAAATGGAGGCCTGCAGTTGCAGCATTTAATCTGGTTTACAAGAATCAAATAACTCTAGAAAATACAGGAACATTGGGGAAGTGACTGATATAACTGTAACCAAAATTAGTGCCAAAAACAACAAGCATTTGCAATGCAATAGGGTCTCACATTTCTCTGAGTTACAGCTATTAGCAGTTGTAAACTCCCAACCAGACTTTTCTTGCCACATTAAATAGAAAAAAAACAGCATTGTGCTGCTACAGTTCACTTGTAGTGAAACCTATCGGCAAAAGTGCAATTATGTGCTTAACTGGCAAAAGTGCAATTAACTATGTAACAGGCTCGATGTCAAGAAAAGTCCGCTTGGGAGTTTACAACTGCTAATAGCTGTAACTCGGAGAAATGCGAGACCCTATTGCTGTGGGTGAGCAGTTTGTCAGGCACACACGGTGTATTAACATTGATTTGTCATATAAATCGAAAATTAAAACCCCGGCTTTAACATTAGAATTGGATTTTGTTGTGTGCAGTGATTAGCAAATGACTATAGTCTCCATGAATATGCACACTGGGTGCATTTCAAGCATACATAATGTATATATTAGAGCATGATTCTGCAGTATAGAAATATTACATGTACATCACACTCAACATTTTTATTCTTCAGGAAAACGCTATCTGAGAGGGAGTGCATCTGTGCACTGTCTGCACGGTGCACATTTAGCAGTGTGCGCTCTGCATGGACAGTGACTGTAGCCTTGGAACTGTGAGCTGTGACTCCTCTGAACTGTGCACATCCTGCAGTGTGCACCGTGTTTACACACTTCACTTCTTCGCGGAGCTGCCCCAATTCCATTCACCCAGCCTTGTGTACAGTGGTGTGCATGCTCTACTGAGCTTTGAATCAATCAAGGGGGCGTGTCCATGCCACTAAAACCCCTCGCCCGCACCCAAAAGGTAGAAACACTGAGACAGACTTATCCGTGGAGCCATTGACAAAATACAGATAAAGTCACGATCTGTTATTTAATTTCAATTATTTAACGCCTACATATCTACAATGACTTTGCTTCTATCATCACAACTGCTAAGAAACCCTCCATTTATTTTGAAACCATACATATAAAATATATATGACCATCATGCACCATGCATAAGAGATCGACGTACGTAATACATTAACTGACACCTGGTTGCTTGCTGAACAAGCACACATGACCTTTGTGTTAAATGTGTTCGAGCGCACACATACACACAACCGTGCCGCTTGGTGCACAAGTGGATAGGAGCGTTGTGTAGAATATGTTATAGACCTCACACAATCGTGTCACTTGCTGCACACGTACATCAGTGTTGTGTACAGTATTTTCGGGAACACGTGCACACATAGCCTTGCCGTTTGCGGTAGAAGATAGTACGAGTTGTCTGTAGAGTCTGTTTGAGTAGACAGACACACAACCTTGTTGCTTGCTGCACAAGTACATTAGTTGTGTAGGTTCAAGTCCACACAGCCTTGCCGCTCTCACATTTACAGTTCCCAGAGGTTTGTTGCAGCTGTGAAGCAAATCCCACCGGACGTTTTTCCAGGAAGGTGAAGGCTACGTGTGCCCTTGGGACCCGGTGCAGACACACAGTCTCGCTGCTGCACAGGGGAGGTCCACAGATGAGTGGTCTGCTTGATGCAGTTTCGTTTCTGGTGATTGGTGGCACTGCTGGGACCCTTAAAAAATTTGATCTAAAACACACACAGCACGTGGTGAAGTTCATGCCAGACTGTTCCGAAGTGCACTGGGTGTTGTTTGCACTCCGCGTCAATTATATCAGTTTGCTACTTTATTCTGTTGCTGTTGAAAGTTTCTTGGTTAATTCTGTCCTTACTCACTTGTGTGATGACATGGTGTGGGTCTCTCTCTTTATATATATTTTCTAAGAAAGTACACATTTAATCTCACATATATTTACAATCTTTCACATGTTATGTGCCTATAAATATAGGCGAGTATTTGCATTTGAAGTGTGTGCAAACACACACACACACGAATGATGAGTGCGTGTCTAGACCTGCAGTGTAATGTAATAGTGATTACCAGTGACAGGGACATGGCTCACTCAGCATTGGTATAACAAGAAACAGCCCAGTGATCTCTGCATGTGCATACATGGTCTATGCCACGCCTTTCTTCGTGCATATTTGTTTCAAGAAAGGCGCACACAACTGGGATGCGAGGCATGCATTTGTGCAAGGAAGGTGAGTGGCCATATGGGCACAGTCCTCGCAGGAAAAAAAAAAGCAAAAAAAAGTGTGCTGCTACAGTTCACTTGTGGTGAAACCTATCGGCAATAGTGCAATTATGTACGTAAGCAGCAAAAGTGCAATTAACTATGTAACAAGGTCGATGTCCTGCAAAGCTCTGGACTTCTGCCAAGCGAGATCGAGCTGCGAAAAAAATATAAAAAGTAGTCCACAAACCTGACTGGAAACAGCGAGCCTCGCATGTCTTTAGTACTTGATTGCTGCGCTCAAGGAGGGCTATCCACTGGAAAAGGCATGACGTATGCGTGATTTCCACTACTGAAAGCAAGCAGATTTTGAGAGGCAAGCCCACGAACCAAAGAAGGACACTGACGTAACAGACAGGGCTCCAAGCTCTTTTGTATCTACTAAAGCGTCTTGCAAGCGAAATGCATGTGCAAGTGCATGCGATGTAGTCTCGACCGTAAAAAGAGGGGGTTACTTGGAAGGTGGCAGCTGCCCTGACTTAATATTAAGAGCACGTCACATACTTGATCCACAAACTGGTGTGTCCAAATCACTATGACATATTGAATGCCGCCCAAAGTTTATCTTTCTGTATCGAGGGGCACCGAACCGCATTGCACTGTGGGCAAGTCGCATCTACTACCGCATAGTGCTTCGCTCATCTAGAGCGTATATCAAGATTTAAAATTAAAGCAAAGCTGGCCACCATATTGAAAATATCAGGGACATTCTTTAGATTGGGGATCACACAGTCAGCATCAGAATATCAAGTAGCCACCATTTCCTTAATTGCACTGGGAGAGGCAAGCCCACGAACCAATGAAGGACACTGATGTAACAGACAGGGTTCCAAGCCCTTTTGTATCTACTAAAGCATCTTGCAAGCGAAATGCATGTGCAAGTGCATGCGATGTAGGCTCAACCGTAAAAAGGGGGGGCTTACTTGGAAGGTGGCAGCTGCCCTGACTTAATATTAAGAGCACGTCACATACTTGATCTACAAACTGGTGTGTCCAAATCACTATGCCATATTGAATGCCGCCCAAAGTTTATCTTTCTGCATCGAGGGGCACCAAACCGCATTGCACTGTGGGCAAGTCGCACCTACTACCGCATAGTGCTTCGCTCATCTAGAGCGTATATCAAGATTTAAAATTAAAGCAAAGCTGGCCACCATATTGAAAATATCAGGGACATTCTTTAGATTGGGGATCACACAGTCAGCATCAGAATATCAAGTAGCCACCAATTCCTTAATTCCTTTAAAATTGATCTTTTAGCAAAATAATAAACTCAACAAATTATGTAAAAGGGAGGAAAAAAACAAATGTGTCTGCCTTATTTTCTCCCCGCCCCAGGTGTGAGCATGCAATATTAAAATATTTTTTTCTCTGTTCACATGCACTGTGTATTGAAATCTTGTAAAGACAGAACATAGAGCCATATTGTGAGAGAACAGGGCTGATTGCAGAAGCCACCTAACTTTTTGCCCCGTTTTCCACTTTTTGCTGGTGTTTTCCTGACTCTGATAGTGCCCTGGGTACTGCTAACCAGTCCCAGGGCCTGTGCTCTGTGTAAAATCAGTATGCAAATTAGGCTAATTATAATTAGCTAAATCAGCCTACCTATAAGTCCCTAGTATATAGTAGGGCATGGCGGTTTAGGGACTCCAGGATAGGTAGTGCACCCATAGGTGCACTGCTGAGGTGCCCAGTGTCATTGTAAAGGCAGGCCTGCCTTGCTGGCTGCTTTTAAATTAAAGTTATATGCAAATTCGACTTTGGAATTGAAAGTAGTTCCAAAGTCTTAAACTACCTTATTTTTACATTAAAGTCACCCCTAAGGTGTGCCCTACGTGCCCCTAGGGCTGGGTTCCATGTAACTAGAAGCAGGGACCTTATAAAAATAGTTTTATAAGCCCTGGTGAGGTAAAACAGTCAAATTCGTTTTTCCTCATTGTAGTGAATGGCCTCCATAGGCTAGAATGGGGAGACTTTATTTTACTTTTTAAAAGTCCCCTTAAGTGACAGATACCAAGAGTTTGGTATCAAATTAATTTTTATAATAAATCCCACAACTTCCAGTTGTGGATTTAATATAACCTGTTCAGGTAAAGAGTTTTAAACTTTACCTGAAAAGTTGCCAACTTCAGCCCTGCTTTGTTTTTGCTGCTGTGCTCTGATTGGCCAGCCTCTGGCAGCCTGGCCAGGCTGCCTTGATGAGGTGTGAAGGGGCCTGGCTTCACACAAAGATATGTACCTGTGGGAGGAGATCTCCCCTGAGCAGATGGTGAGGCAGGAAGGGGGAGGGCTGCCAAACTGGTCTTCAAAGGCAGAGAAGGACATTTGGAGCAACCCAGCAACACCCCCACATCCTGCAAACCCAGACAATTAGGTGCCCCCTTGATTAGATTAGGAGAGGGCAGGAGAGGGGTGTGTTTAGGATTTTTAGCCACACCAGTGGGTAGGCTCAGCTAGATGTAACCTCCAAAAATAAATTTCAGCCATAATGGATTTTTGAGGAATGTTGCTCCCTGTGATTGATTTTTACCACACTTCCAGGAAGTGGTTATCACAGGGGAAGGACCCTGCACCTGATTGGAGATCCAGGACCCCCCTGTTTTCCAACCAGGAGCAGGGATAAAACTGGCAGACCTGCACCCACACCTCAGATTCCTATGAGATTCCAACAAGGAAGAAGTACAGGAGACGAAGGACTGCCTTGCTGGACCCCTGACCTGCACCTGGACACTGTACTCTGGAGGACTGCACCAGCTGCACTCTTGGGCTTCACCACTAAAAGGACTTTACCTGTCTTCTACTGCTTCAAGAGGGACTTCCGGTTTGCTACAAGTACAAAGGAGCTGCCCAGAGTCCCCTGCATCAAGTCCTGCAAGCAGAGCCCAGCTGACCAGCGTCCAGTGGCCATTTGAGGATTCTGACCAGGTACATTCTGGGAACTGTAGTCCCAACTCCAAAGGAGCAACTCAGAGCTTCTGGAACCTTGGATCAAGTTGTGGACACTTTTGGAGACATTTGGAGCAACTCCATAAGTTGAAGAGGTGCATTGTGGGAGTTGTAGTCCCAGTCCCCAAGAGGCACACCAGAGCCTCTAAACTCTTGGCTGGTGCTGTGGACCACTGTCCTAAATCAAACACTTCTGAAAGTAAGTGTAACAGTGTTACCTCGTGGGTGGCCTGAACTCTGGACTTTGTTTCTTTCCAGTGTGACCTTTTTTAACCCTTTGAGCGCTAGTTGCTTCTATGCGCTAGAAAGCATTAATTCTTTAAAAATTCATATCTCCGGTTCCCCTTATCCGATTTTATTCGTTTTGGTGTCATTTTAAAGATAAAAATATAATCTATTTTTATAAATTGATTTTGGATTTTTAAACTGTTTCCTGTGTTTTATTTAATTTCTGTTTTGTGATATTTGAATGCTTTACACTCTGTCTCCTAAGTTAAGCCTTGTCGCTCGTTGCCAAGCTACCAAGGGTTGAGCTGGGTTTAATTTACTGAGACCTAACTGGACCTAAGTGGAGGTCAGTGGCCTATTGCTAAGTGTAGGTACTTACCTGCCCTTACCAATAACCCATTTTCCAACACACATGCACAAGCCAACCATATGAACGAAATACACAAAAAACATTTTTGTAATCTAGTAATTACATACATAGATACTGCAATTTCAAACAAAAGCACAATCCTAGCAATCACTAAACAGTTGATAAATTGGAAAAGTTTGCCAACAGTGTTATTCAGAAAATCCACTTGTCTATAAAGACAAGGCTGAATAAGTGCATGCCCATGCTCAGTACTGTAGTTTACCATAAATGCAAAAAAAGTGTTAGTTTTACTTTACAGCGTACAAAAACATTTTTGAATGTGTCTTGTGCATATCTATTGAATGAGACTGGGGCATCCTAGAGGCCATCTAAGGCTCAATCAAGGACAATAATTCCTCCTGTTCATTAAGACCCTTTTCATGGGTCTGATACTTGACTGGTAATCTCGTCTCATTCAGAAGTAATAGAGATTCAAGTGATCCACCAAGTCTTTTAGAGATGGTAACAGAAAGTACAGATCATTTCAGATCATTTTCAGAATGTTGCTGTGTCAAAAAATGGTCAACATGCAGCAACCCTATTGTAGCAGGTTATGTGACAAAAGATGTTGCTGTGCACTCTACGTTGTGAGTGCACTTTGTTGAAGTACATTTTGGGAATATTCGGGATGTGCTGTTTGCCAAGACCAGCTGAACATTATGTTCTCAAATAATCCTATCCCCAGAGAGGTAGTTAAGAAGCTGTTAAGGGGGGGGCAGTGCCATCAGGGGGGACTCACCGCCACAGCAATAGGTTTAAGAGTTAAGGAGTGAGTGCAGCAGTCAGTCGAAACAGAAGCCGATTGGCAGTACTTTGCAAAGCAGGTAGCAAACCGCAGGGAAATCTCTCTGGAATCCTTGACAAAGGGGGCGGCGAGCTGCAGGGAAGCCGCTCTGCAATCCTTGACTGCGACTCTTGACAAAGCGGACAGCGAACTTCAGGGAAGTTACTCGTTGACAAGTTGTTCAGGGGTTTTTGATAAAAGCGGGTGGCAGGTTGCAAGAAAGCCACTCAGGGGTCTTTGATGTAAGGGAGAACATTAGTAGAGCGGAGGCAGGTCAGCAAGCCCTTGGAGTCACTGTGGGGTTAGCTGTTCATGCTTGGGCTGCAAGGCACAGATAAGCAGGTAGCATGACAGCAGAGTGAGGTAGAGCCACAGTTCCTTGGAACAGTCAATCCTGGCAAGGTAGCAATCCTGGCACACAGCAGTCTTTACTCTACAAGGCTCCTTCAGTCCAGAGGTTTACTACTTTTAGGGAGTCAGAGACCTAGTACTTATTCTAAAAAGTGCCTTTGATGAAGGATGGCTTGAAAAGGTTTCTGTGAAATACACAGGTCCCCCTTTCAGCCAAGCTCCCGCTCCTATCAGTAGGACTTAATCATCCCATGGTGTGGGCTCTGGCCACTTACCTATTGAAATGTAAGTGGGAGCCCTTCCTAACCTCCTCCCCGGGAAGACCCATCAGCATAGAGATGAGTGCAAATGCAGCCGAGTATCCTGTGTTGTGGTTGTCTGCAGGGTATGTACAAGTGTACCTGTCACTTAGTCCAGGTCAGACATGTATTGGAGGCATGCTATATGCACACAGGGCAGTGAGGGCAGAAAAATGCCCACACTGGCAATTCTAAAATAGTGATAATAAATCCAACTTTACCTACATGACCATTCCAATGATACTAAACATGATGCAACTATTCCTCTCTGATCAGGAATTACAGCTTAAAACTATTTTAAGGCATTTCCAATGCTGGTCTACAAGAGGAGCTGGCATCACAGTAATGAAAATGACCTTGGGGAGCTTTTCATTACCAGGACATGTAAAACTTAAAACGTACATGTCCTGTTCTTTACTTACATGGCACCCTGCACTATGGACTATCTAGGGCCTACCTTGGGGGTAAGAAAAAATGGGTTTAAGGCTTGGCAAGAGGTCTTAAATGCCAAGTTGGGGTGACTGTGAAAGTGCACACACAGGCTCTGCAGTGATAGGCCTGGGTCATGTTTACTGGGCTACTTAATTGAGTGGCACAATCAGTGCTGCAGGCTCACTAGTATCATTTAATTTGCAGACTCTGAGTATATGGTCTACCACTTTACAAGGGACTTCAAGATAAATTAAATATGTCAATTTTGGATACACCAATTTTACCAGATTCAGGGGAGAAGCACACACATTTTAGCAATAGTTAGCAGTGGTATAGTGCTCAACATCCTAAGCCCAACAAAAAGATACACCAACAAGATAGGAGGTAAAAAACGAAAAGTCTAGGACAAGACCACCCTAAGGATGCCAGTTCTAACGTGGACATAAGTATTTTTTTACATTGATACTGGTTATTTACAGTTGTCGAATACACTTGGATATGTGGCACAAATGTCATGAAAAGTAGTTCAGGCCATTTTGGACTATTGTTTCCTCACAAATGACAGAATCTTGACACTGTTCAGAATAGCTCTGTATGAACATGGGGTAGAAATAGTTTAATAACTTTCAGCACAATGCAGCTTGACAACTTGTTGGCCTGCCCTGTATGAAAGAGTGAGGGCACTTTTTAAATATAACATGATTTTTGTGGTTAGTGCATACACAGATGTTACACTAGGTTCGTAACCCCAATAGTGAGACCATTGCAACATGTCACCAGGGTGCCAGCATTTCCTCTAGCTATGAGTTAATACCACAGCAGAGTAAAAATCATGGCATTTTGTTATGCTTGATTAATTATCATGTTATCTGCCTCGGACACAGTAAACCACTCAAAGCTGCCTTCCTGTACTGTTTTTCATACAATTGTTAAAATTATGTGGCATAGGGGGTCATATGTGTCACGCATCCATGTAACTCTACACACCAAGCTAACCTCCTACACTCCTACACTGCAGAAATGGGTACAGACAAGTGTATACGATACTTCAATTTTTTTTATATCCAGTAGTTTCCTCGCACATACACATTAATCTCCAGAGTACACATTAGTAGACAATGACCTCCCATCTCTGAATGGGATTAAGGACATCCAATTTGAAAATATGTAACATGTCAAGCTCAGTCCATTGATTCTGGACCCCAGATACTCATCTGCAGAGTACTGCTAGTCCCTTTACTCAGCCACACCCATTTGTTTTTGTACATGACTCCTTAGGCAATCATCATTCAGGCCCAGACACTGTACTGCATCTCACACACTGATGACACCCATAGTAGAAGTTGAGTCTCAGAAGACACAAACACCACCATTTGTTACATTATGCTATTGTCTGGCATGCCTAAATGTATGTGAGAGTAATGTGTCATACTGAACCTCACTAGATGTTAGTGAGGATAATCTGCAACCTGTAACTACCCTGGTTGCCTACACGACTAGGCCCAAACTTCCTCACCTTCCAACCATCCCAGGCACGTGGGACACCTAGATCACCAAGACTCTTCACAAATACCTGTTTCACCTCCACCTTCTTTCACATGTGTTGCATAGTCAGTTTTTTAATCTTTTTCTCTCCTGAAACCTGTGACATCATACTCCAGCCCCTAATCACATGTATAGTATATGGTACGCCGATTCCCTCTACCACAGCACCTCTGTAGAGCTGGAACACAAGTTTTAAACTATCATCCACAGCACTGCCAGAGTATTACTCAGCCTATTGCGCCACACACATCACCCCTTGCCTCCTTGAGATACAATACTGTGTCCCCATTCAGAGACACTTCCAGTTCCAATCAGCTCCACCACACCTACAAGGCACTACACTTGCCAGCTCTCACCCACCTAGCTCACACATTATCTTTGCTCCCAACAAAAAATCAGGAACTTCTGCTGTGCATCACTTGCATTAACTCCCACCCCAAAACTCCTGATGAGCAAGACAGGGTGTGGGGTAGTTTCTCACATTGCAGCCAAGAACTGCATCAACCTCATCCAACACATCAGGGCAGTTGGGTGCAAAATGGTTTTGTTCACATGACTGTACACCTTGCTCTTTAGGTGATCCTACTTGCTGAGCCGGAACAAACTCAGCACCTGATTACAATCTTGGATGAGAAGCTATTAGCCTAGCAAAGCACAGTACTTGACATTCCATTCCAATACACTTCTGTCTGCTTAGGCCCAAGACGAGCACACCTGCTACATGGTACAAGGGAGCCATCATTGACACTGACAAATCTGCGCAGTTTGCAAAAACCATGCATGATGTACTGCAGCAGTCACAGTTTATTGCTTAATGTTGTGGGATATGTAGTCCAAGTCTATGATGTTGTAGATGAGGCCACAAGTTCCTTGCTTAATTGGACAACCTGTACTGTACAAACACAACACTCATAGATGATTGAACGCTTGCAGAGCTGGTAATGAACATAAGTGGCAGGGCAATTTTTGTCAGATATGTGATGCATGAACTAATATGTGAGACATTTGTGGCCTTTGAAAGTGACTTATTAATAAGAAAATAATTTATAGAGCACATGGCTACTTCAACAGAAGTGTCCCAGTGCTAGGAAAAAGTGACCCCCTAAACCCAACACAGCAACTTTAAGAGGAAAGAGTAACAGGCCTAATGTGCTGACCTAAACAGCCAGGTTTTTAGCTTTTTCCAAAATTATAGTTCTGAGAGTTTCTTTCTGATTGAGAGAGGCAGGGAATTCCTTTGTTTAGCTGCAGGAAAACCGAAGAAACACCCTTCACCCTGCACGTCTTGAACCATGGAAACCAATGCTAAAGGAGACCCGGCAGATCTTAGGTTCCTAGTAGGAACATATGGCTTAAAAAAGGATGCAAAAAAGGGACACTTATTTCAAAGGATCCTGTAGCAATAGCAAATAGCTTTGAAGATAAGTTGTTTTTCAAGTGTCAGCTAGTCCAATTTTGACAGAGCAGGACTTAGAAACGACAGCCTAGGGAGATTCAAAAGCAAATGAGCTGCTGCATTTTGTTCACATTGGAGTCTCTTTAGATGGGTCTGAGGTACTTCAAGGTAGAGAACTTTACAATAGTCCAGCCTTGAATTAACCAAGGCCTGGACTACTGTCTTTCTGTCAGTCTCAGGAAGAAATCCCAGAAACTTTCTGAGAACTTTTAAGATCCCTGTGCACTTGCCTGCTAATGCTGTGATCTGATTATTGAAGAACAGCTTGGCGTCAAGCCAAATACCAAGGTTCTTAACTTTCAGTTTTGCAGGGGCTAAAGAACCAATGGTCAGATGTACCAAAGGGTTTTACCCATTCTATGTCTATGGGAAAATGTGTTCGTACATATGGCCATAAGCACTTCTGGCCACCAGGCACTAGACCAGATGGATGGCTGGTTCCCCACAATGAGAACCTCCAATTTGCTAGCATTTAATTTGAGGCAATTTAAGTCCATCCTCTGGGCTACTTCTGCCAAACGGGCCCATAGTAGCATGGCATTGTCAGATGCCTTCTGAGACAGGGTGATGATCAGCTGTGTATCATCGACGTGCAAAATGATATTGAATCCGAACTTGCTGTGCTTTATTGCGTAACAAATCACTTCAATATGCCTTCTGTTCCTTGTTGTCACTTACCCTGTAGTGGTTCCTGGTCCTCAACTTCAGCACCATCCTGTCCTTGGACGCCTGCCAAACTCTGTTGGCATGTTTGACACCACCTGCTCCTCCAATGGTTGCAACTCCTCCTGGACATCAGGTCCTCCTCGGTCCTCATGGCTGCCCTGAGATACTTGGCCAGTTTATCTTTGATCCTGCACTTATAGTCATGCCACCTTTAATTTCAACTCCAGCACTGTCCTCCTTGTTTGCCCTACCTTGTTGACTTTGCCCAGTAGAATTTCCCAATGGCGTCCTTCTTCCCTAATGGAAATTTGGAGTTGACAAAAAGAAGGTGTACATGTTTTTGTCATCCCATCTATTAATATTTGGTTCTCCTCCTCACTGAAATTGGTGTTCTGCTTCCTCCTCCCCTGGCCTGCTGTCTAGTGGCTGGGGTTGGGATTGTTGCCCCACTGACTTGTAGATGGTGCTCCCTCCATTGTGTGCATTTGTTTTTCTCTGCTGTTCAGATTTTTGTAATGCTTTTTTTAGGCATTCTGAGAAGCACTACACGCCTAAGTGACACAATGCTAATTTGCGGCACCTACAAGTGTTTTATGACATGCAAATCAGCTTTGCATCACATAGGGGATAGTTGCCTTATGACACGTTGTGCCATTTTTTAAAAGATGCATAAACATTTTTGACTCACCTTCGAACCTTACAACATGGTGCATAGTTCCATATATCTGGCGCATTCATGTCATAAGGAATTATTTTTTTACGCAAAGCTGATACAACACAGCGTTGCATCACTTCACTTATAAATATGGCCTCAGTTTTTGCAATATTAGATACCTAACATAAATATTGAATAGTCTAAAAGGAAAACCAGTGAAATGAATGTAAGCATTTCAGAATGAAAAAGGCAATATATTTACTCTTATCTATATATTAAGGTAACAGACAATGTTTTTCAGTAATTCATTGAGTCTGACTTAGATACCATGCAAAACATTGCTTTCTGTTTTTTTGGTTGTGTGCTAATTGCATCTCAAATTGAGTATATGCACAAACGATTATTATTAAACAACAGCAGTGATTAAAATATCTTAGTTTGTATAGTCTAACACTGCTTATGAATTTTAATCTCACTACGCCATTCAATAGAATGTCTCATTTTAACATCAGTTAGTACTAATATATTTAAAATATATGTAAACTGCGGACTACTGTTTTTGCTTCACCCTTGGGTTTTGTAAACCTTTGGCAGAGCCTCATCATTTCACTCCCTCCTTGACCCCAGTGAAGTTAAGGGGGCTTATTTACAAGCCCTGTACGCCACTGGTGCATCAGTTTTTGTGACACACCGGTGACCCATAGTGCAGGCCCTTATTTACAAGGCCACACAAAGCCACTTTCTATGGCTTTTTATGGCTTTGTAGTTATGGTGGTAGGCAACTCAGCACAAGTCGCTGTGTTGCCTTACACTGTGTCAGGGACGCATTCCATGGGCATTGCTCTGGATTTCCCATGCAAACATGGTTTAGCCGCACATCCAGATTTACAAGGCTTTGTAAACCTGAGAATGCTTTCTGTTGAGTACCCTATCTAGCATTTGCACAAGTCTTCATCACTTTTCTGACTGTTCCTTCATATTTCTCTTTCTGTTTCTGATTAGGGGTGGGCGAAGTGGGTGGAATCACTCCATGTGGAACTCCACAAAGTAGAACAAATACTTTGCCATGCTATGCAGAGTTCTGCGGGCGGGGGGAGTTCCCAGTCGGGACCGTTCACGTTGAAATTTAAATCAAACAAAATGAAAGTATGTTCTTGCATTCAAAATCATGCGCGTACGGCACCACGTGGTTCGCATGGGCACGGCCATCTTGTTTTTCAATCTGTTTAAGGTGCTGGGCCTGTTTTTTCCTTCTTTATTAATCTTTTCAATCCTCCACCCTTCTAATTAATCTATCACTCATTTTTATTTATTGTATTAGCTTGTCTTTTTGAGGCTGTCTATTTTTATGTTTTTTAATTTTTTTCCTAGATTTTTGTGACTTTTTATGTTTTTGTTTATTTTTCCCTTATTTCTTCCTTCCTTCTCCTTATATTTCTTTTGTTTTTCACCTCACCATTCAGCACCATGGCAGGGCAGGGCAGCACCAGTGAAAAGGGTAGAGGCAGTGCCGGGCTCCCCAGACAGCAACAGCTGCCTTCCTTGTAGGTGGCGGCACCGCCAAGGGGTGCAGCCTCGGCCCAGAAGAGGAGGTGCCACTCCCCATCCATGCCGGCAGCAGGCCTGGTAGTGGTTACCCCCTGTGGTAGAATTAGCTGCGTTGGGCTGGGGTGCGCTGGTGGGACCGATGCACCATCCAGGTCCAGCGTACCACCAGTAGCTGACACACTGCTTGGCAGATATCATGGATCGCGAGCAGAACCTGCTCATCTTGCTAGGCATTGAGATTCTGAGGCTTGGTGAGTATTAATTATATTATTTGTTGTGTTTGTATTCTACAATGGTAAAAATTTTATCCAAAAAGCATTCTGCTTACACACAGAGGTGAATTACAATTTATTTATGTTGAGAATGCTATAATGTGATCCAGTTTGAGCTAGGCAGTTACTCGGCGCTAACGAATCGTACTCGTCAGTGCTCGTTTTGGCTGCATACTTAGAAAGCCATTGCAATGCATACTCCTCTGTCCTCCAGTCACCATAGTAAAATAGTGATATCAGTAAGTTAGCATTCGCTCTGACTTTCTTTATCTAGCTCGTACAGTCCCAAGCAATATCACAGTGATGTGTGGTACTAGTATGCATCTACACACTGCAGAAAAGGGAGACTGAGATGATCCATCAAGGGGTCTGAGAAATGAGAATAGAATAAAAGATCATTCATTTCAATGAATTAGATCTAAATGTCGTTTTTGTTAAGGAAATTTGGAATAGGGATATTAGGAATTTAGCCAACTCAACATTAGTCAATCATACTAGTACCATAGGCGATCTGATTTAGATAAGTACAATGTTACTGCGTTTGCCTATTATAATAATTGTGTTGAGATTAACTGTGCCACTTATCCATTTTTTAAACCTTTGTTATTTCTTACATCACCATCCAAAGGCAAGAAGAGGGGCACCACAGAGGCCGATCCAGTAGGAGCTGGGGAGGCACTGACCACCAGCGCCAATGCTGCGGGCTCTGCTCATCCCATTAGGTTCTATTAATATTATTATTATTTCCCTAACTTTTACCTCTGCCCACTATTATACTACTTTTTTTTTTTAAAGATGTTTTTTATTGAGTCAAATACAAGAACATTAACTTAACATTGCCAGGACAGAGATATGCAGTTGTGAATATATATGCATAAATAATATTGTACTTATAAATGCATATTAAGCATGTAAATGAATTAGGCATATACAGCAATATAGTATCAAAGACTCCAAGTTTAAATAAAGAAAGAAGAAAGAGAGAGGGAGAGGAAGAAGAGCTATAGGGATAGAAAAGAGAATCAAGTGATAGCCATGTGGAGAGAGAGGTAATAGACATTAGTTACAGCGAATGTAAGATGAAATATGTATATATAAGAAGAAGAACAGGAAATAGATTGGCATTTTTTTAAAAGGAGGAGAAAAAACAATTTCCTTCGCAGTGCTTGAGAGATACTTAATGGCAACCATAGCTGATGACGTTTGAAGACATTTCCTGTTGAATCAAGCTTGCAGCTGTCAAGTCTATGATGATAGCATACAGAATTCCACCACTGTCTGAGAGTAATGTTCTCTGAAGATTTCCATTTAGAACTAATTATAGAGATTGTAATAGAAAGCAAAAGGTACACCAATTTTCCAAGAGGCCTGAATGAACTCCAGATATTGTGTATGCCACCCATAAACAGTAATTCACATGACATTGGTAAGGAGATCTGAGCTATTGCTGAAATGCGAGACCATATTGAGGACCAAAAAGTAGATAGGGATGGACAAGAAAAAAACATGTGAAAGTCAGTACCCTGCTGAGTGTGGCAGCGCCAACAATTGTCATTTTGTGCAAGTTTGAGTTTGTAAAGGCGTACAGGGGTGTAGAAAAGGTTATTATAAAAAAAATAAAGGGTCTGTGTGAGGTTTGCAGTGCGTGCAGTGGAATGTATCTTATACCATATTCTATCCCATAAAAAAGTTGGCCAAACAACACTAAGATCTGATTCCCACAATGGCTCAATAGGTGATTTGAGTCTAGGTGAAACAGACGTTCTTAAAAGTTTATAAATTCCAGCTGTCCTAGGATAATTAGAAGTTACGGTCGGGTGTGGAGATGATGCAAGAGAAGAATGATTATGATGTATAAGTTTATTGAGGGCCTCTTGGACTAGGGTAGAAAGAATGATATATTGGGATTTCATGCGAATAGGGAGATTATAAATTGCTGAGAGAGTAGTAAAAGGGATGAGCGAGTCTTTATGATATAATTGGGAAATAAACTGTAAACTTCACACTTGTATAGCACACTACTTACCCGTTAGGGTCTCAAGGTGCTGTACGCATACCACTGTAGAACCCCTCCTGGCTTTTCCCTGTGAGGTGCCCACGCCTGGACAGCCCCAGGGTGAAGCCAAGCATCCAAGAGCTGTGAGGGCCATTGAGGAGATTAAGCAAGCTATTGCCCAGAGTTACAGAGTGGGACCCATTAATTAGATTAGGCACTGAGGAAAAAATTATCTGGTCCAAGGGAATTGAGCCTAAGACCCACTGAGGTGGGAATTGAACCCCGGTTCCAGTCCAGATCTCTGCATCAAGGTCTGCCACTGTAACTATTGTGCCACACTTCTCCATTGAAGGAAAGGGAAATGAAAAGAATACCTTTAATCATCCAAGCCTTCCAACACAAGGCTTTACCTTGTTTCCTAAGCGAACTATTGTGCCAAATAGGACTGTTAAAGAATTGATTAATGGGGGTAAGATGCGAAATAAAAAAAGATTTCAGTAAGTTGACTGAATGGGAGATAGTGCTGGGCAACCAGAATTTTGGGGGGTTAGACATACATATAATGTGTTTATGGGAAAGGGGAGAAATAAATGTTTCTTCCAAAGAGAACCATAGCTTTTGAGGGGCATAATTGAGTGTAAATAAATAGGGATGTATTTGCTTAATGCCAAAAGATTTGTGATAAGTTAAAAAGTCAGGAAAATTAACTCCACCTTGTACTTTAGGAAGTTTTAATTTCGAGAGAGAGATTCAGGATTGTTTACCGTTCCACAGGAACTTGGATAGAATTTTATCAATTGAACTAAAAAATAGTTTAGGTATCTTAATAGGAAGCATCATAAGGAAGACGTTAATGATAGGGAGAAGCATCATCTTAATGGTGTCCAAGCGGCCCCACCACGTGAGATATAACGGAGACCATTTCTGTGTGAGATCTACAAGCTTTGCAGATAGGATTTCTAAATTAGTCTTTAATGTATCCTTGAGAGTAGTGTAGTCCCATACCCCCAGGCATTTAATCTTAGAAGAATTCAAAGATAATCCTGCATCAAGGAATACAGAGCCAGTGCAATGAGCATTAAGTGGTAAGACCACTTTTTTGTCTATATTAAGTTTATAGCCAGATACATCAGAATATAAGTTGAGCTCATGCAGGAATGCAGGAAGAGAAGTGTCAGGGTGAGACATGAACAAAAGAATATCATCAGCATATGCCATAAATTTGATGTGTGCATTATTAATTTGAAACCCCGTAAATTGTTCAGACGTTTTTAATTGGTATAGAAAAGGTTCGAGAGCCAAAATAAATAGTAAAGGAGATAATGGGCATCCCTGACGAGTACCCTTTTAAGAGGGAAAAAAGGAGATCGGATACCATTTGCTATATCCAAGGAAATGGTGAGGAATAAAGAATGAATATAAAATGATGGAATTTAGTACCGAGGCCATGCCATTCCAATGCTTTCGACAAGAAACCCCAGTAGACCCTATCGAAGGCCTGTTCCGCATCCAATGATAAAGCTGTCAGAGGAATCTTAAGTTTAGATGCCTTGTTAATAATGTTTTAAAAAGTACGGGAATTATCTGCTACATTTCTATTAGGGATAAAACCAGATTGATGAGAATCAATAAGGTCATGTATATATGGGAGTAAACAGAGAGCTAAAACTGTGGCATAGAGCTTACAATCAGTATTAATTAACGATATGGGTATATCATTTTTACAGTCAGTCGCATCCCGATCTTTTTTGAGAATAAGACAAATCATGGCCTCTGTAAATGAGCTAGATGCAGAACCTGACATTATAAAGTGATTAAGTAATTGAAAGAGTTTGGGGAACAGAGACTTAGCAAACTGAATAAAGAATTCTACTGTGAAGCCATCTGGGCCTGGAGCCTTACCCTTGGGGAGAGATTGTAGAGCTGTATATAGTTTGGTAAGTTGTAGGGGTTGGTCTAAAGATGAGAGGTCAATCTGCAATGGGTCTCTTGGTTTGAGATTAGAGAAATATTGGTTGAGAGATTCAACTGTTGGTATGTGTTCTGGAGTGTACAGGTCCTTATAGTAAGAAGCGAAACACAATGCTATAGCTTTATCTCTAAAGTTTTTAACACCATTGTTATCTGTGATAGATTTAATAGTTGTTTTTTCTTTTCTTTGTTTCAAATATAGAGCTAGAAGTGAACCAGCTTTATTGTATGGTAATAATAACCGGCATTTATTATCAGGAGGGTGCTGCATGCTTGTTCAGTGATATATTGGTTAAACTCCATTGTAGCTGACACTAGTGCTTCAAGATGTGATTTACTAGTTTTGTGAGTATAGTATTCATATTTTAGGGACTTTATATTTTCAAGGATGGAAGTCGATTTTTGTTGAGCAGACTTTTGTTTTGAGTGAGCGTAACTTATGATGAAACCCCTAGAGGCTGCTTTGAATGCATCCCACACAAAATGAAATGATAGTTGATCACAATCGTTGATGTGGAAGTATTCTTCTATAAACTTACTGTAGGAAGCGATAAAAGTAGCATCTGAAAGTAGAGAGTTATTAAACCTCCATGAAGATGTTTTAGAACCATTAAGAAAAAGATCAAGGTCAGTAATCACAGGTGCGTGATCTGAGATCAAAATAACACCGATTTCAGAGTTGACCAAATGTTGCGATAAACCTTTACTCAGAAAAATATAATCAAGCCTAGAATGGGAATGGTGGGTAGGAGAATAAAAAGAGTATTCCAAGAGGTCGGGATTGCATATCCTCCAGGAATCAGAGAGAGAATGCTGGAAAATAAAGTTTGTAAAAGCTTTGTGGGAGGCATGTGGAATGAAACATGACGTGGAACGTCTGTCCAAAAATGGATCGAGAATTTGGTTGCAGTCACCACCTATTAGTAACTTGTTTGAGGAATGTTCAGAGACAATATGTGAAAGATTCTTCAAAAAATTTGGATCCGGATGTGTGGGGCTGCATATATTTAAGATAGTAAGAGAAATATTGTCAATTGTAAATGTAACAAGTGCCCAGCGATCTTCTGTATCTTGATGTTGTGAAATTATGGTAGGTTTGAGAGATTTATGACAGAGTATAATTACCCCATTTTTGTTTGTGGTGGAAGGGGAGTAGAAAATTTCCCCCACCCATTGTTTTTTAAGCTTAATTGCCTCAGAGTTGTTGAGGTGAGTCTCTTGCAACAAAGCAATGTGGCATTTCAAACGAGCTAGGTGAGATAAGACACGCTGACGTTTAATGGGGTGTTTAAGCCCCTTAACATTCCAAGTAACAGTTCTAAGTTGCATAACAAGAAGTATTAATAAACAACTGCTATAACAAGGAAAAAACTAGGCATATCAATTTTGCAAAAGCAAAGAAATGGGAAAGAAACAAGATAGTAAAGAAAAAGAAAAGGAGGAAGATGACCTCCAGAAGTTGTATATACATGGATGTAGCAATACAGGGACTAAAGTCCACAAGAGCTAAAGAAGACAAGATAGAAAGTGAATACCCCGAAAGGTAGAGGGACAGAGGAGAACCTGAAAAGACAGTCAAGAGTGGCTTCAGCACAAGAAAAGTGATATTAGATATTAAAACATATGAAGGCGAGTTTCATGGAAGAAAAAAAAACATACAAACGAAAAATATCCCATTCAGGAGAACAAATAATGTAATAACTACAGTAAAGGAGTGTGACATGAAGAACAATAAAAATCAAAGCTTACCAGTGGAATGTGTAGCAGAACAATTTGGATGGTGAGAAAGGGATAAGGTTGGGAAAGGAACATGAGGACTGCACAAAGAACACTATCTAAAAAAAAAAAAAAGAAGAAAATAAGAAGATGCAGAGAAGGAAAACCATGGATATAAATACTAAACACAAACCATTACTATTAAACTGTCCAGAAAAAAAAAGAAAGGACATTAAAGACAAATTAAATTATATCTTCAAGTAATTGCAGATGCTCCTAGTTCCATTGCTTCTGCTTTGTGTTGGTTAATAAAGGTTTGTACTGTTGAAGGTTCCTCAAATGAGTAAGATTTGTCCTTGAATGTAATTTTGAAAAGGCATGGGTGAAGAAGACCATATAGAATATTCAAGGATTTGAGTTGTGGACGTAAGTCCAAAAACTGTTTGCGACCTGTAGCTGTAGCAGAAACGAAGTCTTGTGTGAAAAACACTTTGGGGGTGATTCCAACCCTGGCGGTCGGTGATAAAGCGGCGGCCAACCCGCAAACAGACAGGCTGTCAAAAAAAAGGAATTCTGACCCTGGCGGGAACCGCCAACACAGCCCGCCACTTTAACACTCCGACCGCCACAGCGGGACAGACAAACAGCGCGGCGGTCACCGCCAACAGGCAGGCGGCAGACAATGTACCGCCCACAGTATCACAACTCACCAATCCGCCACCTTTTCCGGGGCGGGAGCCACGCCGATAAAAACACGGCGGAAATACGAACGGGAAAACGCTCACCTCTATACACTCCACGAGGACGGAGGACAGCATGGAACCCGAATTAAACATCCTACCAGCTCTTGTCTACCTGCTCATCTACCACGAGTACGAACTCCGGCGCAGAAGACAATGGTGAGTACTGCACCTACGACACAGGGGAGGGGGGAGGAGGAAAGGTTACGGGCACACACATACACCCCCCCCCCCAACTATCAACATACCAATGCAGAGCAACAACTGAGTGACACCCCCCAAACACCCCTGAAAAATGCACAGACATAATAAAAAAGTTAATTTAAATTTATGTATAAATTAGGTTCATTGAAGTCATGGAAAATTATCGTCATGAAATATCAAAGAAAAATAATGAACAGTGCGAAAGCTATATACATAGTCAATAAGCCCTGCTCAGTGTGTCAAATATCCACAGTCCGTGGGCCAATGTCTACCAAACACATGGGCACAGCCCACACAGGAGACCTGAGTCCGTTGGAGAGAACACCGCTGGGGCATAAGATGACAAAACTACAGGCACCTCAGGGGGAAGGAAAGGGGGGCACCTCAGCCACAGGAGTCCACGACGCCAGATCCACGAAGGGGCCACCATGCCCACTGTGCCATCCTGGGGAGTGCAAAGCCACAGTCTCTCAAGTCTCTACAGTGGGTGGATTGCCCACTGTGCCACGCTGGGGAGTGCAAAGCCACAGTCTCTCAAGTCTCTACAGTGGGTGGATTGCCCACTGTGCCATCCTGGGGAGTGCAAAGCCACAGTCTCTCAAGTCTCTACAGTGGGTGGCTTGCCCACTGTGCCATCCTGGGGAGTGCAAAGCCACAGTCCATCAAGTGGATTACAGACTCCACTGGTCATGGAGGAGGCAGGGTGCCCAGAGTGCAGCGTGAACACTAGCTCGACAATGGTCCAGCGGAGCTTGACAGGAAGGGCCCAGCGGAGCGGTGCTTGACAGGAAGGGCCCAGCGGAGCGGTGCTTGACAGGAAGGGCCCAGCAGAGCGGTGCTTGACACGGCGGGGCCCAGCGGAGCGGTGCTTGACACGGCGGGGCGCAGCGGAGCGGTGCTTGACACGGCGGGGCCCAGCAGAGCGGTGCTTGACAGGAAGGGCCCAGCGGAGCGGTGCTTGACAGGAAGGGCCCAGCGGAGCGGTGCTTGACACGGAGGGGCCCAGCGGAGCGGTGCTTGACACGGCGGGGCCCAGCGGTGCGGTGCTTGACAGGAAGGGCCCAGCGGAGCGGTGCTTGACAGGAAGGGCCCAGCGGAGCGGTGCTTGACAGGAAGGGCCCAGCGGAGCGGTGCTTGACAGGAAGGGCCCAGCGGAGCGGTGCTTGACACGGCGGGGCCCAGCGGAGCGGTGCTTGACACGGCGGGGCCCAGCGGAGCGGTGCTTGACACGGCGGGGCCAAGCGGAGCGGTGCTTGACAGGAAGGGCCCAGCGGAGCGGTGCTTGACAGGAAGGGCCCAGCGGAGCGGTGCTTGACAGGAAGGGCCCAGCGGAGCGGTGCTTGACACGGCGGGGCCCTGTTCAGCGGTGCCTTTCTTCACGGCGGGGCCCTGTTCAGCGGTGCCTTTCTTCACGGCGGGGCCCTGTTCAGCGGTGCCTTTCTTCACAGCGGGGCCCTGTTCAGCGGAGCCTTTCTTCACGGCGGGGCCCTGTTCAGCGGTGCCTTTCTTCACGGCGGGGCCCTGTTCAGCGGTGCCTGTCTTCACGGCGGGGCCCTGTTCAGCGGTGCCTTTCTTCACGGCGGGGCCCTGTTCAGCGGTGCCTTTCTTCACGGCGGGGCCCTGTTCAGCGGTGCCTTTCTTCACGGCGGGGCCCTGTTCAGCGGTGCCTGTCTTCACGGCGGGGCCCTGTTCAGCGGTGCCTTTCTTCACGGCGGGGCCCTGTTCAGCGGTGCCTTTCTTCACGGCGGGGCCCTGTTCAGCGGTGCCTGTCTTCACGGCGGGGCCCTGTTCAGCGGTGCCTTTCTTCACGGCGGGGCCCTGTTCAGCGGTGCCTTTCTTCACGGCGGGGCCCTGTTCAGCGGTGCCTTTCTTCACGGCGGGGCCCTGTTCAGCGGTGCCTTTCTTCACGGCGGTGCCCTGTTCAGCGGTGCCTTTCTTCACGGCGGGGCCCTGTTCAGCGGTGCCTGTCTTCACAGCGGGGCCCTGTTCAGCGGTGCCTTTCTTGTCTATCAAGGAGCCAGACCTGGCCAGGACTCCCTGCTTAGTCGCCCTCCGACCGTGCAGTTGCTGGACCCTCCTGTGACGGAGTCCTGGGCCCGTGGGTGTCCTCCGTCACACCTGGGATGGGGCTTGTGGGGCCCTCCTGGTCCGCGCCCCTGCTGGCTGACTTCTCCGCCCTGCTGCCCTTGCCCTCCTTCGATGAGGCTCTCTGGCCCTTGCCTCCCCTTGATGTTTTGGCAGGTGACGGGCCACGACTTTGCTCCTTGGGGGCAGCCGTGTCAGCCTTCTCACGGCGGGCCTTGGTCTTACGGGTTCTCTTTCCAGGGGGGGACTGGCTGTCCCCTAGCTGCTGGCCGATGTATCTGTGCTGGGAAAGGGTGGACTCCAAAACCCGTGCACAATGGTCAGACTTGATGCAGGGCTGGTGGTGGCTGAGGTGCTCTTCGGACTCTTACCAGATGGAGGGGGTGGGTCAGGTGGTGCAAAGAGGTCAACTTTGGAGAGGAAAAGTTTTTTAGGAGCAATGGGAAGGGTAGGTGCAGTGGGTATGGGAGTGGAGGGAGAGGATGTGGTTGTAGGAGAGTAAGGTGTGCTGTCTATGGGTGCAGGTGCTTGTGACGTAGGCTGTCGTGTGGTGGTTGGCTGTTGTGTGGGTGGCTGCCTGCGTTTGTGTGTTTTGGAAGAGGGTGTGACAGACACAGTGGGAGAGGACACAGGGGACGTGTAAATGGCAGTGGGGGTGGTGACTGCACGTGTGCGGACTGTACTGGAGGGTGTGCTGGTGATGGAAGTACTGGCTGATGGTGGTGTGCATGCAGGTGTGAGTGGAGATGTCACAGGGAGGGAGGAGGGAGACGAGGAGGAGGGGGACACAGAGGTGGTAGTGACTGTTGCCATGTCTGCATCTGGATGTTGCTTGGGTGAATGCCTGTGGGATCTGTGGTGCTTATTTCTGGATGAGCTGCCCTTGGGTGTTGAGGTGTGTGCAGGCTGGTCTGATGGTGTGGATGGGATAGGCTGAGGAACAGGAGACTGGGAGACGGTGGAGGCAGTTAGAAGAGGGAGGCTGGAAACAGGGACAATGGCTGCCGTCAGTGCTGAGGCCAGAGCATTGAACGATCGTTGATGGGCAGCCTGACCCGAATGAATGCCCTCCAGGTATGCATTGCTCCGATGCACCTCCCTCTCTACCCCCTGGATGGCATTCAAAAGGGTAGACTGCCCAACAATGATGGTCTGGAGGAGGTCAAGGACCACTTCACTGAGGGCAGCAGGGGTAACTGGGGCAGGGCCTGAGGTGCCTGGGGCGAAGGAGATGCCCGCCTTCTTGGGCGAGCGGGCACGGAGCGAAGGCTGAGGGGCTGCTGGGAGGGTGGAGCTGGTGCGCTGGGTGGCGACTGTACCTGTTGTGGCGGGGGGCACGGATGTTGCCGCCACCGCTAGGGAGCTCCCTTCCGAGGACGTGTCAGTGTCGCTGGTGTCACCACGGGTCCCCGTTGTGGAGCTCCCCTCGCCCTCCGTATCACTGGTGACCTCTGTGTCTGTAGCATGGCCCACCGGGGCCTTGTGAGTTGCAGCTCCCTCGTGCTCCGATGCCAATTCTCCTCCGCCTGATGATGCTAATGCACACATGCACAAGAAGATAAAGAAAAAGGGTGGGGGGAGAAATAAAGACAGGTTGAGTGCATGCATTGTCAACACCGTTGGTGGAGAGGACAGACACAGGAGCCTCCAGCACTACGCCGCGAAATCGGGGTACACTACTCAGTACTTGTGACTAGGCCTACAGGTCTATGGACAACAAATGCACACATGGGTGATGCTGGACCATGGATTGCTGTACTTGGCACCCTACAGAGGTGGGGGGCGGGGGCACAGGGCCATGCCTAAAGGAGGGGACTACACTACAGAAAGCGCCCTGGCCTAATGTCACCTACAGCCCTCCTCCCCCACCCAGACACCTCCACTGCGCGTAAATATAGCAGAATGCGCTGGTACTCACCCCCTTGTGTCTGCTGTGATGTCCTCACGCGCCCATCCAAATCGGGGTAGGCCACCGCCAGGATCCGGGACATCAGGGGGGTCAAGGTACGACTGGCACCCCTGCTACGTTGGGAGGCCATCCCCAGCAGTGACTCGGCGGTCTTCCTGGTACCGCAGCGGATGTCCTCCCACCTCTTTCGGCAGTGGGTGCCCCGTCTGTTGTGGAGCCCCAGGGCCTGGACTTCCTTGGCGATAGCACGCAAAATGTCGACTTTCTGATGGGCGCTGACCTATTTGACATGTACAGGGTGGGAAAGGAAAAATCAACATTTTTCTGCATGTTAGATGTGATTCCCCCCCCTCCCCAACCTTGCCATGTGGCACATGCTCTCATCTGTCGTGCCTTGCACTCCTCATTCGCTCCCCACCCCACCATCTTACATCCCCCATACACAACCCAGGCATAGCCCATTCAACGTGCACCCAGTGTACTTACCTGTTGGTCTGGAGGACCGTAGAGTAGCGCATACTGGGGCAGGACCCCATCCACAAGTTTCTCCAATTCTTCTGAAGTGAAGGCAGGGGCCCTTTCCCCAGTCGCAGCAGCCATTGTCTCTTCCAGACCGAGGTCACAGCAGCACTTGCAGTATAGGTCCTCTCCTGTGGATGATCAGGTCTCGAGTGATTAAGCAGATAGAAAATGGCGGTCACGCCCGCGGCGGTGCGTACCGCCGCGGTGCGTGCCGCGACCGCCGGCGCACATCGTCATTGGCTCCTGAGACCCATAGGGTTCAATGTTAACCAATGTGCCTTCGCACTGCGGTCTTCGACCGCCTACCGCCACGGTGTGCCACGCCAGCGCGTTGACCTCACATCCCACTGTCACACTTCTCAGGTCAGGCAGCCACCATTACAAGGGACCACATGGCTTAATTACTACTGCGTCACACAGGCCTAGGCCTTGCATTGCCACTCATACAAGCCTTTCAATGCATAGCGATTCGTGTACTGTGCAAGCTGTGTGAACGTACCTGTGGGTTGCTTGACTCTGTACTCCATGTTGTCCTTCCTAGGCACCGTCCGCTGGGACTTGCGAGGAGAAGGATGAATCCTCCCGTGTACCGACCGCTGGTGGACCTGTCGACAATGGAAGAACGACATATTATTCTTCGATACCGACTTGACCGAGCCACTATACATGAACTGTGTGCCCATCTGGAGCCAGACCTGATGTCCCCCATCCGCCAACCCACAGGAATTCCCCCTCTGGTGCAGGTTCTGTCAGTACTCCATTTTTTGGCAAGTGGGTCTTTTCAGACAACAGTGGCCATGTCATCAGGGATGTCTCAGCCTATGTTTTCAAAGGTTTTGTCCAGAGTGTTGTCTGCCCTGATGAAATACATGCGGAGCTACATTGCTTTCCCTGAGGAGGGTGATTTGGCCACTGTGAAGGGTGATTTCTATGCCCTTGGACATATCCCCAACATCATTGGGGCCATTGATGGGACCCATGTAGCTTTAGTACCCCCAAAAGACAATGAGCAGGTGTACAGAAATAGAAAAAATTACCATTCGATGAATGTCCAGGTGGTCTGTTTGGCTGACCAGTACATCTCCCATCTAAATGCCAAGTTCCCTGGGTCAGTGCATGACGCGTATGTCATGCGAAATAGCAGCATCCCTTATTTGATGGAACAGCTACAGAGACACCGTGTGTGGCTAATAGGTGACTCTGGTTACCCTAACCTGCCTTGGCTATTGACCCCAGTGAGGAATCCCCAGACCAGGGCAGAGGAACGGTACAATGAGGCCCATGGGCGAACTAGGAGGATTATAGAACGGACCTTCGGAGTCCTGAAGGCCAGGTTTAGGTGCCTGCATATGACAGGTGGATCCCTAATGTACTCACCAAAGAAAGTGTGTCATATCATCGTGGCCTGCTGTATGCTTCACAATCTTGCATTGCGACGCCAGGTGCCTCTCCTGCAGGAGGATGGTCCAGATGGTGGTGTTGTAGCAGCTGTGGAGCCTGTGGAGAGTGAAGAGGAGGAAGACGACGGGGACGACACGGACAACAGGGACTCAGTTATACAACAGTATTTTCAGTAGCACACAGGTAAGAATCACCCACGCCATTTTACATTTACTTACAATCTCCTGCCTCTCTACTGTCTGTGTTTCCCCCCAGTTCCTTTTAACTGATTTTTGACTTTCCCTTCCCTTTTCAGAGCTGTATGACCCACAGCGTGACTTCTGCTTTGTTTGCCCATGGACTAATGCTTATTGACATTGGTATGTTGTCATCACAATGTAACTGAACATTATTGCACCGTTATGTGTAATACATTTGTTAAGAATACAAGCAGACTCCTGATTTTTGTAGTGCAATTGGTGATTTATTTTAAGTGCTGCATATAGGTCCATGATAGTTAAACGGTGATGGGTGGGGGTGGAGTAATGTCCATGGCAGAGTCCAGTTCTCAGTCTAACAGGTGCATTGTCCAAATGCCTGTGGAAGGATGGAGCAGGGGCTGTTTAAGGTTTGACAGGGTGACAATGTGGGACAGTGGGATGACATCAGGGGGTATCTTATGCTGGCGGTGGTCTTGGCATCCTACTCTGTCTTCTTGTGTGATCTCAGGTTCCGCTTGCGGGGTGGTTGATCTTCAGCAGGAGGTGGGGTTCTGGTGGCCTGTCGTTGTGTGGGGGCCTCCTGTCCACTAGCGCCGGCGGAGGTGGTAGGCTGTTCGTGGTCTGGGCTAGTGACAGGGGCCCTTTGGAGTGCCACATGGTCCCGCAATGTGGTGACTATCTGGTTGAGGGCCAGGACGATGGTCCCCATTGCGGAACCAATGTTCCTGAGTTCGTCTCTGAACCCCATGTACCGTTCCTCCTGCTGTGCCTGGATTTCCTGGAACCTGGCCAGTACCGTCACCATCGTCTCCTGGGAGTGGTTGTATGCTCCCATGATGGTGGTGAGGGCCTCTTGGAGAGTGGGTTCTCTGGGCCGGCCCCCCCCCTCTCGCACAGCAGCCCTCCCAGTTCCCCTGTTTCCCCGGCCCTCTGTCCCCTGGACGGTGTGCCCACTACCACTGCCCCCAGGTCCCTGTTGTTGTTGGGGTGGTGGGTCAGCCTGGGTGCCCTGTAGTGGCGGACACACCGCTGATTGATGCGTCATGGAGACAGAGGCATGGGCCCGCTGGGTGGGAGCTGTGCTGGTATTCCCAGAGGGGGTTGGGTTTGCTGTGGCCTGTGTCTGTGTGTGAGGAACCGACTGTCCAGAGGTCCCCGATGGTCCGGGCTGGTCATCAGGTTCTAGGTCGACAGAGCTGCTGTCATCACTGGGGACCTGTTCTGGGGGTGGGATGGACAAATCTGGACCCTCCTGGCCGGTGTGTTGGCGTTCGGGCCCTGTAGGGGTAAAAGAGTATGGTTATTGCTTCTGTGTGTGCCATGGCGTGCGATTTGTGGGTACCCTTGTCCCCCAGTGCTGGCATTCCCTTGTGGGAGGAGTTGTGAGGGTGGTTTGTGGGGGGGGGATGGGTATGTGCAGTGGTCATGCTTAGGTGATGGGTGTCCATGGTTTGTGTTGGCATTCAGGGATTGGTGTTGTGTTGGGTGGGTTGTGCTGGTGAGACATTGGCAGGGAGGATGTGTGCTGGGGGGTTGGGGGTGAGGGTGGGGGTGTGGGTTGGCATGCTGGTGGTTGGGGGGGGGAAGTAGTTGAGATTAGACTTACCAGAGTCCATTCCTCTGCCTACTCCAGCGAGGCCCTCAGGATGCAGGATGTTCAAAACCTCTTGCTCCCATGCTGTGAATTCGGGTGGAGTGGGTGGGGGTCCGCCGCCAGTCTTCTGCACACCGATGTTGTGTCTTGACACCATTGACCGCACCTTCCCCCGTAGGTCGTTCCAGCGCTTTCGGATGTCTTCCCGATTTCTGGGATGCTGTCCCACAGCGTCGACGATCCTTTGCCATAGCTCCGCCTTCCTGGCTATTGTGGTGTGCTGCACCTGTGTGCCGAAGAGCTGGGGCTCTACCCTAATTATTTCCTCCACCATGACCCTGAGTTCTTGGTACGAGAACCTGGGGTGTCTTTGGGGTGCCATGGGGTGGTGTGGATGAGGTGTGGGGTGGTGTTTGTGGTGATGTGAGTGGTGGTGTGTGGTGATGTGTGTGTAGATGTGGTGTGGGTGATGATGTTGGGTTCCTGTGTGTGTTGTGGTTTGCGTTCCTTGTGCTCTCTCTCTGTGTATTGCGCCTTGTCTCTGAATTTCGATTTGGGGGGGTTTGTGGGTGATGTGGGTGTGTGTTTTATATGGTGATGGGTGTGTGGGAGTGTTGTGTGTATGTGTATCAGGTGTGTGTATTTTGAATTGTCCAATGTGGCTGTGTTTTGTATGGGTGTGTGTATTTTGACTGCGGCGGTGTGTACTGCCAATTGAATACCGCGGTTGAAATACCGCCGCATGGATTCGTGGGTCGTAATGGCATGGGCGTGTTTGTGTTGGCGTGACGGTGGAGGTTTGGTCATCTCCAGTTTATCGCAGACCGCTGATGAGGCGGCCTTCCGTGGATGTCGGGTTTTTGGCGGTTTGGCAGTTGTGGGTCAGAATGACCGTGGTGGTTTACCGCGGCCGCAGCGGTAGAATGTCGGTCTTCTGACCGGCGGTATGAGCCTTTTACCGCCGAGGTCAGAATGACCCCCTTTATGACCTGACCATAGCAAAGAGCCCATCTTTTTGGCTTCCCAGAGTATTTGCATCAAGTCAATAAATTGGAGAATGAGAATAATAATGCCTCTAGGATGTGCACGAGGGCCACTTGAAGTCTGTGGACCTAAACGATATGCCCGTTGGATAGAGAGGGGGGAGGTAGAAGGCAAGCGAAGAATTGAAGGTATTGCTGTTTGAAGGAATGCAATCATGTTAGAGCCTTCCGAACCTTTTGGAATCCCAAAAAGGCAAAGATTATTTCTCCTATTTCTATTTTCTAAGTTTTCAGTAAGCCTTTTAAGTTGAGCTATGTCCTTGGAGATCTGAGGATTGACAGTGTTACAATCTTTAAGGTTACTGACTTTCTGTTCCAGAGTACAAATTCGTTGTTCATGTTGGGACCATTGCTCCTCAATACGTTGCAAAGAGGCAACAGTGTCCATCATAAAGGGCTTTAAAGCATGCAATTCCTCCATGACATCATCTAGAGTAAGATGTGTAGGTGATTTTGAGGGATAATCAAGGTCTTTTTTTGGGCGCTTGACAGAGGAGGTGTTAGATGGTTTTTTCGCCATTGCGCCAGCAGCATGAGATGAAGAGGCGCTATCCTTTACAAAGACTGTAGCACTATCCATTGTGAAAGCTGATGGTAGATAAGATTTAGTTACTTGTGTGCACACCACTTGAAGAGGATTATTAGACTTGGAGGAAGATGATGACTGGCTGCTCTGAGAATTATGTGGTCTCCCCATAAAAGCCAGCAGCAATTTGGTAATAGGAAGCCAGCAATGTGAGGTGTTGATGAAATTATATTACGATGAGAAGCTGCTGCGAGAAGGTTCCAACAACAGAGCAAAATATAATAAAAAATATATAAATAGAAAATCCTAAATTATTCTCTCATAACAGGCATGACAGAATACAACAAGAGCAAAACACTTTACTGCACATAGTCAAACAATTGGTGACTAGTTTTAAGGGAACCTTCTGAAAAGGAAAAATCCCCTCCATCAAAGGAAAGCATTTACCATGTTACCAGCAATTTGAAAGAGCTGCTTGACAACAAGAGCTGCCAGTGAATACTGAAAGTTGAAAACCTCAGCTAAATGTGTTTGAAGAGAGAGGTCAAAATGTAACCTGGCTGTCAGAAGGTAATAAATATTCTACTGCAGAGGAAATTAGATTTGTAGAATGACATCCAGGCAAGCAGTTAAAAGTCAAATAGAAACATCTCTGGGAAAGTTTAGGTTTGTGCAGAGGCTTATGGAATGGAACACAAATGATGCAGATAAATAATTACCTCAGGGACTCACATGAAGTCTCTGAAATGACTTCAAAACTCAATGTCTCTGTAAGATAAAGGAATATTTATGCAGCAGCAGAGCTCCAGTGCTCAAAAATGCTGAAGAAATTAATCATTTTGATGTGAAAACAGCTCCTTCTTTCCAGGAAGTGCTGAAGCCTCATGGAGCTCTAAATAGCAGCGGCCATCTTGTGTGACCTCCAGCCAAGCCCCCCACAATATAGTACTTTTAATTTTGCCTTGATTACTTTTTTATACTGCCTCATTTTTGTCTGTCCAATTCCCCTACACAATTTGTGTTTAATTCCCATTATTCCTTCGTTATCTTTCTTTCTGTCTTTCACAGACAATTTTCTTCCACCCCTTCATTGCACTTCAATGATTCAAGGTCATAATCATCCTAAGCTATAGGTATGCCCCTTCATTATGCAATGTTTTTGGTTTGCTTGACTACCTGGTTTTTCTAACACTGTGAAACAACAAAGGCTCCCATTATGAACATGGTGGTAAACACCGTTGGCCGCCATGGCGACGGTGAACCGAAGACAGCCATTGGCGGTGAATAGAAACCTGCATATATAATGATGCCAAAAACAGAAACCGCCAATAATTTGCTACCACTAGCCACCACCATGGTCTGTGTCGGCGGAAAGGCTGCACACCCCACCCCACCACTGCCAAGCACACAAATCCCCTGCCCTCCAAATAATGATGCACAAATCACCGCAGCGGATAGTGGATGTTAAATGACCATTGAATGCCCATTGGTGTTATGGACCACCAGCAAGTGGACCCACCACAAGAAATGCACACATTGGCAAACCACACACCTGGCACACATCCACAACACAATAAACAATAGGACAACTGAGACTGACAACACAACACTCATAAACTGAACGCAACATCACACAAGTCACAGACCCAACCACACAACAGCACCCTCACCAATATCCACACAACACACCACCCACAACACACACCATGGCACCCTGTAAGGCCCCACGCTTCACAGATAGGGAGCAAAGAACAATGGTGAACAAAATACTCAAGATCGAGCCACAAATCTTCGGGGCACAGGTCCAGAACACACCCATCGCCAGGAAGATGGAGTTATGGCAGACAATCATGAACAAGGTCAGCGCAGTGGGAAACCATCCACGCACGAGGGACGACATCCACAAGAGATCAAACAACCTGTGCTGGAAGGTGGGGTCGATGGCATCCAGGCACAACATTGGGGTCCAGTAGAATCGGGGAGGACCCACACCTACACCACCCAACAACACCGACTGGGAGGAAAAGGTACTGGCCATCCTGCACCCTGAGGGCCTCACTGGACTCACTGGAGGAATGGACTTGGGTAAGTCATCTACAATTACCCCATACCCACCACACCTGCAATGCATGCACCACTCCACCCCTCCAACTACCACTAGGACCACTACCCCACCCAGGCCACAATTACTACATCCAGTCACCCTGCATGCCCACAAACCCAGCAACAGGCCCACATCCCTCCCCCTGTGCACAGCCACCTACCCCTGCAAGGAATTACAATGACACTACACCACCCACAATGCACCTCCACATCCCATGCAAAATGCAATTGCAACTCCACAATAGGTGCCTGCATGGCCCACTAGAGGAATAAATGGCACAAAATAGGGCAGAGCAGTGCATCCTCATCCGATTTAGTAAATGTAACATACATGTCCATTCCCCTCACAGGCACCACCACCCACGCCACCATGACGGAAAGGCCAAGGAGTGCCTGGGCCCCACATGGAGACAGAGGCTCCACTCAGGACACTGGAGATGGAAGTGTGGACAGTGAGGAATACCCTGCCCATCACACAGTCCTGGACTGTCACCCTCCAGCGGCCCTACCCAGGATTCCACTGACACCCCTACCAGCGACCAACATCAGCTCTGGCTAAATGACCTCACACCAGGGTATCCTGGCCACAGACTGGTGGAACACAAGTACAGAGGCCAGAGTCTCCACCTACTAACAGGCAGGATGACGATGGCCCCAGTGCAAGTGGTACTGCCAGACCTGTGCAGGGGACACAGGCACAGGGGGCTAGGCCTGGTGGGAGGGTATCAGTGGCCCAGGGGGGAGGCTAAAGGATGGATGCTGCAGCCCAGGAGGTGATCGCTGAGCTCCTGGGAGCATACCACCATACCCAGGACAGGCTGGGCCAGATCCTGGCCACCCTGGAATGGAGTCAAAGGTTGCAGAAAGCCCAAGATCAAGAGACCATGGATCAGTAGAAACAACAGAATGCCACCATGGCCACCATAGTAGGGGTGCTACAGCACCACCACCTAACCCAGCCTGAGACCCCCACAAACCAGGAAGCCCATACAACTGACACGGACACAGATCAGCCATCTACATCAGCAGCAGCAACTGGACTGGTGGCACTGGCAAGGGACACACAGAAGGCCAGCACCCCTACCCATGCAGCCCAGCACCAGACCCTCAAATGGTCCCTCAGACCCAGATATGGCACAGGAACACCTGCCAAGACCAAGGCCCCCACCAAGAAGTGACTCTGACATGGACTGACTCCCAAGTGTGCCACTGTGCCACCATCTTCAGCCGCCAGTAGCAACATAACAACTTGCAAGGGACAGATGGACCTATACCCACTGCCACCAATCGCACACCCCATGCACCTACTATGGACATCTACCATTAGCCCACTCCCCATCTCTGTAAAGCACACCAATGCATTAAGGACACTAAATAAAACACATGCACACCAAATCATATGTCCCCTGTCATATTGATAAATCAATTGTAAATGTGAATGCATTTGCCAGTCAATTCCATAATCAGACCTTCATTGCAGGAATGGCACCCCAAGCACAACATTGTGTGGAGTAAACTGAAATGTACACTATGTTTGTCTCCATGGCACATGCCACCTCAATATTCAATGACTACAGACCCCACAACCCCATAGTAAATATGTCAGACAGATATTATGCATTGCAGACAACATCATCAGTGAACAGTACTTCATAATCACTGGAAGTATAGTTGGATCAGCTGGTTCCTGGAGTGGACATCTCCCCTTTCTTCATCCTCACCATCACTCTCATCCCCTCTCAGAGGATGCAGGTCTGGATATACAGCACCCTCCACCTCCAGTAGGGGGATAGCTTTCCTCACAGCCACGTTGTGCAGCATGCAGCAGGCCACCACTGTTCTACACACCTCAGGGCAATAGCACAGGGATCCCCCAGAGAGATGAAGGCAACAGAATCTAGCCTTCAGGGGACCTATAGTGCGCTCTATCACCCTCCTAGTACATCTATGGACCTCATTGTAATTCCTCTCTGCATCTGTCCTAGGATTTCTCACATGTTTCAGGAGCCATTGCATGTTGGGACAGCCAGAATCACCTGCAAAAGTGGTTGAAACAGGACTGTACCAGACTGCCATTACTTACTTTTCGAGGGCCAGCTAGAGAAGTTCTCCCAACGAGGAAGGGGTGCCCATCGGGCCCTGACCCCCCTAATGCACCCCATTCTGGCAAAGGCATATCCAGACTTGGATGGGCACTTGAAGGCTGCACAGCAGTCACAAGGGGGTGAGTATCAACACCATATCATGCATCTTTGATGGATGTCTGAGGGTGCTATAGGATGTATTCTGTCTAGTGTCAGGTACTCTGACAGGTGTCTAACAGCAATCCGGCCCCCATGGGCACTGAGATGATTAGGGGCAGGTCTACAGTTCATCAGGTCCTTGTGTCATGTGGGAAAAGAGTTGTATGCTATGGTTGTGGCCACTTGTCAGAGACATAGGCATGACTATAGTTGTAGGTGCTGCGTGTTGGTGTATAAGCTGGGTGGAAGTATGAGTGAACCAAATTTGTACATCCATTCAGGTATTTACACATATCTCTCATGTTTTGTCTCCCCAACCTTGTACTCTTGTGTTGTCTGTGTACCTCAGCATCATTTGGCCAGGGATCAGTGGCACTGGCGAGTGGGGATTCAGCAGCCCACGGTTCCATGGAGGCAGATTCCACTGATGCCAAGGGGACCAGTGGGTTGGAGGACGAGGGGAGTACATCGGGGGAGGCTACTACCACTGGTGGTAGTGCCTCTGATACCTCCTCTGATGGGAGCTCCCTGGTGGTGGGGGACCCTAGTGGGCCCACCCATTCTTTGTCATCTTCTACCACCCCCATACCATCACCGCCCTCCCAGTTGCTCCCCACCCAGTTGCCCGTGCCCGCTCACCCTTCGCCCCAGAAACCTCATCCCCTGCCCCAGTCAGCTCTGCTGCCCTCACGGAGGAGGCTATTGACCTCCTGAGGATATCTCTGTAGGGCAGACAACCATCGTGAATGCCATCTGGGGGATAGCATCCAAGATGCAGCAGTGCAATGCACACCTGGAAGGCATCATGGTGCCATGTCTGGCCTACAGAGATCTTTTCAGGCTCTGGCATCCTCTTTGACGGAAGCCAGTGTCCATGGCCTCGCCGTCCCCCCTCCAACCACCTCTGCCCCTTCCAGCACCCCACTCCCTTCACCCATCCCAAGCACACGTTCAGACAGCCATGCACACACCTCAACCCACAAAAAACATACACAGAAACACAAGCACCACACTTCCCACCGCAGGCATACACACAGCCAACATACAAAGGCACACACGACAACATCCACTTCCCCTAGTGTGTCCACCTCTCCCGCCTCCCTGTCTGTCACCTCAATGTGCACACTCACAAGCACTGCACCCTCATTCACTGTTGCTGCCCCCATTCTTGCAGTCACCACAACATCAGACATCCAGTCATGCACCCCAGACTCCACACCTGCACTCACCACAGCAACATTGACTGGCACATGCAGCACACTCACCAGACCTGCAGACACCCAGACAACATCCATTGTCGTAGTTTGGACTCTTGCTCTGGGCAAGACTGCTGATTCAAGGATGACAGTACTTATGTTTGTAGGCGACTATGCCTATCCTACAACAAGTCGCAACTGTAGTCCCAAACCCACCGGCTCACTAGCAGTACCTCACCAAAAACGCAAACAGTTAAAGGTGATTTGTGGCAGCCTTTACTCATGGACTCAGATGTATGACATCTCAGGGAGTGTCGTGGTTAAATGGAGATTACCCCTTTCTCACAGAAATATCATGTCTCGACCAAACACAGGCAATGACGAAGATGCAGTAATGTTTCAATAGTTTTTATTTAACACAATCTGCAGTCTGCGGTAAATCGCATAGGCTGCAATGATTAGGATAATGAACAGTGCAAGAAATAGAATTATAAAGACAAGGGTCATGATTATAAAGACCCCCACCATATTGCAATAACATGAAAAAAAGACATTGAGTGTGTGATATGTCCTAATACCCTATCATAATAGGCCTAACCTGCTGCCTAGAGGAGAGCTGGGTATGTTAAACCTAGTCTGCCAATTCCATGTCCCTGGAAGGAGCCCCCAAACCTTGTTACCTTAGAATGAGGTCTCGTGCTCAGACTCCGAAGAACACGAAGTCTGGGTCAGCGTCAAGGTGACGTGCAGCATCAATAGCAGTGATGGTATCTGGCCGGAATCCCTCTGATTATCTGTCTAAAGTGTGATGAATGTATACAGATCTACTTGGACCCCTGAAGTAGGTTGTTCCAAAACAATAGATAACACAGCATGCTTGGGACGGTAATTTCTAATGTGAGCACGTACAGTTTGTTTGTCTTTGTCGTATGAGTTGACGCCTTAGCGTAGAGTCACTGATAACATAAATCTAAACAAAATGGCCTAACTATAAACAAGGCAGCCTTCTTAGAAAAATTGATTAAATAAATGGTCTAAGACAGAGCAAGCTAAGTAAGTTAAATGTCACTAGGTAATGGGGGCACAAGTGTGTAAGCAATACGATAAGCTAACTACTGTATTCCCATTAATACAAACTAGGACTCACTACACCATGTACACTGGCAGCCTGTCTTGTCCCACTGTGTCCACCCCCCTCCTCCCAAAACACTCAAACGTTCCCAGACACCCACCCAACACACATCCACCACACCTGAGCTTACTGTACAGGCACCTGCATCCACGTCCAGCACACCTACACCCATTACAAACACTCACTCTACCTCTACTCCCATACCTTCCTCAATGTCCACCCCAACTGCCCCTAAAAAACCTTTCCTGTCCGGTGTTGACCTTTTCGAACCCAGTGGCCCACCCCATCTCGTCCCTAAAAGTGCCCACCTCCTTGCACTGTCCACTCCATCCACGTCTAAGTCTGCCCCACCCCACCCTTCCCATTCCTGTGCCCGTTCCCCAGTGAGCAAGAAGCCCCGTGCTAGCAAAGGTCCATCTGCCAACCCCCCGGTCCAAACCTGCTCCATCAACTCCAAAGAGCAAACCCAAACTCCCACCACCTCCCAAATGTAAGCCCAAGCCCTCCCTCCCAGACTTAAGTCCCCACCCCCAACACACCCTGCCCCTATTCCCTGAGGCACCTGGCTGCCCCATTGATGTCCCTTTATGGTGGAGTACCATGTGCCCAGGTGTGAGTCAAGTTCGGGCCATTTTGACCCTTCAGTCTTTTTCTGTTGCACTGGCCAATGGTCTTATTTGGACATTGAATTTTCCATGTTTATTAAAGTTTGAGTGCCCAGTGTTGCTGTTGGCACACTCTGGAGATGTGGTTAATCGTTTCATTGTGGGGGTGTGGTGTGCACATGTGTGTACTTTGGGTAGGTTGTATTGGCCTTGCGTCAGGTAAGTACCTCCTATTCTGGTGTGTATGGCTTGTGATAATGTAGGAGGCTGGCCTGGCTTATAGTGGGTACCAAGTGGTACTTACACCTTGTGCCAGGTCCAGTTATCCATTATTAGTAGATTAGTAGTGTTCTAGCAGCTTAGGCTGATAGAGGTAGCTATAGCAGAGCAGCTTAGGCTAAATTTAGAGACATGCAAAGCTCCTACTATACCACTTATATCATATAGCACTATGGCCCTCATTACAACCCTGGCGGATGGTGTTAAAGCGGCAGTAAGACCGCCAACAGGCCGGCGGTAAAAAATTTGCAATTACGACCGTAAAGTAGGTCTCCACTTTCAAAAAAGGACTTTAACTCCATAAATTTGGTGCTAGAGGGGTCTAGCACCAAAGTATAAATATGGAGTTAGTTTTGCACCGAATTAGAGTTTAAAAAAAATGACACTAATTCGGTGCAAACAGAGTATAAATATGCCCCTTGGTCTTTCCAAATCAGCCACCTTCAACCCATGTATTAATACTGCCCAAAACAGGGCTCACACACTGTAGAGTACGAAAACATTATTCTTAAATTGAGCTGCATAAGTGGTTTCAACTAATATAAACGAAGACAGCATGTACTGTTTGAATACCTGGGTGAGTGCATGTACACACATTCCATTGCCACTCCACGTGGCAGAGAAGGGCTCAGCTAATTTGGGAAACAATTGGTCTTTGGGGATCTGTCTCAACGTGAACATGTAGGTCCAGTTCAGTGCCAGATTTTTAGAATCATATCACATAAACCTACAATCTAAATGTAAACCAGTTCTGTAGTCAGTACCAATCCCTAGTATACCCTGCAAATGCAGTAACTGTGCTGGGGAAACTTCACATGGAAGATTTATATGTATTCTTTGGATCTGTAGATCTCGAGCACTGCACATCTAGGTGCCTTCTCATGTGAGCAATCAAATGCCAATCAAAGTGGTATAGCGTCTGCGGTCGTTGCATGGTGTGCGAGGGCCTTCTTGCTGGCTAGAGATGAGAACTGCTGCAGTTCATGGTTTAGGAGCTAAAATTAATTTTCTGAGGGATTTGGCACGCATGTGTGTATGTGTGTTTGTGTGTGTGTATTCAAGTGCTTGTCTACATCTGTTAGTTTACATGTGCCGATATATGATTGTTTTAATTGATTGTGTTGACTTGTCGAGATACTGCATATATGTCAAGGGCTTTAAGTGGCATGAAAAATGTGGGGGGGGGTGAGAGGCAAAATCTAGTGTGAAATTATCTTTACATAACCATACTGATGTACTTATTGTGTGAAATAATTTAATTATAAAAATTAATGGTAAGACAGAAAGTGCTTTTTTAATTGGCCACCATCAAGTGAAAGGCCTGCACATGTTTTCTAATACTGTATTAACGTTGTGATGAGACATTATTCTGTCTCTTTAAGAACATGTTCTCTGCTAAAATAACTGCTAAAATATTACAAGTATTTCTTGTCATCTGCTGGGCCTCAAGCAGACAAGGCCACAGTGGAAGTTATCTAACACTAGGGCCCTCATTACAACCCTGGCGGTCGGTGTTAAAGCGGCGGTAAAACCGCCAACAGGCCGGCGGTAAAAAAAATGGAATCATGACCATGGTGGAAACCGCCAACATAGACAGCCACTTTAACACTCCGACCGCCACGGCGGTACAAACAAACAGCGCGGCGGTCACCGCCAACAGACAGGCGGAAGACAATGTGCCGCCCACACTATTATGACAGGCCAATCCGCCACCTTTTCCGGGGCGGATTCACCGCAGATAAAAACACGGCGGATACAGGAATTTCGAAGGGAAAACGCTCACCTCTACACACTGCACGAGGAACGAGGACACCATGGACCCGGAACTCCAAATTCTACCTGTGATAGTCTTCCTGCTCCTCTACCAGGAGCACGAACGCTGGCGGCGAAGACCACGTGAGTACTGCACCTACGACACAGCAGAGGGGGAGGCAAAATACAGGGACACACACACGCAACACCCCCACCCTCACCCACTACAACACACACACTAATACATATCTATACATTATAGTGACACCCTCCAAGCCCCCTGGAAGAATGCAAAGACCAAAGGAAATTATTGTAACCATTGTAATCTAATAAAATATAGTACTATAAAATATATATACACTATAAACAAATATATACACCAATAATACAAGTCCAGGTATTGCACCATTTATAGTCCGTGGACCACTGAGCCCAAAATGCATGGGCGAGGCCCACACTCGATACCAGATCAAAACAGAGAGAACACTGCAGGGGCATCAGATAGAAATACAACAGGCACCTCAGGGGGAAGGGGGGGGGGGGCACCTCAGCCGGATGAGTGCACGACGCCAGATCCACGAGGGGGCTCAATACCCACTGTTCAATCCTGGGGAGTGCAAGGCCACAGTCTCTCAAGTCTCTACAGTGGGTGGTTTGCCCACTGTTCAATCCTGGGGAGTGCAAACCAGCAGTCTCTCAAGTCTCTCCAGTGGGTGGTTTGCCCACTGTTCAATCCTGGGGAGTGCCAAGCCACAGTCTCTCAAGTCTCCCAAGTGGGTGGTTTTCCCACTGTTCAATCCTGGGGAGTGCAAAGCCACAGTCTCTCAAGTTGATAACAGTCTCCACTGGTTCTGGAGGGGGACTGGTGCCCAGAGTGCTTCATCCTGTGAAGGACAGAGGTAGTGGATGGATGTCTCCACTGGTTCTGGAGGGGGACTGGTGCCCAGAGTGCATCACTCACCCCTTGACGGTCCCAGTTGCGTCAGTGCCCCTGCCGCTCATGGGCTAGCGGTGCTTGATTTGGCGGTGCCCTGTTCAGCGGTGCTTGAGTTGGCAGTGCCCTGTTCAGCGGTGCTTGATTTGGTTGTGCCCTGTTCAGCGGTGCTTGATTTGGCGGTGCCCTGTTCAGCGGTGCTTGAGTTGGCGGTGCCCTGTTCAGCGATGCTTGAGTTGGTGGTGCCCTGTTCAACGGTGCTTGAGTTGTCGGTGCCCTGTTCAGCGGTGCTTGAGTTGGCGGTCCTTTATGGCCCATCGGGGCTTGTGCTGGCGGTCCTTCATGGCCCAGCGGGGCTTGTGCTGGCGGTCCTTCATGGCCCAGCAGGCCCAGCGGGGCTTGTGCTGGTGGTGGCCTCCTGGGCAGCTGGGCTGGGGCCGGTGGGGCCCTCCTGGGCAGCTGGTCTTGTGCTGGCGGGCCCTCCTGGGGAGCTGGGCTGGGGCTGGCGGGGCCCTCCTGGGCAGCTTGGCTGGCGGGCCCTCCTTGGCAGCTGGGATTGGGCTGGCGGTGGCCCCTTGGGCAGCTGGGATGGGGCTGGTGGGGCCCTCCTGGGCAGCGGGGATGGGGCTGGCGGTGGCCTCCTGGGCAGTGGTAATGATGGCGGTCTTCTCCGCCGTGCTGCTTTTCTTAGACTTGCCGGGTTTCTTGTGGCCCTTCCACACCTTGGGAGGTGTCACAGCTGAGTCCACACTCCCACCGGGACCCCTGGGAGTGGCTTTGGTGGCTGGAGTCTTCCCCCTCTCCCGCCGGGCACTGGCCAACTTCTGATGCTTCACGGGGGGGACTGGCTGTGCTGTTGCTCCGTGCCACACTGGCTGTCCTGGTGGCCGGTGCACTCCACATACCTGTGACTACAGGCACCCCTGGTCCCGGAGATGTTGTGGCTGAGGTGCTAGTTCGGGACCTATGAGATGGACGGGTGGGGGAGGTGTGGGAAAAAGGTCAAGGCTGGACAGGAAAAGTTTTTGGGACACACTGGGATGGGTATCTGGAGGGGGTTTGGGAGTGGAGGAAGAGGTGGTGGTAGTAGGAGGTGTACGTTTGGTGACTTTGGGTGCAGGTGCATACGCTGGAGGCTGTCGTGAGGTGGATGGCTGTTGGGTGGTTGTGTGCCTGCGTTTGTGTATCTTGGGAGGGGGCGTCACAGACACACTGGGAGAGGACACAGGTGACATGTGAATGGTAGTGGGGTAGTGACTGCACGTGAGCAGGGTGTGCTGGTGGGTGTGCTGGTGAGGGATGTAGTGGCTGTAGAGGTAGTGCATGCAGGTGTGTGTGTAGACGAGACTGGGAGGGAGGAGGGAGACGAGGAGGAGGGGGACACAGTGGAGGCAGTGGATGTTGGTGTGTCTGCATGAGTGTGATGCTTGCGTGAGTGCCTGTGGGATTGTGTGGTGCTTATGTTTGCCTGAGCTTCCCTTGTGTGTTGAGGTGTGTGCAGGCTGGTCTGATGGTGTGCTCGGGATAGGCAGAGGTACAGGGGATTGGGTCTGGGTGGAGGAAGTTGGAGGGGGAGGCTAGACACAGGGACAAAGGCTGCCATCAGTGCTGAGGCCAGAGTTTGAAAGGCTTGGTGAAGGGCCGCCTGACCAGAATGAATGCCCTCCAGGAATGCATTAGTTTGTTGCAACTGCCTTTCTACACCCTGGACGGCATTCAAAATGGTAGACTGCCCAACAGTGAGGGACCTGAGGAGGTCAATGGCCTCCTCACTGAGGGCAGCAGGGGTGACTGGGGCAGGGCCTGAGGTACCTGGGGCGAAGGTGATACCCACCCTCCTGGGTGAGCGGGCACGGGGCAAAGGCTGAGGGGCTGCTGGGAGGGCGGTGCTGGTAGGGGTGGTGGCGTCTGTACCATGTTGAGTGCATGGATTACCACTACCGTTGGACACAGAAGCCCCCTGCACTACGCCGCGCTCTTGGGCTCTACAGTGCAATTCCTTGGAAATGGCCTACAAGGCTATCAATGAAATCTGCACACATAGATTACACAGGGGCATGAATAGCTGTACTTGGCACTCTACAGAGGTGGGGTGGAGGGCCACAGGGCCATGCCTTACGGAGGGGCCTAGCCTACGGAACTCGCCCTGGCCTAGGGAAACCCACAGCCCTCCTCGCCCACCCAGACAACTCCACTGCACGCAAAGTCAGCTGAATGAGAGTGTACTCACCCCCTTGTGTCTGCTGTGATGCCCTCAAGCGCCCATCCAACTCTAGGTAGGCCACCGCCAGGATCCTGAACATCAGAGGGGGTCATGGTTCGACGGGTACCCCTTCCACGTTGGGAGGCCATCCCCAGTCTTCTTGCTCCAACGGCGAATGTCCTCCCATCTTTTCCGGCAGTGGGTGCTCCGTCTGTGGTAGACCCCCAGGGTCCGGACGTCCTTGGCGATGGCACGCCAAATATCTTTCTTCTGGTGGGCGCTGACCTCCATGAAATGTAAAGGGGAAGAAGAGAAGTCATTACCAACTACACCGTCTAAGTGAGTGGCCCCCATCCCTACCCTTGCCATGTGGCACATGCACCCACCGTCTTTCATGCACGCAGAACTCTGCCCCCTTCCTTCTTACATCCAGCCCTCTGCACACAGGCATAGTCCGTACAACATGCTCCCTGTGTACTTACCTGTTTGTCTGGAGGACCGTAGAGTAGCATGTACTGGGGGAGGACCCCATCAACAAGCTTCTCCAACTCCTTCGACGTGAAGGCAGGGGCCCTTTCCCCAGACGCACGAGCCATTGTCTCTTCCAGACTGAGGTCACAGCAGCACTTGCAGTGTAGGTCCTCTCCTGTCGAAGATCAGGTATCGAGTGATTGAACAGATAGAAAATGGCGGTCACGTCCGCGGCGGTCACGTCAGCGGCGGTGCTTCCCATCACCACCGGCGCACATCGTCATTGGCTCCTGGGACCCATAGGGTCCAATGTTAAGCAATGCAGCATTGCGCCGTGGTCTCCGACCGCCTACCGCGATGGTGTACAACGACAGCGCAATTACCTCACATCCCATTGTCCCATATAGAGGTCAGGCACCCGCCATTTCAGGGGCCCACATGGCCTAATTTCCAACTGCGTCACACATACCTAGGCCTAGTCTCAACACACATACAGGCCACCTTTTGTGTATGATTGGTGTTCTGTGTAAACTGTGGGTACATACCTCTGAATTGTTTGACTGTGGTCGCTGTTGTCCTTCATAGGCACCGTCCGCTGGGACATGTGAGGAGATGGTGGCATCCTCCGGTGTACCGACCGCTGGTGGACCTGTCGACAATGGAGGAAAGACATTTGATAATCACCTACCGGTTTGACCGTGCCACAAACCAGGAACTGTGTACCCAGTTGGAGCCAGACCTGATGTTAGCAATCCGCCATCCCACAGGAATCCCCCCTCAAGTGCAGTTGCTATCAGTGCTCCATTTCCTTGCAAGAGGGTCTTTTCAAACAACTGTGGCTATGGCATCAGGGATGTCCCAGCCTATGTTTTCCAACGTATTGTCCAGAGTGTTGTCTGCCCTGCTGAAACACATGCAGAGCTACATCGTTTTCCCTCAGGTGGAGGATTTGCCTACAGTGAAAGGTGACTCCTATGCCCTTGGACATATCCCCAACATCATAGGTGCCATTGATGGGACACATGTGGCTTTGGTCCCCCCCACAGGAGTGAACAGGTGTACAGAAACCGGAAGAGTTATCATTCGATGAATGTACAGATGGTATGTTTGGCAGACCAGTACATCTCCCATGTGAATGCCATGTTCCTGGCTCAGTGCATGACTCCTACATCCTGCGGAATAGCAGCATCCCTTATGTGATGGGTCAACTCCAGAGGCACCGTGTGTGGCTATTAGGTGAGCACCTGGAAGCAAGACAGTGGGAATGGTTGTCTGGGGTTATCCCTACAGGTTAGTGTGCGTCTAACAGTTGTCCCTCGCCATTTGCAGGTGAATCTGGTTACCCCAACCTGTCATGGCTACTGACCCCAGTGAGGAATCCCAGGACCAGGGCAGAGGAACGCTGGAATGAGGCCCATGGGCGAACTAGGAGGGTGATCAAGCGGACCTTCGTCCTCCTGAAGGGCAGGTTCAGGTGCCTCCACATGACAGGTGGATCCCTATTCTACTCACCAAAGAAGGTGTGCCAGATCATCGTGGCCTGCAGTATGCTTCACAACTTGGCTTTGCGATGACAGGTTCCTTTTCTGCAGGAGGATGGTTCAGATGGCAGTGTTGTGGCAGCTGTGGAGCCTGTGGACAGTGATGAAGATGAAGCAGAGGAAGTAGACATGCAGAACAGGGACTCAGTGATCCAGCAATATTTCCAGTGAAACACAGGTGAGAATACATTCCTGCCTACTACATGTACTTTTACACTACTACCTCTCTACTGTCTGTCGTTTTCACCCAGTGTATGGTCACTGAGTTGTCACTTTCCCTTACGGTTTCACAGATGTGGGTCCCAACGTGTGTCATCTGCTTAGATTCCTCATGGACTAGAGCTGTGTGACATAGGTATGTTGACATAACTATTTCAAGAACATTTGGTCACTGTAGTTGCAAATACACTATTTCGATATCACAGACAGACTCCAGATCATTTTGTGCTTTATGTGTGTTTATTTAAATGCAAAATATTGGAGGGGGAAGTTAAATGGTGAGGGGTGATGGCGGAGAAGTGTCCATGGCAGAGTCCAATCTATTAGTCTCACAGGTGCATTGCCCATATGGGCATAGGAAGTGGAGCTGGGGCAGTTTAATTATGGACAGGGTGACAAAGTGGGACAGTGAGATGACAATCTGGGTGGTCTCATTTCTTGGCGGGGGTCTTGGCATCGTGCTCTGTCTTATTCCTGGAACTCAGGGACCGTATGCGGGGTGGTTCTCCCTCTGCAGTGGGTGGGGTGCTGGTGTAGTGGTCCTGTGGCAGGGTGTCCTGTCCACTAGCGCCGGCGGGGTGGTGGGCAGTTCATCGTCCATGCTAATGTCATGGGCCCCTTGGAGTGCCACAGTGTCCCTCCTGGTGTTAAGTAGTTCCTTCAGCATCCCTACGATGGTGCCCAGGGTGGAGCTGATGGTTCTGAGTTCCTCCCTGAAGCCCATATACTGTTCCTCCTGCATGCGCTGGGTCTCCTGAAACTTGGCCAGTACCGTTGCCATCATCTCCTGGGAGTGGGGTATGCTCTCATGATGGAGGAGAGGGCCTTGTGGAGAGTGGGTTCCTTGGCCTATCCGCCCACTGTCGCACAGCAGCCCTCCCAGTTCCCCTGTGTTCCTGGGCCTCCGTCCCCTGAACCGTGTGCCCACTGCCACTGCCCCCAGGTCCCTGTTGTTGTTGGGGTGGTGGGTTATCCTGGGTTCCCTGTAGTGGTGGACACACAGCTGATTGACATGTCCTGGGGACGGAGGTATTGGCCCGCTGGGTGGGTGGTGTGCTGGTGTTTCCAGAGGGGGGAAGGTCTGTGGTGGCCTGTGCCTGTGTGAGAGGAACCGACTGTCCCCAAAGCCCCGATGGTCCGGGCTGGTCATCTAGATCCAGTTGGACAGAGGTGCTGTCATCACTGTGGGCCTCTTCTGTGGGTGGAGTGGACATGTCTGGACCCTCCTGTCTGGTGACGTTGGGTAGGGGTTCTGCAGGGGAGGGAAAGCCATGATTATTGCATCTGTGTGTGGCATGGTGTGCAATGGGTGGGTGACCGTGTACCCCAGTGCTGGCATTCCTGTGTGGGAGCTTGTGTGATGATTGTTTAGGGGGTTGTATGGGTATGTGCAGTGGGCATGCTTTGGTGATGTGTGTCCATGCTTTGTTGTTGCATGCAGGGCTTGGTGTTGGGATGTGTGGTTTGTGATATTGGTACATTTGTGAGGAGTTGGAGTGATAGGGGTGAGGGCGAGGGTGGGGGTATGTGATAGCATGCAGGTAGGGTGGGGGATGTAATGGTTAAGATTTGACTTACCAGAGTCCATTCCTACACCTACTCCTGCGAGGCCCTCAGGATGCAGAATCGCCAAGACCTGCTCCTCCCATGTTGTTAGTTGTGGGTGAGGAGGTGAGGGTCCGCCGCCAGTCCGCTGAACCGCAAGGTGGTGTCTTGAGACCACGGAACGCACCTTCCCCCGTAGGTTGTTCCACCTTTTCCTGATGTCCTCCCGATTTCTTGGGTGTTGTCCCACTGCGTTGACCCTGTCCACTATTCTTCGCCATAGCTCCATCTTCCTTGCAATTGAGGTGTGCTGCCCCTGTGATCCAAATAGCTGTGGATCTACCAGGACGATTTCCTCCACCATGACCCTGAGCTCCTCCTCCGAGAACCTGCGGTGTCTTTGCCGTGCCATGGGGTGGTGTAGGTGATGTGTGGGGCGGTGTGTTTGGTGATAAGTGTGGTGATATGTAGTGGTGTGTTGTGTGAGGTGCGTGGAAGTTGTGTGGGTGATGATGTTATGTGCCTGTGAATGCTGTTGTACTTGCTGGTGGTGTCTCTCTCTGTGCTTCGTTCTAAATTTTTGTCGTAGGGCTTTGTGGGTGATGTGGGTGTTTGTTTTATATTGTAATGGGTGTGTGGGAGTGGTTTGTGCATGTGTATCAGGTGTGTGTATTTTGAATTGTCCAATGTGGCTGTGTTTTGTAAGAGTGTGTGTATTTTGAGCACGGCGGTGTGTACCGCCAATGGAATACCGCGGTTGAAAGACCGCTGCATGGATTCGTGTGTCGTGATAGTGTGGGCGTATTTCTGTTGGCATAACGGTGGAGGTTTTGTTTTCGCCAGTTTATCACTGACCTTTGGTGTGGCGGAGTTGTGTGGGTGTCTGAATTTTGGCAGGTTCCGAGATGTGGGTCATAATAGCTGTGGCGGAATTCCGCAGCCGCGGCGGTGTGTTGGCATTCTTCTGCACGGCGGTAAGCAGATTTTACCGCCAATGTTGTAATGACCGCCTATATCATAAGAAACACAATACTCAGAGTTACTAAAAATAAAGGTACTTTATATTAGTGACAATATGCTAAAAGTATCTCAGAGTATATACTCCCTTAGGAGGTAAGTAAAATACACAAAATGTACACACAAACCAAAATCAGGTAAGTAAAACAATTAGAAAACTAGTGCAAACACTATAGAACAAAATAGAATGCAATAGGAGACAATAGGCCTAGGGGCAACACAAACCATATACTCCAAAAGTGGAAAGCGAAACACAAATGGACCCCAGGCCTAGTGTAGTGTGTAGAGGGTCACTGGGAGTGTAAGAAAACACTAAGGGTGTCCAAGATACCCCACCCCAAGACCCTGAAAAGTAGGAGTAAAGTTACCCTAATGCCCCAGAAAGACAGTAAAGTCGAGATAGGGGATTCTGAAAAGGTAACAACTGACTGCAAAGCACTGAAGACGGATTCCTGGACCTGAGGACCTGCAAAGGAGGGGGACCAAGTCCAAGAGTCACGCAAGTGTCGGGGGGGCAGGAGCCCACTAAACCCTGGATGAAGGTGCAAAAGGGCTGCCTCCAGGTGGAAGAAGCCAAAGATTCTGCAACAACGGAAAATGCCAAGAACTTCTCCTTTGGTCATAAGATGTCCAATGGCGTGCTGGAGGATGCAGAGTTATTTCCATGCAGAAAGACTGCAAACAAGCCTTGCTAGCTGCAAGAGTTGTGGTTGAAGATTTTGGGTGCTGCCAGGGTCCAGGAAGGACCAAGAGGTCACCCCCTGGAGTAGGAGACAGAGGGGGTGCTCAGCAACAGAGAGAGCCCATGCAGAAGCAGGCAGCATCCACAGAAACACCTGAACAGGTGTTCAGGAAATCTGAGCACAATGGTCATCTCAGCACAACAAAAGAGGGTCCCACGAAGTCAGAGGTCAACTCAGCGAGTTGGGCACTGCAGGACAGACTGCTGGGGACCTGGGCTGTGCTGTGCATGAAGGAAGTCTTGCAAAAGTGCACAGAAGCCCTAGCAGCTGCAGATCACGCAGTACACAAGATTACTGTCTGGCATGGGGAGGCAAGGACTTACCTCCACCAAATTTGGACAGAAGGACCACTGGACTGTTGGGGTCACTTGGATCCAGTTCCTGTGTTCCAGGGACCACGCTCGTTAAGATGAGATGGGACCCAGAGGACTGGTGATGCAGATGTTTGGTGCCTGCATTGGCAGGGGGACGATTCCGTTGACACACAGGAGATTTATTATTGGCTTCCAGTGCAGGGTGAAGGCAGACAGCCCTCAGAGCATGCACCACCAAGAAACAGTTGAGAAAGCCGGCAGGATTAGGCACTACAATGTTGCTGGTAGTCTTCTTGCTACTTTGTTGCGGTTTTGCAGGAGTCCTGGAGCAGTCAGCGGTCGATCCTTGGCAGAAGTCAAAAAGGGAAGTGCAGAGGAACTCTGATGAGCTCTTGCATTTGTTATCTGAAGAGAAACCCACAGGAGAGACACTAAATAACCCTCAGAGGAGGATTGGCTACCTAACCAGGTAAGAGCCTATCAGGAGGGGTCTCTGACGTCACCTGCTCGCACTGGCCACTCAGAGGTCTCCATTGTGCCCTCACACCTCTGCATTCAAGATGGCAGAGGTCTGGGACACACTGGAGGAGCTCTGGGCACCACCCCTGGGGTGGTGATGAACAGGGGAATGGTCACCCCCCTTTCCTTTGTCCAGTTTCGCACCAGAGAAGGGGCTGGGGGATCCCTGAACCGGTATAGACTGGATTATGCAAGTAGGGCACCATCTGTGCACTTCAAAGCATTTCCAGAGGCCAGGAGAGGCTACTTCTCTCAGGCCCTTAACAACTATTTCCAAAGGGAGAGGTCAGAGGAAATCCTTTGTTCTGCCTTCCCGGGACTGGGCTGCCCAGGCTCCAGGGGGGCAGAAATCTGTCTGAGGGTTGGCAGCAGTGGTAGCTGCAGAGAAAACCCCAGAGAGCTTGTTTGGCAGTGCTGGAACCCCGGGGATGCATGGGATTGGCACCCCAATACCAGATTGGTATTGGGGGGACAATTCCATGATCTTAGACATGTTACATGGCCATGTTCGGAGTTACCATTGTGAAGCTACACATAGATATTGACACGTGTAATAGTTCACACGTGTAATGGTGTCCCCGCACTTACAAAGTCTGGTGGAAATTGCCCTGAACACTGTGGGGCACCTTGGCTAGTGCCAGGGTGCCCTCACACTTAGTAACTTTGCACCTAACCTTCACTAAGTGAGGGTTAGACATATAGGTGACTTATAAGTTACTTAAGTGCAGTGTAAAATGGCTGTGAAATAACGTGGACGTTATTTCACTCAGGCTGCAGTGGCAGTCCTGTGGAAGAATTGTCTGAGCTCCCTATGGGTGGCAAAAGAAATGCTGCAGCCCATAGGGATCTCCTGGAACCCCAATACCCTGGGTACCTATATACTATATACTAGGGTATTATAAGGGTGTTCCAGTGTGCCAATCAGAATTGGTGTAAATGGTCACTAGCCTACAGTGACAATTTAAAAAGCAGAGAGGGCATAAACACTGAGGTTCTGGTTAGCAGAGCCTCAGTGATACAGTTAGGCACCACACAGGGAGCACACACAGGGCACAAGTTATGAGCAGTGGGGTCCTGGCTAGCAGGATCCCAATGACACAGGCAAAAACAAAAATACACACAAGTAAAAATGGGGGTAACATGCCAGGCAAGATGGTACTTTCCTACACATGTCGATGAGGCAGGGGTGCTTAGGGGGTGCCATGGTGTGTGTTGTGGGTGGTGTGTTGTAGGTGAGTTGGTGATGGTGCTGTTGTGTCATTGGGAGTGTAGCTTGTGATGGTGGGTGTGCAGTGTTTGTGTTTTACTGTTGATTTTGTGTGTGTGACTTGTGTGATGGTTTGTTCAGTGTATGCGTGTTGGGGTGTCAATATGTGTTCTGCTGTTGGAGTGGAAAAGGATTGTGGGGTGTGTATGTGTGTGTTTTCTAGTGGTGAGAATGTGTGTCAGGTGTGTGCTTTTCAAATTGGCCAATGTGTGCATTTGTTGTTGGTGGTTCCCGTTGCTGACCACGGCAGTCGGTACTGACAATGGTCGTTCTACTTTCACTGACCGTTGCAATGATTTGTGCATCATTATTTGGTTGCTGGGGTGTTTGACTGCGAGGCGGTGGTGGGGTGATGTGTTCTGCATTTCTGCCGTCATTGGTCCTGGCAGTGGGTGGAGGTTGACAATTTCTTGGCGATATCCATTTTTGGCATCATTATACAGCGGTATGCCATCCACTGCCCCTGGCGGTCTTCTGTTGGCCGTCAGCATGGCGGTCAGCAGTGTTTGCGGCTAAGTTCATAATGAGGGTCAAAATTCTTAGTTCTGTCCTTGACCACTGGCTTCTGCTACTTAATTCTGTGGACACAACTGTTTCATGGTAGAAGAGTACATGGTTACAAAGAACATGTGTCCATGTCCACTAAGTGCCTTCGCTACTGTTGTATGTTGCATAGTCTCGTACAATTGATGCCACAAATCTCACAGGAGTAAAGGCAGTCATGGCTAAGTGAGTCCTGTGAGTCATGTATGTGCAGGGTGACATCACAATTACCAACATATAAAGAAGTTTGCAGAATGAAGTAATCTGAACTTAATTAACAATGTAGCAGTGACATTTATGTTCGGTCCCTGCACATATGTGTACATGTCAGCCTGGCCTACCAATGTATGTCACTAAGACACGTAAGATGCCATTATTGAGCATTTATCAATATAGGTATCCTAGTGTCATCGGCAAATGATGACTGATGTGCAATACTTGTCCATAGTCTTCACAGTGCAACATTCACAGTACCACGTCTCATGTTCCGTCCTGCAGGTGGACCCCAACCAAATACAATGGGAGTGTTGGAATGCTTCAAAGACCTTGAGGCAACCAGTGAGTAACAATCGGTATGTGAAATGTGTTGTGCATGTGTTGTGTGTGTGTAGTTGTATGCAATGCCATGTACCAAGTGCATGTATGCTGCCACAAACATAGTAGGATTAACAGAATATTTACAGTATGGTTGCAGATGTGTCTAGACTGTGCATACCATGAAATAATTGTACTGGTGGCAACATGTGTGGCAAAGGCCATGGAAATGTTGGACATGGTACATGAGTCTCATATCAGTGATGACAGTATGGTCATGTGGCAGAAGTTAAGGGTCCAACACATGTGTGCAGGGTTGCTAGATGTTGTTGACTATACATGTCACTGATCTGTGTGTCATACGTAGCACTTAGTAACTCAGCTTATGATGTGATGCATTACCATGTGAATAGTCAACTAATAGTAGCAGGTCAGTGGTCAGTATTCCACACTTTGGCCCTTATTTACAAGTCAATAGCACAGCAGGTACATCACTTTTTATATGGGCACAAAGTGATGCACCTGCAACGCAAGGGGCTTCTACATATGCCTCTTGACGTGGCCGAATTTCAACCCCATTGTGGTGTGATGCACATTATCTGAGTCAAAATTAGCAACAATTTTAGCCTATGTCACCCTCACATGTCTTGTCATGTATGTTTGGCCAGAGGGATATCCATACTACATTGCCATTTGACATGCCATGAACCACAGCATTATCTACTTGTGGTGATCCAGATATTGTCCAGGATCTATTCTAAAAACAAATGAAACACAATGTGCAGCATTGGCTTGTGCTGTACCAAGATCCCTGTGCAGATATGATGTGTGTCGTGCATACACCCACATATGAGCTGGTGGTGCAGAGTGCAGTTAAGCAACACGCTGAGCATAGTTTTGGATACATTTGCAACTCATGGACAGCACAGTGTGAGGAAACATGTCACTCAGATACTATGCATCAAGTCATGGGCACAGCTCACCTGGTACTGACCTGTGTGAATATAAGAGTAGTCACATCCTTCTCTGTGTGACATGAATGACTGCACCACCCTACAATTTCACATATGATGTCTGTCACAATCAGGTTATGATTTAACAATGTCTCCTATTGTGAGGCCACATTGTACTCGCAGTACTACCTCAGATGAGTTAGTTACATGTCAACAGATCTGAAGTCACTTACCCAAACCTGAGGTACATTAATGAACAAACCACTATGATGAGTATAAAGATGCCTGGTCACATAGCTGATGTGTATGACAATCTTAGCCAATGGTGACATGGACTTTCAATGAATTTCCACGATGTTCAGAGTAATCATGCAATAATACCTAGTCTTGATACCATGGACATGGGCAATGTGTTTTTTGCGGTTAGTGTGTAGATTTATCTCCCCCCTGCCCATCAGGATGTTATGTTGATTAGTGCTGGACAACGTGTTCAAACTACAGATGGTGTATCCATTCAATGTGTGTAGTTCATTTGTCAAAATATACAGTTGATTGACATATCCACTTCATGCTGCAGCTGCAAACATGAATGTATCCTAGAGGGGTGAATTTGCAAAGAGGGCAGAGAGGTACCGCCACATCAGACAAGTTGCCAAGGGGTACCAGAGGATGCAAATGAGGTACGACCGGGAGCATGTTTTGGGGGCCTGGAAGGCCTTCCCTCAAGGAAGGGGCTGCAATGAAGCCATCCACCACTACCATCCATGCTGCAGCAAGGCCTGTGGTTATAGGCAGTGTCACTTCTCCTGGGGCCGAACCCTCAACCTCGGCTCCATCAACTGGTCCTTCGACATCAACAACTGAGGCACATACTTACGTGGAGCCCCTCTAAGTGCAGGAGTTTTGTACAGATTTGGCCGACCAGAAATACCAGATAGCCCTGTTTTTGACACTGTTTCAAGAACTTAAAGCACATACCATGAAGCACTGAGGGGACACGTGGACACTTACTCCCATTTTGTAATGTACATGTACATAATTGGGGTATTTAGTTAGTTATGGTTTGTTAAGTTACCATACTGTAGGTTAGTTTGTAGTACTTAATGATAGCTTTTATTTGGGCTTGGGGTGTAGGGTATCTTTTATTTTATTTTTGGTTGAGGAGGGGGATGATGTTCGGGTATGTGTAAAAACTGGAGAAAAAATATAAAAAATAAAAAATAAAAAAATATTTTTTTTAGGCTATATGTTTAGTTAGTCAATGTTTAGCTTTAGTAACTGTTGTACTTGTCATTAGATGTATATTAAGGGTGTGGGGGGGTTGATGTTTAGCAAATGGCGGCATATGTTTAGATTAAGTATGATAAGTTAAGTTAACTTTTCAGCATAAGTTTGGATAAGATGGTGTAGTTTACGTTAATTTAGGTAGTTTAGTTAGCTTAGGATTTGCTGTCACAGGCACTAGGCCTACCCACACAAGTGAGGTACCATTTTTATTGGAAACTTTGGGGGGAACACAGAATAGCAGAACAAGTGTTATTACCAATTGCCTTTCTTTGCATTTGCACCTTCCTAATATAAGACAGTGTGCAACAAAGAAGTCATTTTTTTGAGAAATGCCCACAAATTTACATGCTATTATGGCTACCAACAAAAGCAGAGATGTGCAAATAACCAATGCTGCTAAACTCCATATCTTGTGCCCATTTTGGAAATACATAGGTTTTCTTGATACCTATTTTTCACTCTTTATATTTTACCAAATGAATTGCTGTATACCCAGTACACAATGAAAAAGCACAGTAATGTGCAGCTCATTTACTGGCTCTCTGAACCTAGGGGTCTTAGTGAACATACAAGCCTTGTACATCACCAGAGCTAGAAGGGTCAGTGGAAGTAATGGTATATTGCTTTTGAAAGTCTGCCATAATTAGAAAAAGTTACAGATGAAAACAGACACAAATGGATATTTTCTCAACTGAATTTCAATATTTTTTTAATTCAACTGCTGCTTTCTATAGGAAAACATTGAAGGATCTACACAAATGACCCCTTGCTGAATTCACAATTTTGTCTACTTTTCGGAAATGTATAGCTGTCTGTGATCCACCATTGGTGTCACACCCATTTTGACCAGTAATTGGAAGAGAGTTGAAAGAGCAAAAAAAGGAAAAATGGGGTATGTACCATATGTTTTCTGATTTAACTCTTCCTGTTCCTGAAAGCTGGGAAGGTGGGGATTTTTAGTACCACTAATCTTCATTGATGCCATTTGCAATGAAAAAACACACTTTTGTTCTGCAGCACATTTTTCTCAATTTCCCCCCCCAAAAAAACAAATGTTGCTGTATTTTGGCTAATTTGTCTGTCACCTCTAGGGGAATCCACAAATGCTGGGTACCTTTAGAATCCCTAGGATGTTGTAAAAAAAGGATACCATTTTAAAGTGGACAACATATTTAAACAAAAAATTATAAGGGCCTAATCGCAAACTACACAAAAAGTAAAAAAAAGGCTTTGCACAGTGGGGGGTATGCCTAGCAGTGAAGGGTTTAACACAATTGGAGACCCAGTCCTCAACATCTCTGTCCATACTTGGCCACCAGTAGAAAACTCTTAATCTTGTCTTATTGGAGGTGATGACTAAGGGCCAGATGTAGCAAGGCATTAGCGCCTCGCAAACGGCGAAAAACGCTGTTTGCAAGGCGCTAATGCCTGCATGCGATGCAGAAACACATTTTGTGAGTCGGAACCGACTCGCAAAATACGTTTCCGACTCGCAAATAGGAAGGGGTGTTCCCTTCCTATTTGCGACTCGCACCGCGATGTAAGTTGATTTGCGACCGCAAAAGCGGTCGCAAACAAACTCGCAGTTACCATCCACTTGAAGTGGATGGTAACTCATTCGCAAACGGGAAGGGGTCCCTTTGTGAATGATCACAAAATTCTTTTTTCAGAGCAGGTAGTGGTCCTATGGACCACTGCCTACTCTGAAAAAAACCGAAACAAAAGGTTTTGGTATTTTTTTCTATGTGGATCTCGTTTTCCTTTAAGGAAAACGGGCTGCAGATAGAAAAAAAAAACCTGCTTTATTTAAAAGCAGTCACGGACGTGGTGGTCTGCTGTCTCCAGCAGGCCACCATCCCCGTGAGTGCCCAGACTCGCTATGGGGTCGCAAACTGTGACCCACCTCATTAATATTAATGAGGTGGGTCTTTGCGACCCCATAGCGAGTCGCAGAAGGTGTCTGAGACACCTTTCTGCATAGCAAATTGCGAGTTGCAATTTGCGAGTCGGAAGGACTCGCAAATTGCAACTTGCAATTTGCTTTCTACCTACATCTGGCCCTAAGTGCTCTTCATACCTGAAAGCGAGTAACTTGTTTCTAAAGCTGGAAGGTGGAAGGAGTTTATCAGTACGAAAAAGAAAATCTCCCTTGCTAACAATTCACCTTGAATTTTCCAAAAGCTCTGTAATTCCAAAGATAAACTTTGTCCCCATAGGCCAACCACATGCTGCATACCTTTTCACTTCCTTCAAAACACTATCTTCCTTCAAAGTATCAAATAACTCCTGCTCAAACACACATCCTTCATCTGACCAACAAATGCTAGCCACCAAGCATTCCACATCCTCTTCTTCCTCTTTAAAATGGTTGATCATGTTGGAATCGAAAGTAATAGGAAGATGTCAAAGGCAATCCAACTTTTTATTCCTCCCTCTCAGGATATGCAGTACCTCAAAATGATGCTCCAGAGTTTTTAGCTCAGTCTAACCAATCAAGCAGTAGTTCTACTGGTATTACCATTCAAACCACTTAAAATGGTAATTAACGGTTTGTGATAACAAAATGAGCACCCAGAGTTAACATTTAGGCCCTCATGAGAACCCTGGCAGTTGGTGATAAAGTGACAGTACTACCACCAACCAGGCCGACGGTAACTAAAATGGAATCATGACCACGGCGGCAACCGCTCAGACAGACAGCCACTTTAACACACCGACCGCCAGGGGGGAATCAACAAGCACCACAGCGGTAACCACCAACAGCCAGGCGGAAGACAATGTACCACCCACTCTATTATGACCGGCCTATCCACCACCTTTTCCGGGGCGGTACTAATGACAACAAAAGCCTGGAGGAAACAGATCTCAGACTTCAAAGCACTCACCTGTGGAGACTCAGGGAACAACCACGAAGCCATGGAGCCCGAGCTGCAAGTTTCCCCCATGCTCGTCTACCTTCTGCTTTATTATGAACACCAGCGCAGGTGAAGACGACCACAGTGAGCACTTCTGCCTAGCACACAGGGGAGGGGAGAAGAAAAAGAGAGTGACACACTCACATACAACACCCCCACCCCCTACACCTTACACACAACAAGAAGCAGCAACATGACATATCTACCCCATAACCCTCAGGAATAATGCAAGGACAAAATGATTTGAAGAAAGTGAGTGTAATACGATAAAATACTATGAATAAGTGCATCAAAATCCAAACGTATATACATATTTACAAATGTAGGGACACTGCCCAGTCCTCAATGTCCATAGGCCACAGGGCCACAACACATAGGCTAAGGCCCCATCTCACTCCTGCAACAACGCGGAAAGAACACTGCAGGGGCATCAGGTTGAAAATAGACAGGCACCTCAGGGGGATGGGCAGTGGGGGGGACCACTGCCGGAAGATGGTACAACACCACTGGTCCTGGAGGGGGCAACATGCCCTGTGCGCTGTCCTGGGGAGTGCAAGGCCACAGTCTCTCAAGTGGGTAGTTTTCCCACTGCTTGGTCCTGGTGAGTGCAAGGCCACAGTCTCTCAAATGGGTGGTTTGTCCACTGCTTGGTCCTAGGGAGTGCAGGGCCACAGTCTCTCTATTGGATGACTTCCTCCACTGGTTCTGGAGGGGGCCTGGTGCCCAGTGTGCATCATCCTTTGGAGGATGTGGTGAGTGGATGTCTTCATCCACTGGTTCTTGAGGGGGCATTGTGCCGTGTGATGCAGATCTTGGGAAGTGCAAGGTCACAGTCTCTGACCTGGGTGTCAGTTCCACAGGATTTGCAGGGCCAGGCTGCACAAAAGCCCATGGATGCAGGACTACACACTGTCTGGCGGTGGTGACGGCTGCTCAGTGGTGGCAGTTTTGCTGGTGGTGGTGCTGGCAGTGGTGGAGGAAGGCTCCAGCCCTTCCCCGGCAGCCACGAATGGCTGCCCACTGGGGCTGCTGCTGCTGGTGGCGGTGCTGGCAGTGGTGGGGGGAGGCTCCAGCCCTTTCCCTGCAGCCTTGGATGACTGCCCACTGGGGCTGCTGCTGCTGGCAGTGGTGCTGGTGCTGGCAGTGGTGGGGGAGGCTCCAGCCCTTCCCCTGCAGCCTCGGACGGTTGAACCACCATGGTTGGTGGTGGGGGCTGCGAATGAGTCCCAGCACCAGGCATCCTGTCCTTCCGGCCTGCTGGTGCAGGCCCCTTGCTCTTCCTGTCAGCAGCCGGGGATTGCTCCTTGCCCGTCCCTGTAGCAGCTGGGTTGCCTCCTTGCGCTTCTCTGTAGCAGCTGGGGGTGCCTCTTTGTCCCTCCCTGTAACAGCTGGGGGTGCCTCCTTGCCCTTTCTTGAAGCAGCTGGGGGTGCCTCCTTGCTGTTCCTTGAAGCATCTGGTGGTGCTTTTTTTAGCCTTATTTGCAGCACCTGGTGCAGGTACCCTTTCAGTGTGGCTTCCTGGTACCCGGTATCCTCTCCGACCTGGAGTAGCTGTCAACACTACTGTGGGTGTGGACTGGGTGGGTGAGGTGCTTGCCTGGGATGTGACCACCCTGGCCCAACGTGAAGGATGGTGGGGAGTGGTGGGGAAGAGGTCAACAGTGGAGAGGAAAAGCTTCTTAGGGACATTGGGGTGGGAACAGGGGGAAGGTTTGGGAATGGAGGAAGAGGAAGTGGTTGTATGAGGTGTCTGTCTGCTGAATTTGGCTGCAGGTGCATGGGCTGGATTCTGTTGTGAGGTGGATCGCTGTTGGGTGCCTGAGTGCTTGCGTTTGTGTACGTTGGGAGGAGGAGGAACAGACACAGTGGGAGCGGACACAGGGGATGTATGCATCGATGTGGGGTGGTGACTGCCAGTGAGGGGCGTGTAGTGATAGGCGTGATGGTGATGGTGGGAGTGAATAAGGATGTAGTGCATGCAGGTGTGAGTGTAGACGAGGCTGGGAGAGAGGTGGAGGACAAGGATGTAGGGGACACAGAGGAGGCAGTGGATGTTGGTATGTCTGCATCTGGATGGTGTTTGTGTGAGTGCCTGTGGGATGATGTGTGGTGCTTGTGTTTGCCTGAATCACTCCTTTGTGTTGTCTTGTGTGAATGCAGGTCTGCCTGTGTGCTTGGAATAGGTTGTGGTTGAGGAGAATGGGATTGGGGAGAGAACGTTGGAGGGGGGAGGCTAGAAACAGGGACAATCGCTGCCATCAGAGAGGAGGCCAGAGCCTGGATTGATCTCTGTTGGTCCGCCGTGCCAGTGTGAATGCCATCCAGGAATGCATTGGTTTGTTGCATTTGGGCTGCCAGCCCCTGGATGGCATTCACAATGGTTGACTGCCCAACAGAGATGGATCGCAGGAGGTCAATAGCCCCCTCACTCAGGGCAGCAGGGCTAACAGGGGCAGGGCCTGAGGTGCCTGGGGCGAAGGAGATGCCCTCCCTCCTGGGTGAGCAGGCACGAGAAACACACTGAGGGGCTGCTGGGTGGGTGGTGCTGGTATGGGGGTGGCAGCTGTACCTGTTGTTGGAGTTGGCACAGAGGTGTCCGCCACCATCAGAGGAGGTATCACTGTCCGAACTGTCCACTCCAGTCTCCACCATGATGCTCCCATTGCCCTCCATCCCACTGGTGCCCTCACCATTGGTGGATTCGGCCTCCTGGGTCCTGTGAGATGCAGCTACCTCCGTCACTGGTGCCTCGGCTCCTCCGCCAGATGATGCTAATGCACATAACGACAGGGTGACAAAACAAAAAGGGGGGAAGAGACAAAGGATATACTTGGTCAATGGTGGCAACAACACCACCGCTGGCGTGCACAACACACACACACAGAGGGAACAGTCCTACGCACCAGGCAATGCACTACCAGTCACAATGCTGGTCACAAGCCCATGAACGTGGACACCTAACGCCAATTGCAGCATACCTGAGACCCACAGACCCCTGCCCAGTAGTGGATGACTACTAGCTTGGTTTGAGGAAGTTTACATCAGACCCTGCCCAACATGGGACCTACAGTGCAATGTCCGGCCGGGCCTAGGGGCACCCACAGGCTCACATACCCCACCTGGATACCACCCCACACACACAAGTAGTATATAGGGGCACTGTACTCACCCCCTTGTGGCTGCTGTGATACTCCCAAGCACCCATCCAGCTCCGGATAGGCCACCACCAATATGCAGGCCATCAGGGGGGGTCAGGGATCGACGGGCACCCCTTCCTCATTGGGAGGCCTCCGCCGTCTTCCGTGCCCAGCGTCTAAGGTCTTTCCACCGTTTCCGACAGTGGGTGTTCCGCCTGCCGTAGACCCCCAGGGTCCATACTTCCTTGGGGATGGCACGCCATATCACCTTTTTCTGATGGGCATTGACCTGCAGAGAAATACCCATAGGTAAAGGTATCAGTCAGACCATCCTGCCTGTTAAACTCATGGCCCACCATAGCCCGTCACATCCCCTTACACACAGACATGGCCAAACATACATGTAGCACGCTGCCCAGGGCCCTTCCACCAACCCTCGCCTACACGAGGACTTTGCACACGGCACTCTATGCATTCATGCCCCATGCATTGTGCTCACAGTGCACTCACCTGTTGGTCTGGAGGCCGATACAGCATTTGGTACTGGGGTAGGACCCCATCCACCAGTCTCTCCAACTCTGCCAATGTGAAGGGAGGGGCCATTTCCTCAGTGACACGAGCCATGGTTGATTCCAGACACAGGTCACAGCAGCACATGCAGTGTAGGTCATCTCCTCTTGAAGGTCAGGTAGCAAGTGAGTGAACAGATAGAAAATGGCAGTCACATCCACGGCGGTGCATACAGTCACCGCCGTCGTACATCACCATTGGCCACTGTAACCGATAGGGCCCAATGATAACCAATGAGGAGTTGCACAGCTGTTCTCGACCGCCTCCCGCAGCGGCACACAACATCAGCGGAATTACCTCACTTCCACGTGTCCCTCCATACAGGACAAGCGGACGCCATTTCAGGGGGGGCAGGCAATGGCACCTAACTGCATCACAGTACACATAAGCACCATTTGGACCTATCCAACAATATACTGTTACAATCACAACATGCAATAAAGTGAAGTGTTTGGAAAAATGAGATACTGACCAGCTGCTCACCGTTTTGCTCCATAGATTGCAACCACTGCGGATGAATAGGAGATGGAGATATCCCCAAGTGTACAGACCCCTGGTGGACTTGGCAACAATGGAGGACAGGCACATTATCCTTACCTATAGACTGGAGAGGGCCACAATCACAGAGCTGTGTGCCCAATTGGAACCTGACCTGATATCTTCTATCCATCACCCCACTGTGATCCCCACTCTTGGGCAAGTGCTATCAGTGCTCCTTTTCCTGGCAACTGGCTCCTTCCAAGTGAGAGTGGGCTTGGCAGCAGGAATGTCACAGCCAATGTTCTCAGTCATGCTGCCAAGAGTTTTGTCTGCCCTGGTGAAACACATGTGCAGCTACATAGCTTTCCCCCAGGTGGTCGATCTGTCCACCTTGAAGACTGGATTCTATGCAATGGGACATATACCCAATAATGTTGGGGCCATTGACGGGACACATAGGGGCATATTTATACTCCGTTTGCGCCGAATTAGCGTCGGTTTTTTCGGTGCAAATTCAGCGCAAAACTAACGCCATATTTATACTTTGGCGTTAGACGCGTCTAGCGCCAAAGTATGAGGAAAGAGCGTAGTTTTTTTGCGTGAACGCCTTCCTTGCGTTAATGAGATGCAAGGTAGGCGTTTGCGTCGTATTTATACTCCCGGGGAAAAATCATGCCCGGGAGTAGGCGGGGCAAAAAACCCTGCATTTGCGCCTCTTTTTAACGCCTGGGTCAGGGCAGGCGTTAAGGGACCTGTGGGCTCAAAATGAGCCCACAGCTGCCCTCCCATGCCCCCAGGGACCCCCCCTGCCACCTTTGCCCACCCCAGGAGGACACCCAAGGATGGAGGGACCCATCCCAGGGACATTCAGGTAAGTTCAGGTAAGTATAATTATTTATTTTTTTTATATTTTTTTTTGGCATAGGGGGGCCTGATTTGTGCCCCCCTACATGCCTCAATGCCCAATGACCATGCCCAGGGGACATAAGTCCCCTGGGCATGGCCATTGGGCAAGGGGGCATGACTCCTGTCTTTACTAAGACAGGAGTCATGTAAATGGCGTCTGGGCGTCGTTAAAAATGGCGCAAATCGGGTGGAGGCGATTTTTTAGCGTCAACCTGACTTGCACAATTTTTAAGATGCCCTAACGCCATTTTCCCCAACGCCGGCGCTGCCTGGTGTACGTGGTTTTTTTCCACGCACACCAGGCAGCGCCGGTCTGCTAGCGCCGGCTAACGCCATTCAATAAATACGGCGCCCGCATGGCGCTTCAGAATGGCGTTAGCCGGCGCTAAACTTTTTTACGCTAAACTGCGTTAGCGCAGTTTAGCGTCAAAAAGTATAAATACGGGCCATATTGCGTTAATCCCCACCCCCGCCAGAATGAATAGGTGTTCCGGAATCGTAAGAGTTTCCACTCACTGAATGTGCAAATGGTGTGCCTGGTGGACCAGTACATCTCCCATGTCAATGCTAAGTATCCTGGGTCAGTGCATGACACCTTTGTTCTGAGGAATAGCAGCATCCCAAATGTAATAGCCCAACTACAGAGGCACAGGGTGTGGTTAACAGGTGAGCCATGGTACCCACCTACGGTATGTTAGTGTATGCCTTCAGGTGTCATCCCGATAGCATTGCATGAGGCTAAATGTTGTCCCTCAATACTTACAGGTGACTCTGGCTACCCAAACCTATTGTGGCTGCTGACCCCTAAGAGAGGAGTGCCAGGATGGGGGCTGCGGAACGTTATAATGAGGCACAAGGGACAACCAGAAGGATCATCGAGAGGACCTTCGGGCTCCTGAAGGCCAGGTTCAGGTGCCTCTATCTGACAGGTGGATCCCTGTGCTACTCACCCGGGAAGGTCTGGCAGATAGTAGTGGCCTGCTGCATGTTGCACAACCTGGCCCTCAGACAGCATGTACCTTTTCTGCAGGAGGAGGAGACTGGAGATGCCCCTGTGGCAGCAGTGGACCCTGAGGACACTGAGGATGAGGTGGCAGAGGATGAGGACAACCGAACATCAGTTATAGGTCAATATTTACAATGACACACAGGGGAGACAGTGCAACTGACCATTCCTCTGACTATTGATGTTTTCTGTGTGGCTGTAGCATGATGGCATTAACTTTCATTGCATTTCAACTTACTGTCACCTATGGCTTGTCCTTTTACAGATGTTGGTGATATAACAACTGTGTACTGATGTGATGACTACAGACAGCTACAGATCATTATATCTATGCTCTCACAGTGTTCCGATTGTTTGCACTAGATGTGACTGTTTCCATAAATGCACATTTTAAACAAATGAAATACTAGTAGTCAATTTGTGTTCAAGGGTGTTTATTGTAGTGCTATGAAATTGAGGGAAAAGTGCATTGGAATGGGCTGATGACGGAAAACGTCCAGGGTATTGTTCTAGTCTGTGTGTAGCACAGGTCCAGTGTCCAAGGGGCCATAGGAAGGGGAGCAAAGGCAGTTCAAAGTGAACAAGGTGACAGTGTGGGACACAAAGTGGACAATCAGGTGAGTCTAATTTCCTGGTGGTGGTCTTGGCAAGTGTCTCTGGCTTCTGTCTGGGTTGCAGGGAACGTTTGTGGGGTGGTTCACCTTCTGCAGGGAGAGGGGTGCTGGTGGCCTATGGGTCCTGTGGCGGGGCCTCCTGCCCACTAGCTGCAGTAGAAGTGGCGGGCTGGTCAATGGACTGGCTAGTGATAGGGGCCCGCTGGTGTGCTGTTGCTTCCCTAATGATGTTGGCCATGTCTGACAGCACCCCTGCTATGGAGATCAAGTGGTGTTGATGGCCTGCAAGTCCTTCCTGATCCCCTGATACTGTTCCTCCTGCAGCCAACTGTTCTCCTGCACGTTGTCTAGGATCTGGCCCATCGTGTCCTAGGAATATTGGTAGGCTCCCAGATCTCGGTGAGTGCCTCCTGGAGAGTCTGTTCCCTGGGCCTGTCCTTCCCCAGCGGTCCTCCCAGTGTCCCTGTTGGCCTGTGCCTCTGTCCCCTTAACGGTGTGTCCACTACCACTGACCCCAGGTCCCTGATTGTCTTGGTGGCGAGGTGTGCCCTAGGCTCCCTGTACAGGTGGGCACACTGCTGATTGGCGTGTCCTGGGGACAGAGGTGTGGGTACGCTGGGTGGTTGCAGTGGTGTTGGATACTGATGGGGGAGGCTCTGTGGTGGACTAGGAGTGGGCTTGAGTGATGGACTGTCCAGTGGTCCCTCATGGGCCAGGGTGTTGGTCCAGATCCTGATGTCCAGAGTTACTGTCATCACTGGGGGCATCTTCTGTTGGGGGACTGGTTTGTTGTGGCACCTCCTCTCCGCTGACATTGACTGGGGCACCTGTGGGGATGTAAGTGATGTATTATGCCTCATGTCTGTGACATATTGTATATCCCTGGCTTCTCCTCTATCGTTGCTGTTGCCCTGCCACCTTTGTTTGTGTATAGTGATGTATTGTGGGATTGTTAGTTTCCCTATGCTGTGCATGCTTTAGTGATTGGTGTCCATGCAGGGCTGGGAGGGCTGTCCGTGCATTTGTATAGCATGCAGGGCTAAGTATTGGGGTTAGTCATATGTGTAGGTGCAGGGTGTGGGATGCAGTGGAGTGATGGGAGTGAGGGTGAGGAGGTGTGATGGCATGCAGGTATGGGGGCTGATAAGTGTTAAATGTTGACTTACCAATGTCCAGTCCTCCAGCTACTCCAGCGAGTCCCTCAGGATGCAGTAATGCCAAGACATGCTCCTCCCATGCTGTGGGCTGTGGGGGAGGAGGCGGGGGTCCACCGCCAGTCCTCTGTATAGCAAGCTGGTGCCTTGCTACCTTCCCCTGTAGGTCGTTCCACCTCTTCCTGATGTTGTCCCTTGTTCTTGGATGCTGTCCTATGGCATTCACCCTGTCCACGATTCTCCACTGTAGCTCCATCTTCCTGGCAATGGGTATTTGCTGTACCTGTGCTCCAATCAGCTGTGGCCCTGTCAATTTCCTCTACCGTGACCCTTAACTCCTCATCAATAGGTGTGCATTGGTGAGAGTGTGTTGAGTAATGTGGTGGGGTGTGTGATGTGGAGTGTGTGAGGGATGTATGGATGTCTGTGGTGTATGTGTCTAGTTGTCTCTGTGCTTTTCGTGTCAATCTCTTGGTAGTAACTGTTGTTCGTAAAGGGTTGTGGGTAATGTGGGTGTGTGTTTTATGGTGCTGTGGGTGAGTGGGCGGGTGTGTATGAGTGTCAGGAGTGTGTGTTTAGTATTGGCCAATGTAGTGTTGTTTTGTTATGTGGGTGTCCATTCTGAGCGCTGCAGAATGTACTGCCAATGGTTTACCGCCATTGAGTGTCCGCCGTGGTGATTCGTGGGTCATAATGTGGTGGGCATTGTTCTGTTGGCGTAACAGTATGGGTGTTAGTGCCACCACTTTAGCACTGACCTTTGGGCAGGCGGATTTGTGTATGTGGCTGTATTCTGTCAGATTGGAGTGTGTGTCATAAAATGGGGAATGGATATTTGCCACCCTGGCTGTATGTTGGCGGCCCTCAGTGTGGCAGAAGCTGGATTTACTACCAGTGTCATAATGAAGGCCATAGATTGTGCCAGATGTAATGGCGTGTGTATCTCCAAGTGTGGCCAAAGTAAAATGGCCACCAGTTAACGCAAAAGAAATGTACAGCAGCATAATGGCTTCCAAAGTTGTGGAATGCACATCAGCGTAGTTGCATGCATATCGCAGAGTGTGCGACCAACGAAAGATTGCCACCCATAAGCACAACACGCATGAAGAATTCAAAGTGGGATGGAGCAATGAGAGAAAGTCCACCCATCCAGCAAGAATGCTACCAATGTATGTTTTGCCTCCCACTTCCAGCAGCAGTCACAAGAAAACTGTCTCCAATTCTTCTATGTAGAATTGGACTGCAGCCATCAGCAGTGAAGGACAATGGAATGCTGCTTCAGCGTGAATCTGCTTCATCACTCCACTCATTGCTAGTGATGAACATCAAATTGTGAATTTAGGTATCCAAGAATAATTTATTGAAGATGACAACAAGATTAGATGAAACAAGAGACAACAGAAAAAAGAACTCCCTTTGCAGCTCACTGCAACTCAAGTTGGCAAAACATAGCCATTATCAGAAATCGTGTTCATAAACGTTCCAGAACGGAACCCTTGTGAGCATGATTGGAACACAACCAATGTTCTGTGAGATTTTGTGTGATTCATTGTAATAAAATACCCATCTGTAGACTTTAATATAGATTAAAACAAATCCACAATTAAAAATGTAATGCCAATTGACTTTAACATATACTTATTCACAATAAATACATCAGGCCTTGTGCCTTTACCATAACATTTCATAATAAACAGATCAGGCCTATAGCCATGATCATTGGCTTGCGGTCATAATAAACTAAGGGCCTCAGCTATCTAGATTTTGACATTGTTACTGCCAAACCACATCGACGGTGGACCCGAGAAGGCTACCAAGTTGAAGGTGTTCCACTTGCTGTATTTAGACATTTAGATATTACAGCTCAGCAAACTGGAGGACTAGCGGCTAATTGCTGATGGAAGGAGGTGGAGGTGGGATCCAATGATCTAATGGACTTCATATGATGATAGGGGCTATGGATTAGAGGTTGTTGGAAATTGGGTCTCTAGTTTGCAGAGGTATGCACCATATCTGAATAGGGACCACAATCTTAGTCAGGGTAAGTCACAACACAAAATGAATTTTCCTGTGCGCCTCTCTGGTAGCTTGTCACAGAAAAGGTGTAAAGTATTAGTGCAATAATTCTTACAGTAACACAGTGAAAACAGCACAAAAAGTACTCCACACCAGTTTGGATAATATTTATCTGAAAAAAACAAGATCAAAATGACAAAGGTCCAACATACACAGGTCAAGACATCACTTTTTAGAGGTTTAAGTAGGTCTTAATCCATAGGAGTCAATGGATGTATTTCTTTATCACAAAGTACCTGGCTGCTTCAAAAACAAAGATGATGTGGACCACAGAGGAAGTGAGATGCCAGAAATCAAAGCGATGTGCCGGTTCATTACTTGTTGAATCTTTCTAAGCAGATGAGACGGTGTGTTGATTCCTTACTGTCAGGAGAGGTGATGAATTGATTCTTTCCTCTCATGAAAGGCGATGTGTCAGTTTCTGGACACGCAGTCTTAGCTCCTCACTGCAGTGTGGGGTTGATGACAAATTGACACCCATGGACGATGTGTGGGAAATCCAGATGTTCTCGATTTTTTTTTTAGCAGTGAGACAAGCCCTGCATTGATTCTGCAGTCATTGCGTCAATTTTTCAGTGTTGAGACAGACTGTGTGTTGATTTTTCCGGTGCGGCACCATGAGGCATTGATTTTCTCATTTGGATGAAGTCTTTGCAGCCCTGAGACTTCTCAGGGGGAGGCAAGCTGAGAAGCCTTTAGAGATCACTTGTGGTGGGAAGAAAAAGTCCTTCCAGCAGACACAGGGAACAGCAGGGAGCAGGACAACAAGCAGAAGAACAGTCCTTTCTGAAAAGCAGTCCAGTTGAGTCCTTTGAGTAATACTGCAGTCCTTCTGACAGAGACCAGTTGTAGGTCCAGAAGTGTCTGATTTTAGGGTGTCACAGATCCATTTTATATTCCCAAATTTGTCTTTGAAGTGAGGAGTCCTCAAAGAGTGGTTTTGGAGTGCACCGGTTCCCCCTTCAACCCAGTCCTGTCTGCCAGGAGATCTGTGGGGGGGGGTTATCAGTTATTTGTGTGGGGTCAAGCCACTACCCTTTGAAGTATAAAAGAGAACCCCTCCACCTTTTCTGTCCAAGAAGACCCATCAGTATGCAGATGAACACAGATGCAGCTAAGTGTCCTGTGTTAATGGCTGTCTGGGTGGAATGTACAAGAGATGCTGTCAACCAACCAAACCAGACATGGATTTGAGACAGGCTTCAAGGTACAAAGAGAAGTGCAGAGAAATGCCTACTTTGTAAAAGTGGCATTCCTAAAATAGTAATGTTAAATCCAGCTTCACCAGTAAGCAGGATTTCTCACTACCATTCCAACCATACCAACAGACAATGCCACTCCCTTCAGATCAGAAATGACCATGTAGAAGTATCTAAGGAATTTCCCAATGCTCTCCTATGAGAGAAGCAGTCTTCACAATAATGCAAAATGACTTTGGGAGTTTTTCACCACCAGGACAGGTAAAACGTACAAGTACATGTCCTGCCCTTCACTTACACAGCATCCTGTCCTATGGGCTCCCTAGGACCTACCTTAGGGGTAACTTATGTGCAATAAAAGGAGAGTTTACGACTTGCCAATCAGTTTGAAATGCCAAGTCAAAGAGGCAGTTAACCTCACACACAGACCCTGCAATGACAGGCCTGAGGCATGGTTAAGAGGCTACATATGTGCGGTGGCATGACCAGTGCTGCAGAGCCACTAGCAGCATTTAATTTACAGGCCCTGGGTACATGTAGTACACTTTACTAGACATGTACAAGGAAATGAAATATGCCAGTTGGGTATGAGCCAATGTTACCGTGTTTAAGGGAGAGAGCACATGCACTTCAGTACTGGTTAGCAGTGGTAAAGTGCCTAGAGCTCTAATGCCAACAAAACAAGGTCAGTAAAAGAGATATAGAAGGCAAAATGTTTTGGGTGACCCTTCATAGAGGGCCATTTTCCAATACAACCCCCCTCCAGTCTAAAGCCAGGGTAGACTTACCAATACCTTGATGGACTTCCCTGCTTAGGGTGATAGAATGTTGACTATGGCCCACTACTGCAGTGGCACTTGCTAGTTCGATGCCTTTCTGAACTCAGTTGGCTCTCTCTATTTACCCTCTCAGGGGCCACTGAAATGACCAATGGGGAACCCTTGTCCTCATCGGTGGGTCCCATCTGTGAAGCACATTACCTTACTTTGCCCACAGATGGATCCCAGTAGGCAGACAGTACCACTATGACCAACAACATGATGTGGCCCATTCCACCCCTTGGGTCTGACGTCTGTCCCCAACCCAGGAAAAACTCTGTCCATAAGGACAGCAACTAACTGAGGCTACTGACAGCTGTCAATGTCTAGAGCCAGGCCCCATGCCATGCAGGGCGTTCTGACCTCTGAGGTTTCTCAGAGTAGGGGAACGTTGCCCCAAGTGACCTGCACCCTTTCTCCACTCTAAGCCACACCAGTTCAAGGGTGGTATCCTGCAACTGGTCCTGCAACCTAGGGTCCGTACCTTTGGGCTGAAAAGTGGGTTTGGTGAGTCCTCCCCCGCCCTGCCCCTACATCTGGGATCCTGTACCCTCCTCTGGGGAGTACTTCCAGACAACTGAACTGTCAGAGCACCCCTAGGAGACAGTTCTCCTGCTCCTAGGGGCAACTTGTTCTCCGGAATGCATTCTATAGGCATCTGGGGGCTAACTATGACCTTCTCTGGGTCACCTCCCCACCCCTCTCCATGGACACAAGGGACATAATTCAGAAAAATCCTCCCTATCGGCTGGGGTCACCCTACACCCCTGGCCAGTGTACTGCTCCAGGGAACATGGTGCCAGATGTAGCAAAGTGTTTGCGCCTCGCAAACGGCGAAAATCGCCGTTTGCGAGGCGCAAAAGCCACTTTGCTATTCAGAAATGCATTTTGCGAGGCGGCTCCGACTCGCAAAATGCATTTCCGACTCGCAAATAGGAAGGGGTGTTCCCTTCCTATTTGCGACTCGCAGTGGGATGCAATTCCATTTGCGACCGCGTACGCGGTCGCAAATGGAGTCGAAGTGGATGGTAACCCACTCGCAAATTGGAAGGGGTCCCCATGGGACCCCTTCCACTTTGTGAATGGACCCAAAAATATTTTTTCAGGGAAGGGAGTGGTCCAAGGGACCACTCCCTGCCCTGAAAAAAATACCAAAACTAAAGGTTTCGGTTGTTTTTTAAGTGCAGCTCGTTTTCCTTTAAGGAAAACGGGCTACACTTAAAAAAAAAAAACTGCTTTATTTAAAAAGCAGTCACGAACATGGAGGTCTGCTGACGTCAGCAGGCCTCCATGTTAGCGAGTGCCTATACTCGCAATGGGGCCGCAATTTGCGACCCACCTCATGAATATTGATGAGGTGGGTCATTGCGACCCCACTGCGAGTCGCAGTCGGTGTCTGAGACACCGTACTGCATAGCAATTTGCGACTTGCAAATTGCGAGTCGCAGGGACTCGCAATTTGCAAGTCGCAAATTGCCAAGTTGCTACATCTGGCCCCTAGTCTCTCCACTATCATACCATGACTAGGTCCAGTCTCCCCCAGACCGGTGACTGGGAACCCACTTACTACCACCTGGTAGAAATGATGACTCCCACTCTCAGGAATTACCAGCCATCTCCCTCAGTCTATCTCCCAATGAGGGAGATTATGGTATGGTCTGTGACTTGCCTCTGGGAATTGCATGCCCCTAAGGTCACACTGGACACCCCTGTAGAGGTCCCACTAGTTGGTAGTTTCTTTGGAGAGACAGAGTCCCCCTGCTTGTGCCCTAGTGGGAGCACTCAAAGCAGTGAGGTTGGAAATGGGGTGCCATGGGCCATCGCCCATCAGAACCACTACCCTGTTTCTCAAATGGGGCATGGGAACCCCTATCCTCCCCGCTTAATCTGGGACTTGTCTAAGCCATCTGTAACTTCCTCTTCAGTCTCTAGGGGGGAACCTGAACCACCCTTCTTGGGGTCACTTCCAGATACTGTTTGGGACTCTATGGTGGTAGCCCAGAGGTCCGCTTCCTCAGCAAGCTTCCTGGGATCAGTCAGTTTACTGCCAAGTAGGTGCTTGTGCAAAACTGTAAAACAAATACTGGGCATGTGCTCTCTCAAGATTAAATTGTACAATCTAACATAAACATTGACATTTCCGCCCAGCACCCAGCTATTCAGTGCCTTACTGGAGTAGTCAAGGAAATCTCCCCAGTATTGGTTGGAGAGCTGCTGATTGTCCCTGAATCTTTGGTGATATTTCTCAGGGGTCAGCCCAAATCTGGCATCAAAATGGCTTTCATGGGAGTGTATTTGGTCTGGTCCTCAACCTCTAATGTTATAAGTGTGACCCTCTCAAGTATTGGCATCTGTTTCCACAGACCCGCCACCAGTGCTCTTCCGGAACCCTGTGTACCTTCAGTGCAACTTCATAAGCAGTAGTCGGCATGGCAGTCCGGACCGCCGTGTTCATAATGACCGCCTGAGTCTCTAGTTGGAAGATCTATGCACCCTGTCCAAGTAGGTACTACAAACCTACTCAGGGTAAATCACAAAACAACATAATTCATCCTGTGCTCACCCTTCAGCAGCTTGGCACAGAGCAGGCAGGTGTAGCTTAGAAGGCAATGTGTAAAATATTTGTGCAATAACTCATACAGTAATACTGTGAAAACATGACGGTAAATACTCCACACCAGTTTAGAAAAATAGATAATATTTAACCTAATAAAACAAGCCCAAAAAGATACAGGACCAATATACACAGGTCAAGATATCACATTTTAGAGGTTTAAGTAGGTCTTAATAAATAGAAATCAGTTGATGTATATCTTCAGTCCAAGGTACCAGGGCTACATCAAAAACAAAGACGATGCGGGCCACAGAGGAAATGAAGTGCTGTAAATCAAAAAGATGAGCCAGTTCATTACTGCACGGGCAGGTGATGCATCAATTCTTTCCTAGCAGGTGAGGCAATCCATGTATTTCTTACTGGCAGGGGCTGTGATGCGTTGATTCATTCCTCGCAGGAACGGTGATGCCTTCATTTCTGGACATGCAGCCTCTGTTCCTCACTGCGGTGTGGGGTTGATGACAAATTGACACCCAGAGATGATTCGTGGAAAGTCCAGATGTGCTGTGATGTGGCATGTGTTTCACAGACCCACCAACCAGTGCTCTTCAGGAACCCTGTGGACAGGCGTTGCATTGATTTTTCCCAAACATCACTTTGAGACATGGATTTGCTCTTTCAGGTGAAGTCTTAGTTGGCCCTGAGACTTCTTAACTGGAGGCAAGCTGGCAAGCCCTTTGAGATCACTTATGGTGGGAAGGCTAAGTCCTTCCAGCAGATTCATGGAGCAGCAGGGATCAGGGCAACAAGCAGAAGAGCAGTCCTTCCAGAAAAGCAATCCGGTTGATTCCTTTGGGCAGCACTGTAATCCTTCTGACAGAGTCCAGTTGTAGGTACAGAAGTGTCTGATTTTAGGGCGGAACACACCCAGTATATGTACCCAAATTTGCTTTGAAGTTGAAAACACTCTTGTCCCTGACGTATGCATGTCACAGTGATTTAAAAATTACTGTGACATGTATATGCCTGCAATGGCCCTGACCTCCCAAGTAGTGCCCACCCAACGTACCCTGGCAATGCTGTGTTACTACCTGCAAGTCCGGCGATGGGGGGGTCATGCTTTCTTCATGGGACAGTGGAAGCACTGACAGCATGTGTTGTCCAGTCATGTCCAGTTGTAGATCAAGGTAGAAAGGGGAAAAAATCCACCAACTCACAAGAGGAGGTCGGACTGCCAATATTTTGCGTGACAGTAACGCACATCCAAATCTGCATGGCGGGAATGGTGGCTGAGGTCCCGCCGGCATCAATTTTTCTTTCCCTCTCCCACTGTTGATATCAGTGGTATTTCTTCGCAGAGACAGCAGTTTGAATGCAGTCCTTCAGCGATGGGACCGCCATCATGTAAATATGGCGGGTGGACTGCCATGGCCAAAGACAGGTTTTCAATAGAAAAGACGGGTGCATTACAATCAACATCTAAATCAGGCCCTCAGTCTGATTGTATTGAGTTTAAGCACAGACACAAGCCAAACAGTGCAATGCAAGCAGACTCTTTAATGAAAATGTACAAATTCCCCCAGTCAAATATTGTACTCAGGGTAACCAACATGTGGGTGGTGCCTAAGTCCCTCTCTCAGTAATACTCTGAAAGCCCTTGTTTGTTGATCACATAAGGGCAGGAGACACTTGCACTGTCCAGCCAGTCAGTAAAAGACTGAAAAACTAATTCATCTTGTGATGGAAACTCTCCCCACCTCACAGAGGAGATCTTTAATTGAGGCAAAATGCAATGTGGCAAAGTCTACATTTCTGGCATTGCTATGCTTGTAGTAACAACAATATTAAATCTTAACCCCTTCACTGCCAGGCCTTTTCCCCTCCTGTGCTGAGCCTTTTTTTGGCTATTTGGGGCAGTTCGCGCTTAGGCCCTCATAACTTTTTGTCCACACATGCTATCCATGCCAAATTTGCATCCTTTTTTTCCAACATCCTAGGGATTCTAGGGGTTCCCAGAGTTTGTGAGTTTCCCTGGAAGAGACCAAGAAATCAGGCAGAATACTGAAAAAATTGTGTCTTGTTTTAAAAAACATTGGCAAAAAGGGCTGCAGAAGAAGGCATGTGGTTTTTCCCCTGAAAATGGCATCAACAAACAGTTTGCAGTGATAAAATCACCATCTTTCCATCTTTCAGGAACAGGCAGACTTGAATCAGAAAAACAAATTTTTCAACACAATATTGGCATTTTACTGGGGCATACCCCATTTTAACTTTTTTGTGTGCTTTCAGCCTCCTTCCAGTTAGTGATAGAAATAGGTGTGAAACAAATGATGGATCCCGGAAACCTAAACATTTTAGAAAAATAAACAAAATTCTGAATTTAGCAAGGGGACATTTCTGCAGATCCTCTAAGGTTTTCCTACAGAAAATAACAGCTGAAATAAAACAAGATTGAAATTGAGGTAAAAAAACAGCCGTTTTTCTCCACGTTTTACTCTGTAAACTTTTCATGCAATATCAAATGTTTGAAAGCAATAAACCGTTACGTCTGCTGGACTCTTCTGGTTGTGGGGATATATAGTGCTTGTAGGTTCATCAGGAACCCTATGTACCCAGAGCCAATAAATGAGCTGCACCTTGCAATGGGTTTTCATTCTATACAGTACAGGGTATACAGCAATTCTTTTGCCGAAATATAAAGAGTGAAAAATAGGTATCAAGAAAGCCTTTGTATTTACAAAATGGGCACAAGATAGGATGTTGAGAAGCAGTGGTTATTTTCACTTCTTTTAATTCCAGGATGTGCATACTAGCATGTGAATTACAGGGCATTTCTCAAGTAGACTTCTTTTTTACACACTGCCTTACATTTGGAAGGAAAAAAATATAGAGAAAGGCAAGGGACAATAACACTTGTTTTAGTGTTCTGTGTTCTCCCAAGTCTCCCAATAAAAATGGTACCTTGCTTGCGTGGGTAGGTCTAATGCTCGCAACAGGAAATGCAACATGGACACATCACATTCTTACATTGAAATCTGATGTGTTTTTTGCAAAGCTCTAGATTTTGGCCTCTAGCTCAGCCAGCACCTGGGGAAACCTACCAAACCTGTGCATTTTTTAAAACTAGACACCTGGGGGAATCCAAGATAGGGGGACTAGTGGGACTCTCGTCAGGTTCTGTTACCCAGAATCCTTTGCAAACTTCAATATTTGGCCAAAAAAATACTTTTTCCACACATTTTGGTGACAGAAAGTTCTGGAATCTGAGAGGAGCCACAAATTTCCTGTCACCCAGCATTCCCCCAAGTCTCCCGATAAAAATGGTACCTCTCTTGTGTGGGTAGGCCTGCACCCGCGTCAGGAAATTCCCCAAAACACAACATGGATGCATCACATTTTCCCAAAGAAAACAGAGCTGTTTTTTGCAAAGTGCCTAGCTGTGGATTTTGGCCTCTAGCTCAGCCGGCACCTAGGGAAACCTACCAAACCTGTGCATTTTTTTAAACTAGACACCTAGGGGAATCCAAGATGGGTGACTTGTGGGGCTCTCACCAGGTTCTGTTACCCAGAATCCTTTGCAAACCTCAAAATTTGGCCCAAAAACACTTTTTCCTCACATTTTGGTGACAGAAAGTTCTGGAATCAGAGAGGAGCCACACATTTCCTTCCACCCAACGTTTCCCCAAGTCTCCCGACAGGCCTAGTGCCTGTGAAAGGAAATGCTCCAAAACAATATCCGGACACATCAAAATTATCAAATACAAAACCACCTTTTTTTTGAGGGGCCTGCTTTTTTGGTTCTGGGCTCACCAGACATTTCTGAAAACTAGACACCAGAGGGAGTCTATGGAAGTGTGACTTGCATGGATCCCCCAATGTTTTCTTACCCAGAATTATCAGCAAACCTCAAATTTAGCTAAAAAAATCATATTTTTCCCACATTTCAGTGTGGGATCACTGCACCGGAACAAATACCCTACCACCCAACATTCCCCTCAGTTTCCCGGTAAACATTATAACTCACTTTTGTAGGTTGCACAAGTGGCAGTTTGAAAAAAAACATTTTTAGGCTGACAAGTGCAGCAGAATTTTTATTGGTATAGATGAGACGATGCTGGGTGGTAGGAATTTTGGGGATTCCTGCAGATTCCGGAAGGTTCCATCACAAAAATGTGCGAAAAATGTGTGATTTCCAGCAAAGTTGGAGGTTTGCAGGGCATTGTGGGTAAGAAAATGATGCAGGGTGCATGTGAAGCACACCACCCTGGAATCAACCAGATGTTTAGTTTTCAGATGTGTCTGGGTCTTGTGGATTTTTCTACATGGCAGCGTCCCAAAGTCCAGAAACTTCAGCCCTCACCATTCCAAGTGGGATGATTTTGAGAGTTAGCCAAGTTCTCATGGCCCAAATGTGAAACCCAAACCCCAAATAATCAAATGTCCTCTTGCTTGCCATGGAACGAGACGTTTTAGTGTGCGGGGCAGAGCTGAAAGAGTATTACCCCCTTCAGTTGGGGTGGTGGCATAACCAGGCCCATACTGGTTGGTAGCCACCACTCCACATTTTTTTTTTATTCCCTGGCATCTAGTAGACTTTCTGCCCCCGGGTGGTATTTGGGGTATTTGCGCCATCTGCCCACTGGTGGGCAGAACAACTTGGGCCCCATTTATTTGGGGTGGGGGTAGGGCCATGCCCCCACCCTCTTATTTTAAAACAAAATTCTTCCCTGGTCTCTGGTAGGATTTCTGCCCCCATTGGGGGTAGATGGGCCTTCTAAAATTAGGCTGATGTGCCCCAACGGGGGGCAGATATGGCCAACAGTAATGAGCCCCCATGGTGAGCGACCCTTGTCCCAGGGGCTGCCCCACAAACCAAACACACACATACACACACACACCAATCCCTGGTGCCCCTGTCGTTTCTACCTCCCCCCCCGGGGGCAGATCAGCCTAATAGAAATAGGCTGATCGGCCCCCGAGGGGAGCAGAAATTACCTAAAATAAATTTGCCCCCCAGGGGAGCGACCCTTGCCCACGGGGTAGCTCCCCTTGCGTGAAATTGGCACAAAAACAAAATTCCCGGTGCCTAGTGGTTTCTGCCCCCCTTGGGGCAGATTGCCCTAATAAAAATAGGCCAATCTGCAAATGGCCTAAAATAAATTTGCCCCCCCAGGGGAACGACCCTGCCATGAAATTGACGCAAAAAAAATAAAAATCGTTGGTGTTTAGTGGTTTCTGCCCCTGGCCTAACAAAAATAGGTTAATCTGTCCCCAAGGGGGGGGGGCGGAAATGGCCTAAATACAATTTACCCCCGGGGAGAGACCCTTGCCTAAGGGGTCGCTCCCCATACATAACAACATTAAGTAAAAAATATATATATATCCCTGGTGTCTGCCCCCCGGGGGTAGATTGGCCTAATAAAAATAGGCCAATATGCCCCAAGAGGGGGAGAAATGGCCTAAATACAAGTTGCCCCCCAGGAGAGCAACCCTTGCCTAAGGTTTTGCTCCCCATACCTAAAAACATAAAGTATATTTAAAAATATGTCTGTCCATGGTGTCTAGAGGTTTGTGCCCCGGGGGTGGGGGAGAAAAGACCTAAAAATATTTTGCCCCTCCCACGGGGAGCGGCCCTTGCCCAAGGGGCCGCTCCACTTATATGTAAGTATATTAAAAAAAAACAAATCCCTGGTGTCTAGTGGTTTCTGCCCCAAATGGCCAAAAAATGATTTGGCCCCCTGGGGAGCGGCTCTTGCCCAAGTGGCTGCTCCCCTCTTGACAATTACCTCCAAATTAAATTCCCTGGTGTCTAGTGGAGCATTTCTGCTGCCCGGTCGCATCACGATCAGGCAGCAGAAATGCTTGCAGAGACATGAAACGAAAGGCCTTTCCTTTGCTTTCATGCCTCTGCCGCCCCCCTCCTCCAGAGTGGAAGAGAAATGCTGAGCATTCCAGCATGATGGGAGGTGACCGCAGATGTCACTGGGGGAATCGGGTGGAAGAGGAAGCGATTCCCCTTCCAGCCCTGCCGTGGAGGGTGGGGGTGAAGCCCACGGAGGGAGCACTAATGCTCCCTTCGAGCTCCGGTGCCGGGATGTAATGGTTACGTCCTGGGCACAGGAGCACTGTGCCGCGGAACGTAACCATTACGTTCCCGGCACAGAGCCGGTTAAATCTCTTCAACTTGTTTTTCAACTTCTAACATATTAAATAAACCTTGAGAGACTCGTTTTCATAAAAGAACCTTAATTTATATTTATGTTTTATGATGTTTATGGAGTAAGCTGCAAACTTTAAATACAAGGTAATTGTAGGAAAGGGCATTGTCAACGACCCCCCTCCTTCAACAGTTACAGCCGGTGGAATTTTTGTTGGGCCTCTTCTCTGTCTGCAACTCGGCAGACAAGGCCTCATAATTAACGTGAAAGTGTTGGAAGGTGAGTGAGTGAAAGAGAAGATGGATGGATGGATGTCTGAGTGAAATGGTAAACAGATGGGTAGGTGAAGGTGTGGGTGGACTGATGTATGGATGAATGAGTGAAAGGATGAATGTAAGGATGAATGAGTGCACTGGCAGAAGGATGGGTCAATGGATGGATGGATGAAGAGAGATGGATTAATGAGTGTAAGGATGCATGATAAGTGAAAGGGTAAATGGATGATGGGTGGATGGAGTAAAAGGCTGGATGAATGGATGTTGAAAGGGTGCATGAATGGATGTGTGAAGGATGGATGGATCGATGAATGGGTGAAAGAATAGATGTAAGGATGGATGAGTGAAAGAATGGATGAATGAGCAAAAGGGAGGCTAGTTGGAAGGAAGAATGAAAGGGTGAATCGATGAGTGAAAGGGTGAATGGATGGATGAGTGAGTGAAAGGATGCATGTATGCGTGAAAGGATGACTGAATGGATGGATGGATCGGCAAGTGAAATGGTGGATGTATAGGTAAGTGAATGGGTGATTGAAAAGGTTAATGGATAGATGCATGGATGAGTCAAGGAAAAGATGGGTGAATGGATGGACTGAGTGAAAGGGTGGATGGATGAGAGAACAGCTGATGGATGAGTGATTGAAAGGATGATGTAAGGATGGCTAAGTGAAAGAATGGATGAATGAGTGAAAGGGAGGATGGATAGATACATGGATGGATGGATAGATGAATGAATGAAAAGATGGATGGATAGATGAATGGATGAAAGAGGGATGCATAAGTGAAAGAATAGACAAATGAGTGAAAGGATGGATAGCTTTGAAGAAAGTTTTGATGGAGAGGGGCTGACAGATGGACGGAATAGTGACAGATTGAATGTTGAATGAAATATTGGATGGATAACAGAATGTAAAGGTGAAATGGTGGATATCTGCGACTGGATGGAAGTATGACAAGATGAATGGATAGATGATTGATGGAAGAGGCAAGTAAGCTCTTCTGGGGATGCTCCCGATGACTTGTTTAGCTTGCTTGGTGTCATAAGAGCTTTGGTTCAAAGTGGGGGTATTTTAATTTTCTGGCTACTTCCTTGATGTAGGATGTAGGAGACCATATTATCAAATCCTGACAAATCGTGTGTAGTAACAGAATGTCGCATGAGTATGTCAATATTGTCAGTGAGATCTGAACAAAACAGTGGCATTTTACCTGAACAGGCCATATAACTAATGTGAACCAGTAGTAATTGCATTTCTTTCAGAACACATTATATACATCCTACACCCCCCGACATTTCTGACAAGCTTTCTTATTTTGCCCAACAGGTTTTGCTTCAGCGACCCAATAATGAAGATACGGAATAGATTAAAATATTCTATCTTGAGGTACCAATCAGCTCACTTTTCTCAATCACTATATATCTGATATTAAAAATGCAGATCATAAAGGCAGTTTGGAAAATAGAACATTTCCTAATATAGACTCTTGTCAATTTGATGTACCGATGTACGGCACTGTGCTAGGTGTGCGCAAAATATGCATTGGCTTTTATGTTAAAAAAAAACTGTAACAATCTCAATATGTTAATCTTGCCATAAATACTATTTATCGCTTAAATGTTTAGTTCATGCTATGCTATGTTTATATACAATTCTCCATGCTTAGTTAAATGAGGGTATAATTCAGCCGACGAGGCAGGTACTCCCGGATGATCTAAAAGTCAAAGCCGAAACACAGATAACATTCACCCTCGTCTGTTAATGAATGCATCATTAATATTTCATGTAGGCAATTTCACAAGAGTAAATAGCTTTGCGCATCTAGGTTGCATAATTTTCCTTTAATCTCCGTCTTCTCATTCCGTTTCGAGATAAGTGCTAACATTAAAAGCCCCGACCCATTTACACAAAAAAATATTTCTCCGAGTGCCGTGATACCCCTGATGAAATGCACTGATACGGACAGATACATTTTAGAGATGTGCCTCTTTGCTCTTATTTCTAGCTGCACATAGATCTGCCAAGCAGTCTTGGAGAAATTTTTTATTCAAATGCCAAACTTATAATACGAAGCTTGCTGCATGTATTAGGCATGCAAAATGGTACTGGGGATTTGGATATTAACCTCCAAGAAAGGAAAGCAAGGCGTGGTGCTTTCTATTTCACCGCGCATATTTTTCATCATGCACGTGCTAGTAATGAATAATGAAACATTGAATATGATGTTTATATGATGTAAAAAATGGTGCTCTTCAATTAATGGTCTTCAAATCTATTTTCCAGTTTGATGGTAGAGAAGGAAAAGCAGCTTTCACGAACAGACCGAACATTCGCTCTTACCTTGGTTGAGCTGAGGCAGTTACCGATTCATTTTAACTTTTAACCATTTTACAAAAAAGATGTTGATCCCTTGCTGCTGAGTAAAAACTGCAAACCATCACTTTGGCAGCATTCAGGGCTTATTACAAAGGTTTTATCGTTCGTGGATCTGCTGATTCAGTGAATCAGTGTATTTGTGGACACTAAAACGAAAACGCTTTTTAAAAAAAAAAGTGGCTGTTTCCCAGGGCACCAGCTAAATAGTACATAATATCTGCTGTGTAGCTGGATGTACAACATTGTTTTTTTGATTAAGGGGGACCCTTCTCAAGCAACAATCAAGGATCCCTGTCCGGATGAACAACAATAGTTACTAAATTAAGCTGTGCTTAACCCTCTGGTAACTTGGCACAAAAGGAGTCAGGCTTAAATTAGACGTGCAGTGTTTATACAGTATACAAATTGTGATAAACTGAAAACACAACATAAGAAAACCCCCACACCCATTTATAAAAATGTAAAACATATAACACATGACACCAAAATGAACTAAATCCAATAGATAGAACAATAGTTTAAAGTTTTCAGTAAATATAGCACCTGAAAGATCAAAGCGGACTTCAAGTCAAGTGAGACCAGGGCAAAGTCAAAGGTTATGGCTGACTGTGATAGACTGGGGGTAGGATACACTAGGTCAGTTAATAATATGTCAAGAAGAATCTCTGAGATTGCATCATCCTCAAGAAGGTGCTAGATGAAGTCACAGTAAAGATTTTTACATTCAGACATTGTCACATTTTGGCCTGCCCAAACTTCTGGAATCCACAGGAATGCACAAAATTCATACCATCCAGTATTGCCCCATCTTTACTGATAAAAACTGTGCCACATCTGTGAGGGTGCCTAAAACAGAGTCAGACAAAAAACGTATGAAATAAAGGTGCCCTTTTGAACCCGCTTTGGTCCCCCTCAATTTCCACATGTTCTTGTCCCTTCGCTGTCGCAGACACTTGGCCCACCCACACAAATGACATATCATTTTTATTGAGAGACTAAGGGGGGGGGGCACTGTATGGTAGGAAATTTGTGGCTCCCCTCAGATTCCAGAACATTATATGACAGAAATGTGAGGAAAAGATTTTTCAGACAAATTTCGAGGTTTGCACGAGATTCTCAGAAACAGAGGCCCTCATTAAAACCCTGGCAGTAAATCCCACTGACCGCAGTGACAACGGACACCATTATACCGTGTCCACGGCAGAAATCCGCTACGGGTATTATGACCCACCCTTAGAAATCCTCCACTATAGAGACACCCACACAAGTCCGCCACACCAAAGGTCAGTGATAAACTGGCGGTACCAAAACCCACACCGTTATGACAACAGGAATACTCCCACACTACCACGAATCAACGAGGCAGTCATTCAACTGTGGTAATCCATTGGCGGTACACACCTCCACGCTCAAAATACACAGACACTTACAAAACACAACCACATTGGACAATTCAAACTACACACACCTGACACTCATACACACACCACACCCACACACTCACACCACTATAAAACGCACACCCACATTACCCACAACCCCTTACAACAACATTTTTGGAAGAAGCAGAGACAGAAAAACTATGACAACACCAGCATCCAGAGGCACACAACACCATCACTCATACACCATCCACGCACCTCAAAGAACACACCCCAACACATCACCCCACACATCACATCAACCATCACCTCACACATCACCCACACCACATCATGGCACCTCAAATACACCCCAGGTTTTCTGAGGAGGAGCTCAGGGTAATGGTGGAGGAAATCATCCGGGTAGAGCCACAGCTATTCGGATCACAGGTGCAGCAGACATCCATTGCAAGAAAGATGGAGCTATGGCAGAGAATTGTCAACAGTGTCAACGCAGTGGGACAGCATCCAAGAACATGGGATGACATTAGGAAGAGCTGGAACGACCCACGGGGAAAGGTACGCTCCGTGGTGTCCAGACAGCAGGTAGCCGTACAGAGGACTGGCGGTGGACCCCCACCTCGTCCCCAACAACTAACACCAGGAGAGGAGCAAGTCTTGGCGATCATGCATCCTGAAGGCCTCGCAGGAGTAGCAGGAGGACTGGGCTCTGGTAAGTCAATGCTTTACTACTGTATCCCCCCTCCTACCTACATGCCATCACAAACTCCTATCCCTTCCCTCATCCTCATCACTCCACCACCTCACATATACGCCACTATCACAACCCACACTTCCCAATACCAATCCCCTGCATGCAACACCAATGCATGGACACCCATCACAGACCTGCATGGACACCCATCACCACAGCACGTCCAAGGGAGAGACTCACCCAGGGCACACAATCACAACTCACACAAGGGCAAAGGCGATAATGCAAGCACAGTAGTAGAGGGAAACACACCCATTGCACAAGATGGCACACACAGATACAGTAACAATGCATTTACACCCCAACAGGAACCCTACCCAATGTCACCAGACAGGAGGTGCCAGCCATATCCAGTCTGCCCACAGAAGAGGCCCACAGTGACGACAGTAGCTCTGAACACCTGGATCAAGATAACCAGCCCGGCCCATCAGGGACCTCTGGAGAGTCGGTTCCCCTGCCACCGTCCCAAACCACCACTGAACCTCCCCCTCAGGAAACACCACCACAGCACCCACCCAGCGGGCCCATGCCACTGTCCCCACGTCAATGAGCAGTGTGTCCACCACTACAGGGACCCCAGGCAACCCCACAAACCAGGAATATCAGGGACATGGGGTCTGTGGCAGTGGGCACACGGTTCGGGGACAGAGGCACAGGATAACAGGGAAACTGGGAGGACTGCTGTGTGACAGGGGGAGGACAGGCCCAGGGAACCCACTCTCCACAAGGCACTCTCCAACATCATGGGAGCATACCACCATTCCCAGGAAACCATGGGCATGGTACTGGCCAAGTTTCAGGAGACCCAGCGGCTGCAGGAGGAACGCTACCTGGTGATCAGGGAGGACTTGAAGTCCATTAACACCACCCGGGCCACCATTGCAGGGGTGCTGGCAGACATGGCCAACACCATGAGGCAGACAGTGGCATACCACCAGGCCCCTCACACCAGCCCGAACGATGAACAGCCTTCCACGTCCATCTGTGCTATTGGACAGGATATCCTGCCACAGGAACACAAGGCCACCAGCACCCTACCCCCTGCAAAAGGAGAACCACCCCACAAACGGTCCCTGCGATCCAGGCACAAGACAGAGAACATTGCCAAGACCCCAGCCAGGAAATAAGACTCTCCTGATTGTCACCCTTCTGTCCCACTCTGTCACCCTCTCCACATTGAACTGCCGTTGCTCCCCTTCCTATGCCCCATTGGACAATGCACCTGTGATACAAAGAGCCTGGACTCTACCATGGGTATTCCTCAACCATCACCCTAGCCATTGCACATCCCCCTCTACTTATTAGCACTTTAATAAACACCCTTGAATCACAAAACAATCTGGAGTCAGTCTGTACTTTCACCAATGTATTATTACAACCTCTTAGACAACTATCAATGTAAATGTTAATTTACACATATCAAAGTATGACAGTTGTTGAGCAGCAGTAAACATAGCAGAAGGCAGAATGTGGTACCCAGATCTGTGAAAAGGAAAGCCAAAGTGAACTGTCAGGGTCCATACACAGAGGTTAAAAAGGTTGACTTATACAATGTCCTACAGTAGTCAGGTATGAGATGAGCTGTGCCAGTCTCCTACCTGTGTCTCACTGGAAGTACTGCATGATGATGTTGTTTCGGTTGTCAAAATCTTCTTCCTCTGCCTCCTAACCCTCATTGTCCACAGGCTCAACAGCTGCCACAAGACCAACATCAGGGCCATCCTCCAGCAGAAAAGGCACTTGGCATCGCAATGCCAGGTTGTGCAACATGCAGCATGCCACGATTATCTGACACACCTTCGTCGGTGAGTAGTATAAGGAGCCACCTGTTAGATGGAGGCACCGGAATCTGGCCTTCAAGAGGCCGAAAGTCCGCTCAATAATCCTCCTAGTTCGCCCATGTGTCTCATTGTAGCGGTCCTCTGCCCTTGTCCTGGCATTCCTCACTGGGGTCAGTAGCCAAGAGAGGTTGGGGTAACCAGAGTCACCTGTAAATGTCAAGGGATATCTGTTAGACATACACCAACCCTTAGGGGCTACCCCATACCCAGACACTTATTCATACTGTGTGGGGAACTTGGACTCACCTATTAGCCACAGCCGGTGCCTCTGGAGTTGGCCCATCACATAAGGGATGCTGCAATTCCTCAAAATGTAAGCGTCATGCACAGAGCCAGGATATTTGGCATTCACATGAGAGATGTACTGGTCGGCCAAACACACCATCTGCACATTCATTGAATGGTAGCTTTTTCAATTTCTGTACACCTGTTCATTCCGGCGGGGGGGGACAAATGCCACATGTGTACCATTAATGGCAGCAATGATGTTGGGAATATGTCCCAGGGCATAGAAGTCAGCTTTCACTGTGGGCAAATCCTCCACTTGGGGGAAAACGATGTAGCTGCACATGTGTTTCAGCAGGGCACATGACACTCTGGACAACACGTTAGAGAACATTGGCTGAGACATCACTGATGCCATGGCCACTGTTGTTTGAAAGGAAGCACTGGTCAGAAAATGGAGCACTGACAGGACCTGCACTAGAGGGGGGGATACCTGTGGGATGGTGGATAGCTGACATCAGGTCTGGCTACATTTGGGCACACAGTTCTTGGATTGTGGCACGATCAAGTCTGTAGGTGATAATGATGTGTCTGTCTTCCATTGTCGACAGGTCCACCAGGGGTCTGTACACCGGAGGGTGACCCCATCTCATCAGCTGCCCCAGAGGATGGGCCCTATGGAGGAAATTGGTGAGCAGAGGGTCATAAACCACATAGGTTGCACAAGGGTTTTTGCACTAATGTGCGTAAATCGGTGTGTGGCTTTGTCTGTCCGTATTTGTGCCCAAATGTGCTGTGATGCAGTTAGGTGCTCTGCCATGTGCCACCCTGAAATGGCGGCTGCCTGACCTGTAAGGCGGGACAAGGGGAAATGAGGTAACTGCGCTGGCGTTGTGCAGCGTCGCGGTAGGTGGTCGAAGACCGCCGCGCAATTCAGCATTGGTTATCATTGGGCCCTATGGGTTCCAGGAGCCAATGACGATGTACGCCTGCGGTGACGGTATGCACCGCCGCGGACGTGACCGCCATTTTATATCTGTTCACTCATGTGATACCTGACCTTCAACAGGAGAGGACCTACACTGCAAGTGCTGCTGTGACCTGAGTCTGGAAGCAACAATGGCTACAGTGTCTGGGGAAAAGGCCCCTGTCTTCACTTCAGAGGAGTTGGAGAGACTAGTGGATGGGGTCCTCCCCAGTACACGCTACTTTACGGTCCTCCAGACAAATAGGTGAGTACACTGTGAGCATGATGCGTGGGACATGAATGTATGGAGTGGTGTGGATGGAAGAGACATGTTGGAGGGGCTGAGGCCTGCATGTGAGGATGGTGAGTGTATGTGTGTCAGGGCATGGGTGGGAATTGGTGGGCAAGGTCGAATGGGAGAGTAATTTCCTTTCCTCCTTTACATTTTCCTTTACATTTTCTCTCGTTCAGCTCCCACCAGAAGAAGGGTATTTGGCATGCCATCGTAAAGGAAGTGCGGACCCCGGCGGTCTATCTTAGACAGAGCACCCACTGCTGCAAGAGATGGAAGGAACTGTGCCGTTGGAGCAAGCAGATGGCGGAGTCCCAGCTGGGGATGGCCTCCCAACGTGGAAGGGGTGCCCATCGCACCATGAACCCCCTGATGTTCCAGATTTTGGCGGTGGCATATCCAGAGTTGGATGGGCGCTTGAGGGCATCATAGCAGCCACAAAGGGGTGAGTTGACTCTGCGCGCTTTACACGGTGTCTGGGTGGGGGATGTGGGCTGTGGGTTCCCCTAGGCCAGGGCAAACTTGCTAGAGTAGGTCCCTTGTTAGGCTGGCTCTTTGGCACTCCAACCCCAAAAGTGGTAGTGGCCATCTACAACTAGTCAGGCTCCTGTGGCACTGCAACCCCAAAATTGGTAGTGGCCATCTACAACTAGTCAGGCTCCCGTGGGTTCCAGGTGTGCAGCAAATGGGGTTAGGCATATTCCCCCATGGGCAGGTGATTTTCCTATGAACTGTTAGAGCATGGCCTAGTGCATAGGGCTGCTCCCTGTGTGTTGTGTCCGCCAACGGTAGAGGTGTTGCTGGCATTGACTATGTGTCTCCTCTGTCTTTCCCCCCTTTTTGTTTTGTCACCCTGTCCTTCTGTGCATTAGCATCATCTGGCGGAGGAGCAGTGGCACCGGAGCAGGAGGGAGCTGCTACCCACATGGCTCTGGTGGGTGAATGTACGGAGTCTGAAGGCACCAGTGGGACGGAGTGCGGGTGGAGTTCCACGACGGGGACAGGAGGGGACACCAGAGACAGCGACTCCTCCTCTGATGGGAGCTCCCTTGCGGTGGTGGGCACCTCTATGCCCATCGCAACAACAGGTACAGCCGCCACCCCCCCCTACCAGCACCGCCCTACCATTAGCCCCTCAGGAGGGTGGGCATCTCCTTCACCCCAGGCACCTCAGGCCCTGCCCCAGTCAGCCCTGCTGCCCTCAGTGAGGAGGCTATTGACCTCCTGAGATCCCTCACTGTTGGGCAGTCAACCATTTTGAATGCCATCCAGGGTGTTGAGAGAAATTTGCAGCAAACAAATGCATACCTCGAGGGCATTCATTCTGTCGTGGCAGCCCAACAGAGAGCATTTCATGCTCTGGGCTCAGCACTGATACAAGTCATTGTCCCTGTGTCCAGCCTCCCACCTCCAACTTCCACTACCCAGACCCAATCACATCTACCTCAGCCGATCCCAAGCACACCATCAGACCAGCATGCACACACATCAACACACAAAAGTGGTTCAGGCAAACATAAGAACCACACATCCCACAGGCACTCACACAAGCACCATCCCCATGCAGACACACCAACATCCACTTCCTCCACTGTGCCCCCTCCTCCATGTCCTCCACCTCCCTACCAGTCTCATCTTCACTCACACCTGCATGCACTACATCCTCAGCCACTTCCTCCATCACCAGCACGCCCATCCCTACACAGCGCTCACATGCAATCACCACCACCACTACCATTCACAAATCCCCTGTGTCCTCTCCCAGTGTGTCTGTGAGCCCTCCTCCCAAAGTACACAAATGTCGGCACACACCCACTCAACAGCCATCCACCTCACAACAGCCTCCAACCCATGCACCTTCACCCAAACTCAGCAGACGTACACCTCCTAAAACCACTACCTCTTCCTCCACTCCCAAACCCCCTCCATCTTCCCATCCCAGTGTGTCTAAAAAACTTTTCCTGGCTAACATTGACCTCTTCCCTGCACCCCCCCATCCTTCCCCTAGGGCCAGGTTGTCTAGAGCCCAGACCAGCACCTCAGCCACCAAATCGTCGTCCACTGTGGTCACTGCAAGTCTGGGACACCCATCAGGGCTGCCATTGTGCCATCTACTGAAGCCAAGGACCACCCTATTCTGCCACCTGCCAAGGTAAAGAAGGGGCCAGCATACAGGAGAGAAAAGCCGCACCACCCACCCAGCAAGGCCTCATCCAGAACCAAAGAGGGCAGTGCCAAGGTCCCAGCAGCAACTGCCAAGGTGGGGAAGGGACACAAGAGCAAAAAAAGAAAGTCACCTCAGGGCACGGAGTCTCCAGTTGAGGGACTGGTGACCCCCGTTTCTTAAGACAGGCCAGTAACCTGTACCGTGGTGAGCACTGCAGCAGCAACAACCACCACCTGCACCGTCACCTGCACTGCCACCTAAACGGCAGCTGCCACAACTACAGTCACCAGCATCATCCCCAGTGGGCAGCTTCCCGAGGCTGCAAGAGACGGCCTGGTGTCTCCCTCCACTACTACAGACACCAGCACCACAGGCACCACCGGCAGCATCTTTGCCGCAGCCACCGCCGCAGCCACCGTCACCTGCCCCGGGACATGCCCAGCCAGTGCCACTAATGCGGACATCAGCATCATCCCTAGTGGGCAGCCGTCCGAGGCTGCAGGAGATGTCCTAGACCCTGCACACACTACATGAGGCACCACCATCAGCACTGGCACTACCAGCAGTTTGCAGCCCAAGTCGTCAGAAGGTGGAGTGTGGCGCTGTCTCCATGGAGCATCATGCTACCTATTACCGGAAAATCTCGTGGCTCAGACACCCAGGTGAGGGAATGGGAACTGCCACATCCCTGGTGCTGCAACACTGGGCACCAAGACCCCTCCAGAACCAGTGGAAAAAAGCATCCACTAACCCAGTCCTTGTCAGGATGAAGCACTCTGGGCCCAAGGCCCCCTCCAGAACCAGTGGAGAAAAGCATCCACTCACCTTATCCTTGGCAGGATGAAGCACTCTGGGCACAAAGCCCCCTCCAGAACCAGTGGAGAAAAACATCCACTAACCCAGTCCTTGGCAAGATGAAGCACTCTGGGCACAAAGCCCCCTCCAGAACCAGTGGAGAAAAGCATCCACTAACCCAGTCCTTGGCAGGATGAAGCACTCTAGGCACAAAGCCCCCTCCAGAGCATCTGGGTAAACCACCCACTTGAGAGACTGTGGCTTTGCACTCCCCAGGACCAAGCATTGGACAGTGGACTCACTTGAGAGACTTGAGAGACTGTGGCTTTGCACTCCCCAGGACCAAGCAGTGGCCAGGGGACCCACTTAAGACACTTGAGAGACTGTGGCTTTGCACTCCCCAGGACCAGGCAGTGGGCAAACCACCCACTTGAGAGACTGTGGCTTTACACTCCCCAGGACTAAGCAGTGGGCATGGAGCCCCCTTTGAGGAGCAGTGGCGTTGACCCATCATCCGGCTGAGGTGCCCCCCTCCCCTTCCCCCTAAGGTGCCTGTTTTTTTTCAACCTGATGCCCCTGCAGTATTCTCTCCATTTTGAGGCAGGTGTCATGTGTGGGCTTTGCCCATGCTTTTTGGGACCAATGGTCCACGGACATTTAATGGGACAGTGTACGGACTTGTGTACTTGCTGTTAATATTTGTATATAGTGATGATTTAACGTTATCTTGTGCTATCTGATTGTTTGATTATTATACTCGTTAAACTCATTTCATTTGATCCTTACGTTCTTCCAGGTGGTGACGGGTTCTATATGTGATGTGATTGCATATGTGTGTGTGTGTTGTTGTGGGGGGGTGCGGGAGTTGCATGCGTGTTTCACTCTCTTTTCCCTCCTCCCCTCCCCTGTGTGCTAGGTGCAGTACTCACCGTCGACGTTGCCGCCGTCTTTGATGTTCCTGGTAGATGAGGAGGTAGACCAGCATTGGCCGGACCTGTAACTCGGCCTCCATGGTGTCCTGGTTGTTCGTTGACTGTCGAGAGGTGAGTGCTTTCCTTTCCAAAGTCTCCATATTTGCCAATTTGTTCTCTTTCTTCAGTTAATGTGTATTCACCATCCTCTAGCTCTTCATGGTCTTCTCTTGATTACTTATGGTCCAGATCTTTTGCTGAAGGGCAAACTTGTATAGATGTAACTTTCAAGGCCAGTGTAAGAAGAGAAACCTTCCATTAGCTCTGAAATGTCTCATGAGTTACAGTGTGATCCTCCACCATATCTGACGATATACAGAGAAATGAAGGACTTACTCTAATAGGAGTGGAAGGACCCAAAAGAAACAGACTTCAAAATGTTTTCATATGAATATACACCTTGATGAAAAGAGATATAGAATGTCCATGAATTGTAAAGATAAACCTAATGTTAAATTACCTGGGAGGATGCTCATCAGTTCAACCAGATGATGTTTCAATTAAGCATGTGATAGACTGCCAAGAGAAAGTAATGTTGAAGAAGTATGTCATGGGTCAAACTCTTACAATGAGAATATTGATGTATTCTGTATATGCATCACAATTGTTGGTTAAGGATTTTCAAGTTTTTTAAGTGAGCTATTCAGGGGGAAGAGGGCTGTTCTGATTTATTTGCAAACATGGCAAAGCAACAGAAATTTGAATCAGATTCTACTTGTGACATTCTCAATGATTAAACATTTCCTATAGTGCTACCCATTACCTTATTAATTAGGATTGGAAAGTATAGAGAACCTCGAAGGCTGGACTGGTGCACGTGTCTATTTCTGGTAACATTTAAAAAATATAAATATGTACAATCTTGGATTAGGACATTTAATCCTTTCTGCAGACCACTGAAGAGGCTGCATCCAAGAAGGCTTCAATTCCAGGAGGGATAGAACAAATGTAGCAGTCCATTCTTTTCAGAGGACTGACCCGTTTTCCCCTTCCTCTTCCAAAACCCAAGTGACAATTTTGACTATGCCTGCATGACAGGTAGTGAGGTGGGAAAGGGTTACTGCTCATATTTTCTGCAGACCTGGCAAGACATTGTGTTGAATGGAAACAATGAATCTAGAGTACACTGTGTGGAATTTGAGGAGTTTCCTCCAGACATTTTGATTCAAAAGTCATCAAGGTTTTTCAGGCTCATAAAAATGCAAAGGGACCAAATACATTTCTGACTAAAACTCATTTTGAAATTAAAACATCACAATTGAAAATTTCACTGGTGTCTTCAGGGGAATAGTTGACTACAATAAAACATCAGAATGTATACACCTCCATGTTCCAGTTTTTCTACCCCAGTAGAAATTTAGATTGCTCCTTGTGTCCTTACCAGGGGTCTTCCACAAAGGTGCTTACTCTGCTAGACACCATCTCCACAAAAGCGATATTCTGATGCACTTTTACCTTGATGACTGCTTGATAGATTCAGCATTGAAACCCAGTGTCCAGGAACACACACAGACTGTTTGCCAGATAATGGGAGATCAATGATTGATAATCAATCACAAGAATTTTGTTTTACTTCTAACTCAAGATCCGAAGTTCACCAAAGCCTGACTGCAGACTCACCAGGGTTACATGTCCATTCCACAGCTGACCGCTAACAAACTGTGCCACCTTCTGGACGGAGTATCCAGAGGAAGATGTTGGGGAGAATTCCCTGACCTGCTAATGACATTTTCTCCTGATTTATTTATTTTTCCCATTTTCATTTATAGTCAGGCTTCTTTGGAATGAGAGGGTATATTTGGTCGAAGGGGCATCTCTGTGGCTGAAAATGGGTTGGGTCTCCTTACTCAGAATAATGTCCATGATGTTAGAGTGAAGCTTCTAATTGGATCATTGTCCGCTCCAAGTTCCTCTCCTTCTTTTTGTCCCCTATAAAACGATGCATGCAGCGTTATGGATGTTGGGAAAAGAGGTTTAAAAAATTAGGACTCTCTTCCCCTGTTGTTCTTTTACTTCAACAAAGTATCCTGTGACCATCATTGATCTACCTTCTTTTAAGATGGTGTTCAGGGAGAAGCCTGGATCTATTAAATTGCAATATAAAATGGATTAATCATTTTCTCCGAGAAGGATCTGATAAGAGGTTGTTAGTACCTACTTTGGGAGATCAGTGTACTATGAAATGAGCAACCGAAGTTCCTTGTGGGTAATAGATAGCAGGCAATGAACTGTTAGCGCCACAATTAAATCATTGGGTCCATCCTGGAATCTTCCTTGGTTTTCCGAACATTGCATTCCTCTGCATTTGAAGCCCTGTCTGATATAGATCCTAAAAACATAACATCTAAAGTATTTATTTTGGTTATCATTATATTAGCAAGTAGGTTACTGAATTCTCTGTCCATCAGACACCCTTAATTGAGAATGTTTTCAGAGAGATTGTTTCTCACATTAGTAGCATGATTTTCTCCTACAGCAAGAGATAGTGTTTTCTTCTTTCTTTACAGTTCCTTCCAGATCTGAGAAGGAATCATTGCATCCTTTGCAAGAGCTAAGAGTAGTCAAAATGTGCTTGACAAAACACACAATAACAGAAACAATAAAAATATTTTTTTCAATTTTGGTCTATTTCTACATGGCTGTAAGGCTTCTGTTCCATTCCTAAATAGGTGATTTAAGAAACTTATTGCCATAACTTACGATTCTTAGAACAATATCTTTCCAGGGCAGATGCTAAATAGATCTACACAAGGATTGTCTGCCTCTTGGGAAGACGCATGGAAATTGTTGGAAAATGGGTTATTGGTAAGGGCAGGTAAGTACCTACACTTAGCAATAGTCCACTAACCTCCACTTAGGTCCAGTTAGGTCTCAATAAATTAAACCCAGCTCAACCCTTGGTAGCTTGGTGTTGGACCTGGCCCTTCATCCCCGAACCTTTTGCCTCCTTCCTCATATTTTTCCTGACCTGTTTTTGTTGGCTTTAGGACTCTGGGCACTTTACCACTGCTAACCAGTGGTAAAGTGCATATGCTCTCTGTGTAAATTGTACTGGTGATTGATTTATCCATGATTGGATTGGCATATTTGATTTACTAGTAAGTCCCTAGTAAAGTGCACTATAGGTGCCAAGGGCCTGTAAATCAAATGTTACTAGTGGGCCTGCAGCAATGGTTGTGCCACCCACATAAGTGGCCCTGTAATCATGTCTCATGAAGTGTCTCTGTGTGCAGTTTTAAACAATTTCGACTTGGCAAGTGTATCCACTTGCCAGGTCTAACCCTTCCCTTTTCCTACATGTAAGATACCCTTGAGACAGGCCCTAGGTAGCCCCAAGGGCACGATGCAGTATATGGTTAAGGTAGGAGATATACTAATGTGTTCTATATGTCCTGACAGTGAAATACTGCCAAATTTGTCTTTTACTGTTGCAAGGCCTATCTCTCTCATAGGTTAACCTGGGGGCTGCCTTTAAACATGATTAAAGCATAGATTGCCTTTGGGAGCAGATAGTAATGTGGAGTTTGGGACCTCTAAACTCACACTTTAAAAATACTTCTTTTAGTAAAGTTGGTTTTAAGATTGCGTGTTTGAAAATGCCACTTTTAGAAAGTGGGCATTTTCTTGCTTGAACCATTCTGTGACTCTGCCTGTTTGTGGATTCCCTTTCTGGGTTAGTTTGACAGCTGGGCTGTTTGCACCTCTCTCTAGACAGTGACACAAAGGGGGCCGGGGTGTAGCCTGCATATCCTGATGAGCCATCAGTGCTAGGAGGGAGGGGAGGAGTGGCCACTCACACCTGAAAGGGCTGTGCCTGTCCTCACACAATGCAGTCTCCAACCCCTTGGTGTGTGTCTGGGGCCTTGCCTGGGCAAGGCAGGATTTCACCAACAAGTGAGACTTTCCTTTGAAGTAAGCCTACTTCAAAGGCCAAAATGGGTATAAGAAGGGCACCCAAAACCACTGATGTTAGACACTTCTTGAGGTAGACACTCTACCTCACAGACACTTCTGGACAAGAAACCTACTGGTGAAGAATCCATAAACCAGACCTGCCAAGAGGAACAGCCTAGCTGCCCAAAGGACTCACCTGGACTGCTTTTCTGAGAGGGACTGCTGCTTTGCTGTTGCCCTGCTGCCTTGCTGCTCCCTGGCTGTGCTGAGAAGTGCTCTACAAGGGCTTGGATAGAGTTTGCCTCCTGTTCCCCGAAGTCTCAGAACAAAAAAGACTTCACTCCTGCAACTGGACTCCTTGTGTGGTGAAAATTCGACGCACAGCCTGCTAAAAAAGATGCATAGCCTGCATTGCGGTGAAAAATTCACCGCACACCGAACCGGAATGAAGCAGCCTGACTTTGCCACAAGAAGATCAATGCACTGCCAGCGTAGCGACCGGAACTTTAATTCACGGCCCAGTGGATCGACGCACAGCTGACACGGAACGACGCAGCCTGACTTCCAGAGAGGAATCGACGCAGCGCCTCCTGTGCAGGAGAAATTTCCAAACAACACCCACCGGATCAATGCAGCACCTGTGACTTTGCTCTGCAAGCCCAGGATTCCATGCATCGTCCCCGAGGCATCTGAAAACCTCACAAACCAAAGAGGAACCAAGTCTGCCCGCCAGAAATCAACGCAAAGTCATCCCCTGCTTGGAAAATAATGACGCAATTCTGTGTGGGAAGGGGCGAAACCAATGCACACCTCCCGGTTTTCCACACATTGCCTCCTCTGCGGTCCATTGCGGAGATTTGTAACACAAACCAGGTACTTTGTGCTTGCAAGAGACATTTATTGTTTTTCAGAGACTAAAAGACACTTTATATCACTTTTGCAGTTTATGCTTATTGCCTTTTGATCGTTTTGACCTGCATTTTATTATACATTTTTCTAAACACTGCGTGGTGTATTTTTGTGGTAGTACACTGTGTAATTGCATGATTTATTGCACAAATACTTTACATATTGCCTTCTAGGTTACGCCTGACTGCTCAATGCCAAGCTACCAGAGGACCGGCACAGGATAATTTGGATTGTGTGTGACTTACCCTGACTAGAGTGAGGGTCCTTGCTTCGACAGGGGGTAACCTGACTGCCAACCAAAGACCCCATTTCTAACACTTGGCAACGAGCGACAAGGATAACTTAGAAGACATATGTGTAAAGCATTTAAAAATCACGAAACAGTGAATAAGTAAAACACAAAAGACATCAAAAATCCAACATCAATTTATAACAATAGATCATACTTTTATCTTTAAAATGACAGCAAAACGATTAATTTCGGATAAGGGGAACCGGAGATATGAATTTTTAAAGAATTAATGCTTTTTAGTGCTTAGAAATTAATAGTGCTGATCTGGTCATCTGGGTGCACCTCGACCGGGGCAAAGTCAAAGTTTGAGGCCGACCGAGATGGAGACCTGCTCGGCTATAGCTCGCAGGAGGTCTCGGTCAAAAGTTTACCTTCGGACTTAGTCGTTTTCGTGAAGATTTTACTTCAGCGGGACCTAGTCGCCAGTCCAATCCAACCTCCTGGTACTCTTCCTCTGACACGTCTCACAGGAGCCCTAGGTGGAGATTTTTAAATTTGGGCTTAGTCGTTTTTTCGAGATGAAAATCCTTCTACCGGGGCAAACCTGAATCTTGATCTGAGGACCCTGGAGCCCTCTGTGGATACACTGCGTGGGAGGTCCCGGTCAACTTTCTACATTCGGACGTAGTCCCTTTTTCAGAGATTTTCTTCCGCGGAATGAGCCTGCAAGTCAGGCGGTGTCGGGGTTGAGGCAAGCCGGCTAGAGTTGCCGTGGCAGGTCGGTCCCTTTATGGAGCTTTTTTCCAAAAATTCTCCAAACTTCTACAAACTTCTGGATCTTCTTCCAGATGTTCTTTTAAGGTTCTTTTGAGGTCCACAGCTCGCCCCAAGGTTCAAGAAGCTCTGAGATGCTCCTTGAGTGTGCGGATTACAACTCCCAGAATGCACCTGGCACAAACTCCAAATTGGCCACTGGACAGTAGTCAGCAGGTCAGTTTCTTCAGGAGTTTGTGCAGGAAACTCTGGTTAGCACTTTTTCACCTGTAACAAACAGGAAGTCCCTCCTTAAACCAGTTGAAGCTAGGCAAAGTCCTTCTTGTGGTGGAAGCCAATTGTGCATCTGGCACAGTCTTCCAGAAATCAGTCCTCAGGTGCAGGTCAGGGGTCCAGCAGGGCAGTCTTACTTCTCCTGTAATTCTTCCTTGTTGGAATCTCGCAGATGACCACTTCCTGGGAAGTGTGGCAAAAATCAATCCCAGGGAGCAACATTCCTCAAAAATCCATCATGGCAGAAACTGATTTTTGGAGGTTACATCTGGCTGAGCCCACCCACTGGTGTGGCTAAAAATCTTAAATTCACCCTTCTCCTGCCATCTCCTAATCTAATCAGGTGGGCACCTAATTATCTGGGTTTACAGGATGTGAGGGAGGTGTTGGGAGTTGCTCCAAATGTCCTTCCCTGCCTTTAAAGATCAGTTTGTCCTTCCTACCTCTTCATCTGCTGAGGTAAGTTCTCCTCCCCAGGCACATCTCTTTGTATTTAGCCCAGGCTACTTCACACCTCATCAAGGCAGCCTGGCAGGCTGGCCAATCAGAGCAAAACACTATAGAGTTGAGGTTGGCAACTTTTTAGGTAAAGTGTAAAACTCTTTACCTGAACATGTTATATTAAATCCAGCAATTGTAAGTTGTGGGATTTATTATAAGAATACATTTGATACCAAACTTGAGGTATCTGACACTTAAAGGGACTTTATAAATCAAAAATGTTTCCCCATTCTAGCCTATGGAGGCTATTCACTACAATGAGGAAAAAACAAATTTGGCTGTTTTACCTTAGCAGGGCTTAAAAAACTATTTTTATAAGGTCCCTGCTTATAGTTACATTGAACACAAGCCTAGGGGAACATAGGGAACACCATAGGGGTGAATTATGTAAAAAATAAGGTAGTTTAAGACCTTGGAAGTGCGTTTAATTCCAAAGTCGATTTTGCATATAACCTTAATTTAAAAGCACCCAGCAAGGCAGGTCTGCCTTTACAATGACACTGGGCACCTCGGCAGTGCACCTATGGGTGCACCACCTATGCCAGGGTCCCTAAACCTACATGCCCTACCATATACTAGGGAGTTATAGGTAGGTTGACTTAGCCAATTATAATTAGCCTAATTTGCATACTCATTTTACACAGACCACAGGCCCTAGGACTGGTTAGCAGTGCCCTAGGCACCATCAGAGTCAGGAAAACACCAGCAAAAAGTGAAACAATTGGGGCAAAACGTCAGGGGGCCTCTGCAATCAGTCCTGTTTTCTCACAGAAATCCTTGACTATTGATAAATATAAGGAAGCTACATGACCTACTCATCTAGTTTTGGACCTTATTGCAGGTTAGATGAGCGAGATTCCATTTCAATGAAGTTTGGATCTAGTGCTTTGGTGGCTACTATTTCCTAGGTGATTGTTTCTCATTGTGTGCTATAAACTTTTTACATTTTGGTTGTGTGCATCACCAACGACTTGTGTATGTTATGGAATCTTGTTGTCACTACTGCTCTGGTATACCCCCACGTAGTTAATAATGATTTGAAAAAGGGGTTGAGGAGTTAAGGACTACTCATCAGTAATAGTTATTACTCTGAATATCCCTTTCTCGTACCAATAGTTATGTCCCTCCCTCGCCAACCCATGCACATACTTGACTCCTTAATGCTTTATGATTAAAAGGATGGAAAATGTGTATACTTTCCTTTTGCATAATTGCATTACATTTTTGAAGAATTCATGAAGTTTCATGTAATTACATGAAGCGCCAATCCAAGCAACAGTACTGCAAACAATAGTGGCCTGTGTTCTGTTCATTGCAGCATGATGGTATAATTTCAGGAATTTTGCGTGACAAGTGAAAAATGAATTGCATTTTGTGAGACTGCTCCAGCCTAACAAAACATTTGCCAGGGCGTTTTCAGGATGAGAGGAAGTGTACTGTCTACTTAATTGAAGGGGTGGCTAGGGAGAAGATGGAATGTACGTGGTGCAAGATTGTAATCCAATTATGCTGGGTTACGTGGTGCCTGGAGGGGAGATTGGACACTGCATGCTTAAGTACTGGTGGGACACAAGGGTACTCAGAGTAGTGAAGATTGCTGGTAAGTAATCAAGCCATTATTACAGATGACAGCTTTGAAAATTCGTCAATATTAGGACGTCAGTGAAAAGTGCAAGCCATATCGAAGGGCCAATTGTGAATCTAATAAATGGTTTGAAGTTGCCAAGTGGTAAACTGTATAGTATGTCTGTATTGTAACACATTTTAATTTACACTAATCTTCAATGTTTCAATATACATAAAACAATTAGTGCTTATGTGTGGTATGAAAACCTGTAAGAAAGTAAGGGCCAGATTCAGAGTTTGGTGGATGGAGGTACTCTGTCACAAAAGTGACGGGGTAACCAGTCCGCCATACTTTAAGTCAGCCCTCATTTCAGACCATTTGGAAAACCTGAGATCATATGGCAATTTTTTAGTTAATGGGGGCTGGAGGGACTCATATTTTGCTAAGAAGCAGATTGATTATGGTCTGGCTCGACAGCGCAGATGTTGCAATTAAGTGAGAATCATCAGGAGAGGGTTTGTAGCTCTGCTCACATGTAAGAAGCCAGGAGTACATGTTTTGATTGGGCAGAAGTTGTGTGCTTTCAGAAAAAGGTTGTGATCGTTTTGTTTATTTATCCAGCTGCCTGAGCTTCAACTCTCAGGATCACACACGTCATTGTAATGCTATCAAAGTGTCTTAGATGACTAAATCATTTATGGTGTTTTTTCTCTGGCAACAGCCCAGCTGGGAACAAGTCAGTCATTAACCTACATGCATTTCTAGGTCTGGCTGGGGAGTGCACCATAAACCAGACTTACTCACATTGCCACTGTTTGTTTTTATTATGCAAAGTTGCCACAAAATGGGCATGGTTTAAGTAGATGGTTTGTGCATGTTCCTTGAGAGCACTGGGACACACTGGTGGTGCATGGAGTGTTGTGCCCTTACCGAATAATCTTTTAGGTTTATGTTGCAGCCTGCTTTCACAGTTTTACTTCGCTTATTTGCTGTGCAGCTCATGAGATGCCTGTCATCCATCTACTTTTGCCTCACATATTTAAATAGGGGGAAGGCACTTGGTGTCCCTTCCTGAAGACTACAGCCCTTCTCCACTTCTCCATGAGCTGTTACCCAGCTAAACTTTATCCTCCTGCCATAAAGAGGGTTTATCACTGTATCACTGTATTGCGAGTTTCACTATTGCTCAGTGGTATTTTACACTAAAATAAATTAGGTTCTCCCATCCGCAAACTCCTGGGGCTCTATCATGTGTCAGGGGCATTGTTCATGTTTGACTCAGTGCACTTTAAACAGATGCACAGGGTGCAAATATGAGCAGTGGCCTGATTGCAATAAATACAGTGAACTTGTGGTGTTTCTAATAAGATGAATGTGGTCTTCAGAGGGTTTCTTTTCAGGAACTTTGAACATAGTCATTGTTTATTGTTTCTTAGGCATTGCCTGTCAAACTCTATTTGACAGTGCAGACAGGGAGTTACTACACCACAGCTGTGGAGGCTGGGCTTGTTTAATCTAACTGCCCTGGGAACTGTCATACTATAACTATGCAAACTGGTGCAAGTACAACCTTTTCAACACCTGACACTCATTGATATTGATGACAACCATTTACAGGCTTCCAATGGAAGTCACAGAATAGTCACATGGATATACCCAGTTCAGAAGTGTTATTCTAAGGTGATGTCACTCTCTCCAGGTGCTATTTCCTCCTTTCCCCTCTTTCTCTATCTCAAGCACTTCAGGGCTCATGGCACAACTTTAAAAAAGGTACAACACATCCCTCCACTTCTCTTAGCACACACAAGCCCAGATTTATTAAGTGCTTGCATTGTTCTTGCATGATGCAAGTCATTGCATGGCAATGCAAGGCCTTAAATGGGATTTGCAAAACCATGCCAGGGGTATATGCAGCACCTTGAGTGGCTTTGTAAAGACAATAACCCAGTGCATCAGCTTGTGCTGCATTGCATTACTTTCTGTTACATTTTGTTGTGGTAGGTGTTCTGAAGGTGGAGCATGAGAGTTCTTATGCATCCACCCAAGCAATTTGCAGAATCCAAGACTCACTAAAGGTAGTGAGAGAGCGTAATCTAAATATTACACATGTTAAACATGAAGTGCTTATATAAATACCTAACAATGCTGCAATAAAAAAAAAAACGACAATAAATATTAGTTGCTTAATGTGTATTTTGAATTATAAATATAAAACGTGAAGTTACTATTGTGCACATAAACTAATGTCGATTGTAAGAAATAATTGCTTGCACCATGATTAATTGAATATATTAACGCTTACGAATATTGCATTTGCATTAAAACCCATAGGCCTTAAGTTAGCGTGAGTTGAGGATTTTAGCTGTGTAACTTTCATATTAAAGCATATTTTCTGTTTTTCAGTGTGCTGACTTGTAAAGGGCCATGACCCAGCATTTGTTCTTTTTCTTTGTTTTATGTATCCAACTTCATCCTGTTCCCATCCACATGCTAGCTGCCTTAGTATAACTTTTATACAGATTTGAAACAAAAGTATACCAAAAGAATGTACAAGGACATTTGATCACGGCTCATGACCCGAAAGACGTGCCAAGATGATGACAAAACACCCCGGATGTGCCACCTACGAAGACGTCAATTGTGAAGACCAATCAAAGTGTTATAAATTATCGTGGGGTGACAATTTGGATTATCTAATGTATAATTTGATAGGTTAAAGATAGTGGGGTATAGCGAATATCCAATAGAATTTTGGGGGAAGGTATTACGAAAAAGGGATAAAAACTCATGACACAGAAGGGTCGGGGGAATTAGGTAGGGAATGCTATTGATTTTATCCAGAAACTCTGTCACTCTGTTTGGTGACTTTGAGACTTAACAAACTACCCTCACCCATAGACTGCCTTTATGCTTCTCTTTATGAGGGAAGTGTCCCCTCTCCACTAGAGTAAGTTAGACTGATGGCGATATGACTGATGTCCTGAAGACGAAGACTGATCCTGTGTGCTGACTCAATCCTTTGAGGGTAATTATGACAATGCTACTGTAATTTGTCTATTTGCTTTTCCTTTCTAGGTACCAACTGCTGTATTTTTTATTAGAAACCATAGTTTAGATGTTTTCTAAATTGGTGTTCTAAATTATTTTGCATGAAGTCCAACATGCTGATGCTAATTAGTGGCTAGGTTAGGTGATCACCCTGACTGACACAAATGGACGAGACTGACATTATACTATGCTGAACTAAGACTTGCACGATATTCTATGTGTTCCGATCTATGTTTACTTTATGTTATGCTCTTATGTTTGTGATCTTTGCATTATTGAACTCTTACCACAGTTGTCATATTGTGACTATGCTCTTATGCTTCTTGGTCTTGAGATTGACACTTCTGCTAGTAGATTGTAATCAATAGGGAATAAAACTCAAAATTCGATCACGAGGTGTGGTTATTCATGACTAAAAGGTCATGGTTGCGTCGACAATTTGATTAATGTCTTTATCCAAAGTAAAGTGTATTGTGGTGATAAATATCAGTGACTTTATTGATATATTACTTGACATATTGATTAGTTATCTCGTCCTACGATGTCTCACCACTGGGTCAAAAGATTCATTGGCCTAAAACGAGTCCTAATGTGTATAAAATTGACATAGAAGGACGCGTTACCAGTTCTGGTAGCAGAGCGACGGTTTGGCCCTTGGGGGCCCGAGGACGGAGATTCATTGTTTAAATTTGTTTTTCAGTGATAATGCAAATTGAAGGTATGATGGGTTTCTAAGTTCACCATGACTTCCCCGGGATCTCGGAGCCTGCCTAAATGAGTTGGGAATGTTCTTGGTGCCGTAATGTATGTGGTTAGGGTTTTTGCGCTTGCTTAGCTTATGCATTTTGCAGGTGATTGTGAAGATTTGTGTGTAATTAGGCCAAAATATATGTTGTTTATTAGGAGTTTGCGTACTCCGCAGTATGAGAGTAGGGAAGTCTGTGTACTTCATGTAAGTGTGGCGCTTAATGCTCAAAATTATCCACGTGGTTGGTTGTTTATGTACGGACCTGTTGAGGTCTAAGACTCCGGAGTATGAAGACAAGTGTGGTTTATGTTGTAATCTGTGCTGTTTAATAGGTCAATCGGGCGTGGTTGACAAGTCAAGTTTGAGTCATAATGTGTGTATGAAACCTTCGATGGAGATTTGACAAATTCTAAAGTGCACTAGAAGGAGTCATTGACAAGTCGAGAGTAGAATTTGCGGGTTAAATTCTGCTTGCGTATGCGGGAACTGATAAGGAGTGAGTAGCAGCTAAGGCTTCAAGTAAAATCTCTGTAAAGTTCTGAAGCGAATGTGTTACCCTTCCTGTAGTAAACCAGCAGATTTGTGTTGTCATTTAAGGTGCTCACAATATTTGCATTAGTTGTATGGGTTTGTATGGGTTCAGTGAGGAGCAGAGAAGCTGCAAGACTTTGTCAGCCGCAGTGTGTATGTGAGTGTGACGTCAGTGGTGCCGCGCTGAGATAGGTCAGTCGTCGAGAGTGGTCGCGCACGGATTGGCTGCCGTCCGTGAGAGGCAATAGGTTGAGAAAGGCAGGTGAAGAGTGTCCTGGGAACTATGTCACTTCTGATTAAATACAAAACTAATAGAGAATCGCAAAATTAATTTTGTTAAAGCATTCAAAAGTGCTCTAAAGGGAGATGTGTATATTGTTGCAACCGATGGAGAGCCTACACCACCTGAGGGAACACCAGCTTATATAGTCATGGAAGAGAAGGGTGTCGCACCTTGTTTATGGATGAAACAGTGGCGCAAATTAACAGAGAAAGAAGGATGTCTAGCGTTCCCAGAACATGGGACATTCAATTCAAAGGTACTAGAGAATTTGAGGTGGATGTTAAGTACACAAAAACCACCTCCAAGACCAGCTCAGTATGAGGGGTTAGCAATCTGGGACTTGATGGCACTTAAACATAGACAAGAAAGGGTTCAGAGAAGATTGCGAAGGGCAGAAAAATCCTATGCAGAGGCTAGGTGGGACAATGAGAACAAAATGTGGAGACGGGGAATTGTAGACGGAACAAGATTGTTCCCAGCAATAGCACAGGGAGAAGAGATGCCAGGAAAGAAAGATTCTTGCAAAACAGATAAAGACTCGAACAAATCTAAAGAGAATAAAAGATCATGGGAAGAGGAAGATGATTCAGATGATGAGGAATTTATGGACAGATTATTACACGATCATCCGCCACCTTATGCAGTGAGCGACAATGCTCCGAGTACTAGTACAGACCCTGGGAACCAGACGCAGGAAAAGGGAGTTACTGATACGGTACAGGCTAGTGATACTGCTTCTATACAGAATGGTGTCAATGTACCCACTGCACCAGACATGCCCTTACAGTTGCAGCCTCCACCGCAGATACAGAGAATCTACCCAGATGTCCCAGTACTTGAGATGACTACAAATCGAATAGTGCCACCAGACCCGATTTACACAAAGCCAAAGCTAATACAGATTGAATCAACTCCGAAATTGCTAACGCAACCACAGCCACAACTGATACCAGGGTATAACCCAGTGGCTGGACCGCCATTAGTACCTGTCCCGGGTACCTTGGAACAAACTTATGGAGTGACTGCTCCACGGAGTCTGGGTCCGGGTCAAACACCTGCTGCCATATCATTACCAATTACTGTTGGTCCACCAGTACCATTATATGAACAGGACAAAACAGGCATGCGTGATCAGGGAGTGATGACCTCAAGATGTAATAAGAGGAGGGTCGATGGGAACTCCCCAGATTATGGCTCTGGGAGAGCAAACATTTGAACAGACAAGGCCTTTAATGGACCTTAGTCCGGTGGGAGCACCCCTCGAAGCCATGCGTCAAGCAGGGTTAGGAGTTTTAACTCCACAAACAATGAGTACGAACACCTCACATTCCCCAATGATACATGCAGGGAACATTTTGTTGCAGGGTTTTACAGTCCAACAGTTAAATGATTGGTTAGAAAAGACTTATACTTCACAAAAGACTGCAGTAGTTACAGTTACAGTCAAGTCAGAGAAAGAAAACCCAGATGAATACCTGAACTAGGGGCAGAAGCTGCTGAGTTAGTAGAATGTACAATGGGAGTAAATAGATTGGAGTCATATACGGAGGCAGAATTGAGATACTTATGCCCTAAGATTACCAAAGAAGTAGGCAAAGTACATCAGAGGTTAGCGAACTTGGCAGACAAATACAATATCGATATCGGAAACACCAAACATTTGAAAATAAGTTATAGATTAGATTTCAATTAAAAAGATTTTGAACACATGAGGTCTGCAGGAATGAAGGCACATTTGAGAGAGTTGTTGGAAAGCGCACAAATTTGGGAGGCACTGGAAAAATGGGAAGGCAGATGGGCAAAGAAAAGAGACAAGGGAAAGGGAGATAGCCCAGGATCTAATCAAGCCAAGACCTCACCTGATCTGGAATCGGTAATAATATTGCCTATGAGAGAAACAGCTGGTGGTGTCCTAGTTCACGTGCCATGGACCAGAGGAGACATTTTATCCTTTACTAACGATTATCCCAGATTGAGAGAGAAACCGATCGAGTAGTATCAGCAGACAGATAGGTTTGTGAAACTTGCGAAATATCTCTGGGAAGACTTATATACTTTGTTTGAGATCATTGTTCCGCCTGATTTGTGGCTTGAGTGTAAGAGAGGAGTCGATTGGCCGACAAAGGAACCAACAAGGGATAAGGTGACTGGGAAACCTTCTGAAGAGGTGATGAAGTATTATCATAAGGTGATTGAGTTTCTGAAACAAAAGGTGTCGCCGAAGGTGACTGATTGGCAGAAAATCGACCGGACCTCTCAAGAGGTTAAGGAATCAATCCATTCATTTTATGAAAGATTGTTAAAGGCATTCAAACATTACAGTGGTACTGAGACTATTGAACCAAAGGATATGAACCATCTCGTGTTTAGATTTGTTGAAGGGTTGCGACCAGAGGTTAGCCAGATGATTAAGAATCATTTGATCTGTTGGCAAGCTAAGCCGATTGATGAGGTGCTGCAGTATGCAAAATACTGCAGTGACGAGATTGAGTTGAAACAGAAAAAGTTGAAAGAAAAGGTGATGGTGATGCAGATAAGGGCTGCACAGGCAGGAATACAGTACAGGGAAATGGAGTTCAACAGATGATACAGCAGCAACCGCAAATGAATGGTGTGTTTCAGGCACAACCGAGAGGTCGAGGCAGAGGGTTTGTAAACCGTGGTTCAGATTTGAATACGGTTGTAATTCAAAATGACATCCAAGGGGCGAAAAAGATGTCGCCATGTCACGCGTGCGGGGGCGTGGGGCACTGGAAACGGGAGTGCCCGAATATGGTGCAGGATGGTGCTGTTCAGCAAGGTACTAATGTTGGTGCATTACAAAATTCACGAGGTCCGAAAATAAGACATCAGAACCCGAACTTTCAGAACAATCTTGTGCAAATGCAAGGGGTACAGCCCATGCAGCAGATGCAAATGCCGCGTTTTCAGTCAATAAAATTGCAACCAGTACAGCAGCAGATTCCTATGGTGCCTAGACAGCAAATGCAATTACCAATAGCTCCGATGGGACAGCAACAGGTGATGCTTCCTCAGCAGGTCACAGGCCAGGTAACAAATCAAAATAATGCTGTACAACAGTTCCCATTACGAGGTGAAAATGGCATGAATGAAGATTGGTCAGATGATAGCTCAGACAGTGAAGAGTGCAGGCTAGCAGCATCCCTAGAGGTGGATCAGAGAGGCCCATATGTAGAGGGAAAGGTCATGGGGTATAAGGTTTAATTTCTGGTTGACACAGGAGCCACACGCTCCACAGTTAGAAGTGCAGAAGTTCCAAGATTGCCTCTCTCAGGACGTACTATAAGAGTGGTTGGAGTAGCAAATCAGTATTTGACTAACCCAATTACAGATCCAGTGCAAGTTGAGATCGGCAACTTCCAGGGGCTACATAGGTTTGTAATCTGTGACTCGAGTCCAGTATCCCTACAGGGAAGAGATTTGTTGTGTAAAACAAAATGTTCAATTACCTGTTCCAATGACGGAATTGAAGTACAGACGAATAGTGACGATGAAGGAGATGAAGGTCAGTTTTTAGAGGAAGAAACGGGAACAAATGAAGACTACCCTCTGATTACTTTATTCCCAATGCATACCTTGATTGACCTGCCTGTCGAACTACAAGGGACAGTAACAGAGAAAGTGTGGGACTTGACCGGGAAAGAAGTAGGGTTAATAAAAGGGGTAGAACCAGTCAAAGTCCAGATAAAACCAAATGCAGTGTTCCCTCAAGTGCCAGAATACCACATGACCCAAGATGTTCTTATCGAAGTGTCACAAATAATTGAAGACTTTCTCAGGCAGGGAGTTCTGAAAGAAGTTCTAAGTAGTCCATGTAACTCTCCCATAATGGGTTTAAAGAAACCATGTTGAAAAGTTCAAATTGTGCAAGATTTGAAGAAAATAAATGAAATTGTAATAAAATGTTGCCCTGTGGTGCCCAACCCAGCAGTAATAATGTTTCAGGTCCCCTGTGATGCTGAATGGTTAACAGTGGTAGACCTATCACAAGCTTTCTTTTCAATACCTCTTCACGAGGACAGCCAATTTTTGTTCAGCTTCAAATTCCTGGATAGGGTGTACAGTTGGTGCAGAATTCCTCAGGGGTTTTCTGAGTCACCGTCCATCTTCAATCAAATACTGAAGAAGGATTTGGAACCATTGGTGCTGCCTTTTAATTAAATTCTTGTGCAGTACATTGATGATTTGCTAATTGCATCCAAAACAAGGGACAGTTGTAAATATGATACCATTGCATTACTGAATCATCCGGGAAAGAATGGACACAAGGTGTCACCCAGAAAGCTACAATACTGTCAGAAGGAGGTGAAATACTTAGGACATTTGATTGAGAATGGTTCAGGAGAATATCAAAGGAAAGAATAACAACTGTCTTGCAAATGAACCCCCCAAAGACAAAAAGAGATGTCAGGATGTTTTTGGGAATGGTGGGCTACTGTCGCCAGTGGATACCCAACTTCTCGATCATTTCGAAGCCATTGATAAAACTGACAGGTAAAGAAATCAAGGATGAGCCATATGCTATAACCTTGTCAAAAGAAGAGCTTGAGTCATTTATAGAATTAAGAGAATGCATGTGCAGGGCACCAGCACTAGGAATGCCAGATTACGAGAAACCTTTCCTGTTGTTTTGTCATGAACGTGATGCTTGTTCTTTGACTGTCTTAACACAGGTCCACGGAGATGCAAATCGCCCTGTAGCATATTTTTCAGCTACCTTGGACCCTGTCGCAGCAGCCTTACCGGGTTGTCTGCGTGCACTTGCAGCAGTTGGTCAGAGCCTTATACAATGTGAAGGCATAGTCATGGGATACCCTCTAACAGCAATGGTTCCAAATTCAGTTGAAATTCTGTTGACTCGAACTAAGACTCAGCACATGACAAATGCACGTCTCACTAGGTATGAGATGATCATACTGGGGTCACCAAATGTCACGCTCAAGAGGTGCAGTGTATTGAACTCGGCAACCTTACTTCCTAATGAAATGACTGTAACCAAAAACGAGGAAGAATTTGAGCATGATTGTCTTGAGGTAACCGAGCTGTGTACCAAACCCCGCCCAGACATACAGGACACCCAGTTAAAAGAAAATGATTGTATTATGTTTGTTGATGGGTCCTGTTTAAGAGATTCTGCTTGAACAGTGAGAGCTGGCTATGCGGTATGTACCATAGCTGGTATTGTTGAAGCTTCCTGGCTTGAAAAAGTGTTTTCTGCACAAGTGGCAGAATTGATTGCCCTTACTAAGGCATGCCACGCAGCTGTAAATTTGAAAGTCACTATCTATACTGATAGCAGATACGGATTCGGAATTGTACATGACTTTGGCCAACTTTGGTCACAGAGAGGTTTTATGACCTCATCTGGTTCTCCTGTGAAAAATGGTGAAAAAAATAAAGGATTTGTTACATGCGATTCAGTTACCTCTTGAAATTGCTGTGGTGAAATGCAGTGCTCACATTAGATCACAAGATTTTGTGTCCATGGGAAACGGTTATGAGATCAAGTCGCAAGATTTTGCACATTGAACTGTATATCGTTCAAGGAGCAATGGGAATTATTACCACAAACTGAAAATGACACATGTTTGAACCTAGCACTGCGGGTGGTTGATACATTAGATGAGTTAAAAACATTACAGAGCCGTGCATGCAAGGAAGAGAAACGCTCTTGGCAAAGAATGCAATGTGCACAAAGGGCCGATGATTTATGGGTCTCAGAGGAAGGGAAATTAGCTTTGCCAAACAGCCTTCTATCCCAATTCGCCAGACTCTACCATGGACAGGCTCACCTGGGAAGGGATGCCATGATCAGGTCATTCAAAATTATTTGGTTTAAGCCAAAATTCAGACATGCCGCAGAAATTACTTGTCACAGATGCATCATGTGTCAACAGATGAATGCTGGAAAAGGAACCGTGGTAACTTTGAGCCACATTGGGAGAGCTGGAGGTCCATTTTACAAGATGCAAATGGACTTCATTGAGATGCCTGTTTGTGGAGGACTGAATTATGTGTTGGTGATCGTGTGTGTTTTCAGTCATTGGATTGAGGCATATCCCACACGTAGAAATGACAGTCTTACAGTCGCAAAATTACTACTTAGGGAACTGATACCAAGATTCGGGTTTCCGGTTTCTAATCTGATAGGGGTAGACACTTCAACAATGAGGTGATTAAACTTCTGTGTGCTGCACTTAACATCAAACAAAAGCTGCATTGTAGCTACCGCCACGAAGCATCAGGACTAGTAGAACAAATGAATGGTACTTTGAAATCGAGAATGGCAAAAATGTGTGCAGCAACTAACATGAAGTGGCCAGATGCCTTGCCTCTAGTGCTGATGTCAATGAGAAACACCCCAGACAAGAAAACGGGACTATCCCTCCATGAAATCCTCCTGGGTAGAGCTATGAGATTACCAGCAGTGCCTGCAAATGTGCTAGTGAATATTACAGATGATATGGTGTTGGATTACTGCAAAGATTTGGCTGATGTGATTCGCTCTTTTTCTCACCAGGTGAAAGCTAACACATTGCCGCCGATTGGCGATCCAGGCCATTCTCTACAAGCTGCTGACTGGGTGGTTGTCAAGAAGCACGTGAGAAAATCGTGTCTAGAACCACGTTGGAAAGGGCCATATCAAGTCATCTTGACAACTACTACTGCTGTAAAGTGTGCCGGAGTTCCCAACTTGATACATGCTAGGCACACAAAAAGGGTAACGTGTCCTGTTGAAGAGGAACTTGAAGTTTCCGGCACAACAACTTCAGAAAGAGAAGTCTCAGGGCTAGAAAACTGCCAAGAAGGAACTGAGACTACCTGAGAGCCCACTGAGAACAGCCTTGTTCCTCAAACAGTCAATGAGTTCGAGAGAGGTGACAGAGTGCCTATCTCAGTAGAGGCGGCAGGAGAATAAAATCAAGAAGAAGTTCTCCCAGAAGTAGACAAGTACGGGTTAGAAATCGAACCCGGCACAGAACCAGAAGAAGAAGAAGAAGGAGAAATTGTAGAGAGAAATCAGAACGTATCAGAGTCTCCTGAGCCAGCTGTAGGTCCATCAAGAGAAAACACCATATCACAAGAGAAGGGTGCTGTCCAGCGTTCTGAAAGAACACATCAAGAGAAGACTCAGAAAGGTGACAATTGGCCAGATAAACCACTCTTCAAGATAAGAGAAGTATCAAATGACACAATAATAGAAGAAAATGACACATCTCGAGTGGAAGAACTGAGTGAAGGAGAACAACAGGGTGAACGAAGGCTGAAACGAAAAAGAATCGCAAACAGAAGGTATACAGGTCCTGAATGGGTGTATGCTGCAACATCGGAATGGCAACAAGAATTCCTAGCTTTCTGTTTTGATCGAGAAGTACCAGGCCAATACTACGTATTTGAGCGAATCTGAGGAAATCTTGGATAAAATCTGAAGCTGAAAATTGAAAGAAAAGAGAGACTTCATGAATTACCTAAAGTGACACTAGAACCGGATTTGACTATTGAGAAACTTGATTACGACAAGCTGCTAACCTGATTTGACAAAAGAGGTCCTGGAGTGAGTGAAGACGCTGTAAATACATGCAGAAAGTCAGAGAATTTGAACCATCCTCTACTTGATTGTTGCTCTACTATCTGATTCTATACAGACATGGCTTACAATAGAGGTAGTAGCAAGGGAAGTAAAGTGTGTGGTTGGCTAGGACTTATAATAGGTGTTGTGTGCGCAGTGATAATTGTGGGAGTGATTGTAGGAATGCCATGGATAGAGAAAGAAACTATTAACGCTACTTCAAAACGTGAAACTCCCACACTAACACCATGGGAAAGATTTGAGCAGGATGCAAGACGTGCATGAGGGAACTAATGCAAAAGGGGATCTTTCTACTAATGTCTTCTATCGCTTACTAAATGAGTATGTGGAAACTATGGATGCGAAAGATTGTTATGTATGTACTAAAATTCCTTCGTCTGTGCAGGAGGGAGTTACATATCATAGCCTCCCTCTTACTTATGGAATTAGTTGTAGCTTGCTATTAACAAGATTCTATAATCAAGAGCACGTGCAATATTTCTATTCGAACTTGGATGTTGTCTTTTCTTTTGTGCCTGTGATTGAATTTTTAAACAAGTTAGCTAAGCAACATGATATAAAAATAGTTAGGGGATTCTTTGAGCCGACGCTTCCATTTGGAACTGCCTATGCACATCGCAATAATTTAACTTGCCTACTATCGCCTGTAGAGAAAAGCTTTTTAGATCACACAAATGATAGACGCAAAGCATTAAAAGAAAGATTAGAAAAAGGAATAGAAAAACGCACATACGCAAATGATTTTGCTTACACTACAATCAAAACACAAGGCAAATTAGCTATAGATGCATTACATGTAGGTAGGCTTTGTGCATATAGGCCAAAATCCGAGCAGGACAATTTCTTTGTGGGAACGAGTGAATGCAGGCATGTGTTTTTGTTTCAGAGTAAATGGACCTTTATGCTAAATGGACAAGATCCAGCGATTCCTGGGATCTATTACATTTGTGGGCTAAATGCTTATTACCGTCTCCCTAAGGGATGGTATGGGACATGTTATTTGGGAATAGTATTCCCAAAGATTTACCAACTTGATGACTTTAAACAGATACCTAAGACGTCTGAACTACAACATCCCAGACAAAAACGAGAATCAGTGGCGGCTGTCATTGGTGATATATTTGGAGCCATAATCCCATCAGTAGGGGTTATCTTGAATTCTATGAAGATTCAAAAGTTGTCTACTATAGTGGATAACATACTGACAAATTTTACAGGGGCTATACTCCTGATGGATACTGAACTTGCTGCAGAAAGAGCTATGACTCTTCAAAATCGGCTTGCTTTAGACATTCTTTTAGCTAAGAGTGGAGGAGTCTGCAAGATGCTCAATGAGCGTCATTGTTGTTCATTCATTCCAGATAACAGTAAAATGATTAGAAGTATGCTTACTAACCTTACTAGAGATAGTACAGATTTGAAGGATTTGAAAGAACTCGGTGTTTGGGAGAAATTTGGAAAGGGAATTGCCAGGGTTGGGAGCTGGTTTACCAACATTTGGAATGGGGTACTTGCAAAAATCTTGATGGGTTTATTAATTGTTCTGGTCTGTCTATTAGGATTATGGGGGGCATGCAAAATTAATGACAAAATAAAGAGAAAGTGGACTAAAAGAACCAGGAGAAACGAAGAAAGTGAAAGAGAGAAAATGTTCAATCAGATTTGGGAAAGTTCACATAAAGGGCAAGATGTTGAAATGCGTATTATGCACAAGGTGAAAAATTGAAAAAATTAAAGGTCAAAGGGAAAGGTTTGTGTGATGATGAGCGTCATCAGAGGAGGGACTGAGAGAGCGTAATCTAAATATTACACATGTTAAACATGAAGTGCTTATATAAATACCTAACAATGCTGCATAAAAAAAAAAGACAATAAATATTAGTTGCTTAATGTGTATTTTGAATTCTAAATATAAAACGTGAAGTTACTATTGTGCACATAAACTAATGTCAATTGTAAGAAATAATTGCTTGCACCATGATTAATTGAAAATATTAACGCCTACGAATATTGCATTTGCATTAAAACCCATAGGCCTTAAGTTAGCGTGAGTTGAGGATTTTAGCTGTGTAACTTTCATATTAAAGCATATTTTCTGTTTTTCAGTGTGCTGACTCGTAAAGGGCCATGACCCAGCATTTGTTCTTTTTCTTTGTTTTATGTATCCAACTTCATCCTGTTCCCATCCGCATGCTAGCTGCCTTAGTATAAGTTTTATACAGATTTGAAACAAAAGTATACCAAAAGAATGTACAAGGACATTTGACCACAGATAAAGAAGCTCATGACCCGAAAGACGTGCCAAGATGATGACAAAACACCCCGGATGTGCCACCTACGAAGACATCAATTATGAAGACCAATCAAAGTGTTATAAATTATTGTGGGGTGACAATTTGGATTACCTAATGTATAATTTGATAGGTTAAAGATAGTGGAGTATAGTGAATATCCAATAGAATTTTGGGGGAAGGTATTACGAAAAAGGGATAAAAACTCATGACACAGAAGGGTCGGGGGAATTAGGTAGGGAATGCTATCGATTTTATCCAGAAACTCTGTCACTCTGTTTGGTGACTTTGAGACTTAATAAACTATCCTCACCCATAGACCGCCTTAATGCTTCTCCTCCTTATGAGGGAAGTGTCCCCTCTCCACTAGACTAAGTTAGACTGATGGCGATATGACTGATTTCCTGAAGACGAAGACTGATCCTGTGTGCTGACTCAATCCTTTGAGGGTAATTATGACAATGCTACTGTAATTTGTCTATTTGCTTTTCCTTTCTAGGTACCAACTGCTGTATTTTTGATTAGAGACCATAGTTTAGATGTTTTCTAAATTGGTGTTCTAAATTATTTTGCATGAAGTCCAACATGCTGATGCTAATTAGTGGCTAGGTTAGGTGATCACCCTGACTGACACAAATAGACGAGACTGACATTATACTATGCTGAACTAAGACTTGCACGATATTCTATGTGTTCCGATCTATGTTTACTTTATGTTATGCTCTTATGTTTGTGATCTTTGCATTATTGAACTCTTACCACGGTAGTCATATTGTGACTATGCTCTTATGCTTCATGGTTTTGAGATTGACACTTCTGCTAGTAGATTGTAATCAATAGGGAATAAAACTCAAAATTCTATCACAAGGTGTGGTTATTCATAACTGAAAGGTCATGGTTGCGTCGACAATTTGATTAATGTCTTTATCCAAAGTAAAGTGTATTGTGGTGATAAATATCAGTGACTTTATTGATATATTACTTAACATATTGATTAGTTATCTCGTCCTACGGTGTCTCACCACTGGGTCAAAAGATTAATTGGCCTAAAACGAGTCCTAATGTGTATAAAATTGACATAGAAGGACGCGTTACCAGTAGTAAACCTGCGATTGGAGCCACTATCACCGAGAGACAGAACAAGGAGAAATATGTTTATTCCTTCTTGTTAATTCCACTTTCTATGCATGATTCACTCTGCAGCAAGCACAGAAAGTAGAAATTACCTTTTAAGATTGTTTTCCTGCAGAAAGGGTGTTCCTTCCTGCACAAAACAATCCTGCCTCTAATGCAGGCACACTTGCAACATGGTACAAGGGTGCCAGCATTAGTGAAAGGAAACCTCACAAGCACCGGTGCAGGTAGAGAGATGAAGATTGACCTATCTCAGTAGATAATGAGCTGTTCACAAACCTTTAAAACTCACATGGTGCCACCGTGTGTCACACGATTTCGGCTCCCTTCACAGGACCACCCAGTGAGATGGCAAAATCACATGGTGGCAGGCAAGGAGAGCTGGAAGCCACTTCACAAAGTCACTTTTCAGCTCTTCTTTGCAGACTGTAAGCAGCCGATGTACATTTAGGGGTGTGAAAACACCCAAGGACATCAGCAGCAGCCTCGAGCACCCTTTGTTTTATTTTTTATTGCAAGGGGTTTGGGGGGATTTATGGAGGGCAGAGTGCCTTTTAATGTGCTCTTGGCATGAGGCCTCACCATCCAAGGCCACGCCAATTCTTCACACAACGATGTTTGGTGTTAGTTTGGCAGGTCTGTGTTCAGCTTTCTCACATACTATGGAATGCAGCACCTGTGCTTGCTGCCATTTACTGCTTGAACTTTCAATTAATATTCCCACAGAGTCTAGGCACTGGCCTGTTAGAGTCTGTCACCCATCCTAGGATTGGAGTGTGTGTGGTTGCCTCCTTTGCTCATCCAGGCCAGTGGTGATTTCACCAGTGTTAGGCGTAGCCTTCTCAGAACAGCATGGAACAGTTCCGCTGGATGTGAGATGCTTTCAGCAAAGCATTCTGTCAACAAGAGGGCCATAGCAGGAGCAGGTTCTTCTGGTCGTGGCCCTCTTCTACGTCGGTCAATACGGACTGACCCAGAGGCATTAGCAGGTCCATTCCTGGTACTCCTGTGAATCGTTTAGAGTCAGCCACATATGGACGTCCCCTCTCGGAGGCAGCTGGCAGTCCTATTTTTCTGTGCTGGACCTCGATGTTGGCCTAGAATATTCAGAGCATTGTGGCTCTGGGGCAATTTTGGAATCAGTCAGAATGGCACAGCACAGATTGGCATTGGCACTCGCACACTATCCTCATTCTTGGGCACACAGTGGCTGCCACATCCAGACAGATGTCCTGGCTTCAGTCAGGTCTACAAACTGGGCACATGACTTCTGGGTCCTTGGCGACCATGACTGGGATAAGGTAAGGAGACTGCTCTACAAACTTTATCAGTGTTGTGGTTCTTTCGATGGCTGTACAGACATTCCCAATCTCATTTCAGCCTCTGGATCACGACGTAAAAGACTTTGATCTGCCTGTCATTGGAATCAGGTAAGATGCATGTTTGTTTATAAAATACATGTATATGTTGATGTTAAAATTGATGACATTTTCAGAAATTACATTTTACTTTAGACAGTATGAAGTGCAGACTGCCAGCTGCACAGTTACTTTTGCCTTTTAGGTACGTGTGCTTACATAACTCTTATTAGACCCTAAAGACTGTTATATTTTTGTGTCTGTGCTCATCAAATGTGTTCAGTTTGACCCAATCAAGTCTTATTTCTTATCACAGACCTCATGTCCAGTCCTGAATCTGTGCAGAAAATTAGACGATCCAAGAATTGTATTTCCTAACTTTACTAATATAATTTGGCTGATGTCCGTCTAACTGGTTTTGGCATAAGAGGTTGATGGAAATAACAGTGTTCATTTGAGATTGTTCAGGTTTTATTGCTGAGAATATATGGGTCTTTGTTAAAGACAAGGCAACAAGTATTTTAAGCAGCAGCAAAAAGAACAAGTGTTTGCAATGCAATGGGTCTCGAGTTAGAGCTATTAGCGTTGTAAATTCCTAACCAGACTTTTCTTGCCACATAAATTGAAAAGTAAAACAGGTGACATAAGCAAGCAGATTGAAAGTGCCACAGCCACCGGAGCAGGGGCGCTCAGGGGAGACACAAAAGGAAAAAGCACTTAGTTTGCAGACGTATCTGCAAAAGTGCAATTATCCATGTAGCAAGGTTGCTGGCCAAAGCGGTAACATAACTGTCCCAAGAAGGGACAAACATAAAGCATTTACCAATGATAACAAAGGATTTTTGAAAGGCAAGCCCATGAACGAGTGTTAGTGATGGGCGTGCAGTGGGCGTGGTAGAAAGCCCACAGATAGATTACAACAGGCCAGAGCGCTTGCACGCTCAACCTAAAAAAAGTGACATTGTAACATCACTGTAGCATCACTCCACATATGTAGGACTACAGCTCTGTTAACTGCGTCTTTATTCTGTAACTTCGGGGAGCTGTCAATCCAGAATTAAATTTAAGAAAGGCAGTGAATGCCCCAGAGTCAGCCTGATCAAACAGATCAGGGAGTCTTATGCAAGAAAAAAGGCATGAGAAGAAGCCTTGAATGTTCAAAGAAAAGCAGAAACCAAACATAATACCTAGTAGTTGACATATAGTAAAGCATAAATAAGCAGAGTAGAAGGTTTAATGTTCAAGAACAAATGCATTCACATTCATGTGGGCCTTAATACTCTCCTTGTTATTAAAGATTTTCTTTGCAATAGATCCTGGACTGTCCCCATTTTAAGGCAAAACTATTGACCGCAATACAAGCATGCACAACCCATATTTGAATCTTTCAACCATGTAATGTTCTTTCTTCAGTGGCAATCACAGAGGTCCCAGTGAAGGTCCAGTCTGCAGCCTTAAAGATATCCTCTAACCTAAAGCCAGCATAGAAGACTTTGACACTTGTTAGTCAAGTGGTACTGTAGGAATATGCCTCTTTTTTACATGGTTTTTGCCCGGTACCTGATGTGATTTTCACTGAAAGTGAACTGGGTTGCTGCCAACCAGGTCCCCAGTGCCAGATCTCTTTCCCAAAACTGTACAGTTTTTTTCCCAATTGGTAAACCCTTTAGCACCCTCTGTCAGTGCCTAGTAAATGGTACCCCTGGTACCTAGGGTCTGAGGTACTAAAGAGGGTCCCTAAGGGCTGCAGAACAAATTGTGCCACCCATAGGGACCCCTCACCAAGCACATTTCAGGCTGCCATGTCAGGCTGCGTGTATTGGTGCAGACACAACTGTAAACACGACGTGGCACACAGCCTGTGTGCAATGTCCCCTAACACTCATTCAATATATGTAAGTCACTCATACAGCAGGCCTTATAACCCCAAGGCAGGATGTATTATATTACATGTGAGGGCATATCTGCAAGAGCTGATATTGCCCTGCTATGTCTTTGTTGATTCTTAGACATGGTAAGTGGGCATGGAATCCGTTTTAAATGCATGTGCCGTGGACTGGTCAATACGACATCCCCAGCTACATGATGGCTTCACTGAGGATAGGGATTTTTGATATCAAACATCTCATATTGATAAACCCACACTGATGTCAGTGATGGATTTACCAGTATATGCACCCAGAGGGCACCTTAGAGGTGACCCATGAAAAACTACCAGTCTCTGGTGTACTTGCTGACTAGTTTGAGCCAGCCTGTCTCCACCAGACATGAGCCTAACACCATAAGGTGAGGTTCTTTGCTCTTGGTGGTCCGCTACAAAGCCTGTTGTGAGAGCAGTCAACAGGATGACCTACAAATCTACATTTTAAGGTGGGGAGCTTCAAAGAAGCTCACTTCCCTTGGTATGCAGATCTGGCTTCCCTCACAAGGGAGAGACCGATCTCCTTCTTGAGTCTTGTGTCTCATTTGTTTTACCGTTGTGTGTATTTGAGGATGTATTGCACTCCTGTGTTAAGCCTATGACTGCTGGATGTCACTACCTCCAAATAGAGCATTTTGGGATTAAACAGCAAGGCCTGTCCACTCAGTGGACTCACTTTACACAGTATATCTAGGTTTTGACATACCACCTACAGAGTCAGCTTCCTACATGTCCCCAAAGGAGGAACCATACACACCTGTTATGACCATAGCCTATGAAACTCAGCAGGCTGTGGTTGCGTAGGTGGCTTGGGTTACATTTCTATCTGAGGACGGTGAGGAGCTACTCAAGAATACTATTTGAGGCAATTAATGAAGCAAGCGAAGGAGAGGATGAGAAGAATTGGTCCAGCAAGAGGCTGGAAGCTGACTTATTCTGTTCCAAGAAGCAGAGCTTAAAACCTAGCACCATCCTTTGAAAAATACAGAATGGAAACAGAGCTGTGGTGCAGTAGTCTCCTCAGGGAATAGAGTGAGTGTGAGAGGAGGACTAACTCGAGCTCCCTCCTAAAACTAGCAGTCTTTACAGTAGGTACTTTCTGGATGCACCTGTCTGACATTATATCTGGAAAATCTGTGAGTTGATTATTTGAATAGGAGAAAACTGAGGTTATGTGGAGAGCTATTGACAAGATGATATGGTAGAGGAAGCTCATGTGACATTGCTGCGCTAGAAGGATGTAGTTAAAATGAATAATGACACTAAACATATCTGTCTAGTACGATTTATTCATAGGTTGATAAGTCTTGAGGTTATTTGCATAGTTTCAATTGCAATCAATGTCAGTTAGTAAAGGAACAAAATAAAAAGCCGCTGTATTGAAGTACACATTCATTGTATTATGTATTTGATCAATAAACTGAGAGCAGATGGCACAGTGCTCTTTATTGGGTGCAGTTTATACATTGCCATAACACAGTAAATCATCTGTTGTTCCTTCAAAATCAGATTGAGAAAAGCGAAATCAGTTGGGAGTAGTCTTGATCTACTGGACGTTAAATTACAAACAGAGAGATGCGTTGACTTTTTGACCCAATTATCACTCTGAGGTTCCCCTCAGGGTAAAAGACGTCTATCCCAAGTGTTCTCTCTCAGAGAGTGTATATAGGTGCTGTCACTCTGATAAGGAACTAACTCAACCGATTTTCTTCTGTTTTTACAGATATTGCTAAAATAAATGTATCACACTGATGTTGAGATGTAAAGAGCAAGCACTACATACATAGTCCTGAGGATTCCGTGATCAGCTGATAATGCACCTGATTCATTCACATCCAATCTCGTCAGCTCACTGTTAAGTGTGTATCTTCTGGAGAAACAACCTTCAAATCTCGCTTGGGAGAGGTAGTGTTGTTTTTACAGCTGCGTTCTGTCTCAAGTATACTGCAAGGGACCCAAAGTATCTCCTTCGCTCTCGACATTCAGTATGTGTTGGAATAAATAATGAAGGAAATCCATCTGAGTTAACTACCCCACACATAATTTTGGTGAAACATAATGGGATGGCGGACAGACCAAAACAAGCAAAAACTGCCACATCTGATTTGATCCCGAGAATTTAAAGATTGCCTTCAACAAGAGAAATAGAAAAGTAGATATCTTTTAGATTTTATCTTAGCATTCAGTCACCTTGAATCAGACTGTTCCTCAAAACATTGATACCATCCATATTGAAGTGTTGCCTAGTGGTTGAGTGATCAAAGATTTAAGTCAGTCATGAAGTGCCTTTTCTTCAAAAACAAAACCCAAATTATGTGGCACTACTGCACCTGAAAACGCACATATAACATAAACATTGTGCAGTTGTCTCCTGGCTAGAGCCAGATATGATGATTAAAAAAAGTGAAATATAAAATCAAAGCTTCACTCTATATACCTTAAATATTTTAGCATTTATTAGCAAAGAAAAATTAAGTATTAATTTCGGTGAAGTACTTTGGTCCAGGTGAATATAACTGACACTATTAATGTGCAAAGTGGGGTATTACATGTTGTTGCAAAGTGTCCTACAGGCATCTGTGGTTGACAAGGATTCCTGACCAAGATGAACTTTGCTCTGTCCAGTCTTTTTTTATCCTATATATTGTCCAGCCAGTTGTGAAAAGCAAGCGAGAGCAGCAACTAAGCCCCACAATAATACAACAGCACTCCGAATGTCCTTAATTGCATTATCTATTGCAACCCATACAGTAAGCCAAATACGATTTGTTTAAGTGGGACTTATTGTGAGAAGCACATGTAAACTTGACAAAGTTCACATCCTGTGCTGCTGAGAAGACTTAAGCACAACCTGTCTGCACATGTGAGTAGTATAAGGGGATACCTTCCATCAAACTTTTGACAGGTGCCCACGCCCGTGATGATGTAGGCGATAGCGTAGGCACTGACATGGCTGGCCTGCCCCCTGCTGACGTAGGCAGTGACGTAGGTGTAGGTGTGTCACATGGGTTGTGACTTCATGGGGTCACGTGGTAGTCATGTGCCTGGGTCCTAGCCCCTGTGTCTAGGTCTATGCGATGTGTAAAATGAGGGCCCTGCTGGTGGGCAACCTGTTTCAGAGCCTAAGTCAGACATTCAGGACCAAGTGGCGCTTGGGGGCCTCCTAACAGGGCGGAGCATTGGGAGTGTAAGGCTAAACCTCCACACTGGTGGCTAATCTAAAAGAGGGGCTGGGCAAATGCTGCTTGTGTTAGAGCCAGCCAATCAATTTAGAAATGCAAGCCTAAAACAGATGTCACCCTAAGAGTTCACAGACCTGGGTTCATAGGTGTTCAGTGTATGTCAAAGTATAAAGTGAACAGTCAATTTAAAAAAAGTTTTGAAATAGACATAGTACAAGCATTGCAAACCTAAAACAGATGTAGCCCTAAGAGTTCCCGGACTTGGGTTCAAAGGTGTTCAGCATATGTTAAAGTATAAAGTGACCAGTCAATTAAAAAAAGTTTTGAAAGAGACAGAAGACAAGCAACGGCCCACTAAAACAGATGTCTATTTCTAAGCCCAACTGTTAGAAGAGTCTTTGGTTGGCAGTCAGGTTACCCCCTGTCCAAGCAAGGACCCTCACCCTAATCAGGGTAAGTCACACACAATCTAATTTATCCTGTGCCCACCCTCTGGTAGCTTGGCACTGAGCAGTCAGGCTTATCTTAGAAGGCAATGTGTAAAGTATTTGTGCAATAAATCATGCAATAACACAGTATAGCACCACAAAAATACACCACACAGTGTTTAGAAAAATATATAATATTTATCGGATAAGATGCAGGTCAAAACAATTAAAATGCAATAAGTATATGTTGAAAGTATCACTGTAAAAATTATATAAAGTGTCTTTAGTCTTGTTAAAGCAATGCAATAATTATATGTTGAAAGTATCACTGTAAAAATTATATAAAGTGTCTTTAGTCTTGTTAAAGCAACAAATGTCTCTTTCAAGCACAAAGTACCTGGTTTGCATTCAAAATCTCAGCAAAGAACCGCGAGGAGGAGATGCGTGAAAAACAGGGAGGTGTGCATTGATTTCTCGGGCCGCACATGGCAATGCCTCATTTAATTTTCATGCAGGGAAGACTTTGCAATGATTTCCGGCGCTCGATCTTGGCTCTGCTTCGGGTTGCGGGGTTTTCGGACACCCTGGGGACAAAGCGTGGATTTCTGGGTCTGACAGGATTAAGTCACAGGGGCTGCGTTGATCAGGAGAGCATTGCGTGGAAATTTCTACTGCGTCGATTCCTCTTTGGATGTCGGGCTGCATTGTTCCGGCTCGGCTGAGCATCAATCCAGTGGGCCCTGCGTCAAATTTCCGGTCGCTACACTGGTGCTGCGACGATCTTCTCGTTGCGGTCAGGCTGCGTCATTCCAGTTCGAATTTTTCACTGCAATGCAGTCTGTGCATCGTTTCTGACAGGCTGTGTATCGAATCTGACCACACAAGGAGTCCTTCTTGTAGAGATAAAGTCTTTGTGGTCCTGAGACTTCAGGGAACAGGAGGCAAGCTCTATTCAAGCCCTAGGAGAGCACTTCTCACCACAGCCAGAGAGCAGCAAGGCAGCAGGGCAACAGCAAGGCAGCAGTCCTTTACAGAAAGCAGTCAGGTGAGTCCTTTGGGCAGCCGGGCAGTTCTTCTCGGCAGGATGCAGGTTCTGGTTCAGGTTCTCTTCTCCAGGGAGTGTCTAAGTTGGTAGGGGCAGAGGCCCTCTTTAAATACCCAAATGTGCCTTTGAAGTGGGGGAGACTTCAAAGAGTGGCTTAGAAGTGCACAAGGTCCCCTTTCAGTTCAATCCTGTCTGCCAGGGTCCCAGTAGGGAGTGTGGCAGTCCTTTGTGTGAGGGAAGGCTACTGTCCTTTGACATGTAAGTGTCAGGTCCTCCACCCTTCTTGCCCAGGAAGACCCATTCAAAATGCAGAAGTATGCAAGTGAGGCTGAGCATCCTGTGTGTGGTATTTGTCTGAGTGAATGCACATGGGAGCTGTCAACTGAACCCAGCCAGACGTGCATTATAAGGCACAGAAGGATTTAAGTGCAGAGAAATGCTCACTTTCTAAAAGTGGCATTTCTAAAATAGTAATATGACAACTTCACCAGTCAGCAGGATTTTGTATTACCATTCTGGCCATACTAAATATGACCTTCCTACTCCTTTCAGATCAGCAGCACCACTCAAACAGTGTATGAGGGTAGCCCTATTGTTAGCCTATGAAGGAGAAGGCCCCACAGCAGTGCACAAACGAAGTTAGGAGCTTTACACTACCAGGATATGTAAACTACACAAGTACATGACCTGCCTTTTGCCTACACAGCACCCTGCCCTATGGAATACCTAGGGCCTACCTTAGGGGTGACTTGTGTGTAGGTAAAGGGGAGTTTTGGGCTTGGCAAGTACTTCTAGATGCCAAGTCTAATTGGCAGTGGAACTGCACACACTGGCCTTGCAGTGGCAGGCCTGAGACAAGGTCACGGGGCTACTTAAGTGGATGGCACAATCAGTGCTGCAGGCCCACTAGTAGCCTTTAATCTACAGGTCCTGAACACATCTAGTGCACATTATTAGGGACTTATAAGTAAATTAAATAATCCAATTGGGTATGATCCAATGTCATCATGGTTAAAGGGAGAGAGCCTCTGCACTTTAGCACTGGTAAAGTGCGCAGAGTCTAAAAACCAGCAAATAACAGTATCCAAAAAGTGGAGGGAGGTAGGCAAAAAGTTAAGGGTGACCACCCTAAGGCTGTCAGGTCTAACACCAACCCTCCACAAAACCTATGCATAATTAGTACAATGAGGGCCATATACAAAACACCCCCACATTCACAGGGCTCTTTTTCTGAACTACATATTTGAAGTTTGCGGTGAGCCTGGGCTTCCAGAACCCCTCAAGGAGAAAAATATATAGGGCAAAGCGCAGACTGGTGGTGTTACCCTTCTTCTACTTAAGGTCTGTAGCTATGTTTTATTGTTGTTTAACATGGACGTTATCCCCTGCCTTTTTACCTATACCTAACAGAGCAAAAGCCATGTGTTTTTGTACAGGTTATTTTGAGACATACATTTATATTGTGTTGAAACCGCTGTTTAATTTGTAGAGGGGTACAGTATTTTTAAAGGCTAAAAAACATGTGGTTGTGGTAAAAATAGAAGTGTCTAAATTTATAGACCAATGACATGATGATTAAATGTTTTCTAATATTGTAATCCTTGGTTATGTAGTTTAGGTCCATACAATTTTATTATGCTGATGTCTTTATAGAATAGGTTTATCTGACCATGTATGTTTTTAAAAAGTTGTTAGCAAGGCTGTGTTTAGGCCTGGGTGAGAGGCATTGAGGCATTGGGTGATGTTCTGGGTTTGGGGACCCGGACCGTGTGTGGTCTGTGTCCTCAGACCCCCTCTCAAAAGTAGTGTTAGGGCAGGGACCCCAACCCTTGCCCTAACTATGCATCGGTAATGCAGGCCAGGGGACCCGGATTGTGCATTGGCCCGGGGCCCCAGTCCTACAATACCGGTGCGCCGTTAGGGCAGGGAGCCCAACCACTGCCCTAACAACACACCGGTAATGCAGGCCTGGGGACCTGGACAACGCGCGTCATCCTGGTCTCCAGGCCTGCATTACAAAGTATTGTTAGGGCAGGGACCCCATCCCCTACCCTAACTGTGCACCTGTAATGCAGGCCCTGGGGACACATGCCACACGTTGTCCAGGTCCCCAGGCCTGCAGTACCAAAGTATTGTTAGGGCAGGGACCCCAACCCCTGCCCTAAATGTGTACATGTATTGCAGGCCAAGGGACCCGGGTTGTTTGTGGTCCCGGTCCCCCGGCCTGCATTGATATACTATTGCTAGGGCAGGGACCCCAACCCCTGCCCTAACAAAAGTATTGTTAGGGCAGGGCCAGAGTATCCAGCCCTGTCCTTAAGTCCGCCTGTAATGGCAGGCGGGTCGTGGACAGCTTGAGACACGGCTGCCATTATTTAGATAATGTTAGGACAGGACCCGGGGACTCCGGCCCTGCCCTAACACTATCTAAATAATAGTGGCCCGGTCCCAAGTCATCCGCGACTCGGGTCCCGGCTTCTATTATTTAGATAATGTTAGGACAGGGCTGGGGTCCCCAGCCCCTGTCCTTAAGATTTCCCGTAATGGCGTCCGGGTCGCGGACCACTCGGGACCCGGCTGCCATTATTTAGATAATGTTAGGACAGGGCCTGGGAACTCTGCTTCTTTTTTTTATTAAAAAACCACGTTGCAGGGCCACAGAACCCAGTACCCCCAAGGCCAAACATGAACAGGGGGTCCCCAAAACCAGCCACCAAGCACCCATGCTGACCCCAGGAGGGGCCTGAAGTGCTGTTTTGGGTGCAATGAAGCACCCCTATCACGAGTATGGGGTTTAAAAAATAAAATGAAAAATAAATAATTAAAAAATAAATCAAATTTAATTTAAAAAAGTAGCCCAGGACTGGGGCTTAAAAATACTGTATAACATTGGGGGCCCGCAGTGGGGGCCCTTTACATTATTTTTTCTTTTTAGGGTGCAAATGGGATCCTTCAGACGTGGGGGGCCCTAGTGGTGTCCAGGGTCTTAAGGAGGCCATTAGGAACTCCCTGTTCTTGGGAGGAAGAATGGCTGTTCCTAGCAAGGCAGCCCCACCCCCAATGCACATGGTTGAGAGCTTGGAGGAGTGAGGGTAAATCCTAGAATGGAATCCAGGATCAGGCATCCAATGCATTGTATATATGTATGTATATATCTCTGATGTATGTATTAGATGTATTTTGTTTTTCAAAATGTTATGTGGTCACTGATATATACGTATATATTTTATAATCACTGTAATCATGTGGTATTACAAGGACTGTGAATGATATAGTAATGTGTGTAAATAATGCTGTGAACGTTCTGGAACCAGTTCCTTAGAGCTTATGGTATACATCAGCGCCACCTTATGGTCTTTTATGATAAACATCTCAGGGTAATTGAGAAATGTAAACATTAATTTTTTTCTAGCTTGTACTTCTGCAATCCTATGTATGGATTGCAAGGATACTTAACAGCTAGCATCATGAGCGAGAATGCTTAAAATGAATTTAATTTTTAAATGTGTATGTAAAAAATCTTGAATGTGACATATGTACATATGGCTTCTCTGATCTCCGAAGACCGTGTAAGTGACCCTTGTGTGTTTTTTCTGATATTTTTTGCATTCCGTTTCATGCCTTTTTATGCTCCATAGTACACTGTCTATGCCTCTGTATATGTTTATGCCATACTTTACTCTTTAGTATTTTGCTTTGACCTGTTTTTACCTTTCTCCTCTCAGCGCTCCTCTCAGCGCTGCCTCACTGTGCTCTCTGCCCCCCTGCCCCCGTGTTCACCTCTCGCCTCGCTCTCTCTCTCTCCCGCCCATTTGTCAGATCTCCGGCTCTGGCTGGTCTCCTTCTCCCCTGCTGCTGCCTCCCCTGCGGCTCCACCCCCTGTACACACCCATTGGCCCCCTCCCTCCTCCCAGCTGCTCCACCCTCCCACCCCACCCTCCTAATGGCGGCCGTTGCGCGGAGTCCCATGTGACTCCCTGACCTGGTTCTGGCCAGGAGTCCACTTGGCTCCACCAGCCTGTCCCCCTGCCCCCTGACCATCCCAACTACCGCCTGGACAGCAGTTCGAGGCCCTCCTCCACCCGCAGGCTCCTCGTCTGCACCTCATCTCTAGTGCCTAGTGGTAGGCTTCTCCGATCCCCGCCGAACGTGTAAATGACCCTTGTGTGTTTTTTCCGATATTTTTTCATTCCGTTTCATACCTTTTTATGCTCAATAGAACTCTGTCCATGCCTCTGTATATATTTATGCCATACTTTACTCTTTAGTATTTTACGTGTGCCTGTTTTTGCCTTTCTCCTTTCAGCGCTGCCTCACCGCGCTCTCTGCCCCCGTGTTCACCTCTCACCTCGCTCTCACTCTCTCCCACCTGTTTTTCAGACCCCCAGCTCTGGCTGGCTTCCTTTTCCCCTGCCGCTGCCTCCACTGCGGCCCCGCCCCCCACGCACACCCATTGGCCACCTCCCTCCTCCCAGCTGCTCCACCCTCTGACCCCACCCTCTTAATGGCAGCCGATGCTGCGCCGCTCCGTCTGCGCCAGACCATGCCTGGACCGCCCCCAGTGCCAGTCCTCCTGGTCCCCCCAGCCAAGACCCCCCCAGACAACTCTACTCCCCTCTCACCCGCCACTTCCTCAACCCAGGACCTCATCCCACCTGCACCCAATCCAGCCCCACACACACACACAGGGCCCCTTCACCTGCTACACCTGCCATTTCTCCTGCTCCACATCCCACATGCCCCACACCAACCCCAGCGCCCACGCCAAACACAAAAACCTCAACGCAATAAACACCCACACAGCCCCCACCCCCACCAACCAGCCCCACCACATAACACATCACAACCTGAACACGCCCCACAACAACACCACCACAACCCACAGCAACACCATCCTACGACACAACAACAACACCCACCACAACCATCTCAACTGCCTACTCCTTAACACCCGCTCCCTGCACAAACATGCCATAGAACTCTGGGATCTCATCACATCACACTCACCTGACATCATCTTCCTCACGGAAACCTGGACAAACCACTCCTCAGAGCTTGACATAGCCACAGCCACCCCCATGGGATACAAACTCCAACACAAAGACCGCCTTAACAAGCCAGGAGGTGGCATCGCCATCCTGCACAAAAACACGATTAAAGTCACCACAAACTCCCAAGACACCCTCGCCAGCGCAGAACACATGCACTTCCTAATCCACATTAACAATAACACCACCCTCAGAGGTACACTAATTTACAGACCCCTCAGGACCAAGCCCCGCCTTCTTTGACACCATCACCGACCACACCAGCACGCATGCCCTCACCTCCACAAACTACATCCTCATTGATGACTTCAGCTTTCACTTGGAGAACCTTCAAGACCCCAACTCCTCCTCCCTCCTAGACAACCTCGCCAACATAGGACTCAAACAACTGGTCACAGCACCAACCCACTCGGCAGGACACACACTTGACGCAATCTTCACCTCAACCCAACACATAACCTACACCCACACCACCGAACTCCACTGGATGGACCACCATTGCATCCACTTCTCCTTCGCCAAACCCCCCACACACCACCACCAACTCACCACACCGTACCGCATGTTGGAAAAGATCCCCACAGAACGCCTGAACTCCCAACTGACACATAACCCCCCCACACCGACGACCCCAACACCGCTGCCCACAACCTCTCAAAATGGATCACTAGCTGCGCAGACACACTAGCCCCACTCAGAAAAAACGTCACCGCTCACAACATCAAGAACGCCCCATGGTTCACCACTGAACACCATCACCTCATTCGACACGCCACCTTCCCAGACCTCTGGAAGCACACAGAAATCACTGCACTCCTAAAAAAGCCCAAAGCCGACCCGGACGACCTCTCCACCTACAGCCCCATCTCTTTCCTCCCTTTCCCCGCCAAGGTCGAAGAGAAACTAGTTAACACCCACCTATCCCACTTCCTTGAGGAAAACAACACACTCGACCCCTCACAATCCGGGTTCCGCAAGAACCACAGCACGGAAACCGCCCCTATCGCATCTACTGATGACATCATAGCCAGAGTCGACAAGGGTGAGACCGTCGCACTCATCCTCCTAGACCTCTCCGCTGCCTTTGACACTGTCTGCCACCACACAGTCCGCGCACTCCTTCACAACACAGGAATTCGACACAAAGCCCTAGACTGGCTCACCTCCTTCCTCACCAATACAACCCAAAAAGTCTGCCTCCCACCCTTCCACTCCACTGCTACCAAGATCATCTGCGGAGTCCCCCAAGGATCCTCCCTCACCCCACTCTCTTCAACATTTACATGACCCGTCTCGCCAACATCCTCTGACCACACGGAATCACTATCCTCTCCTACGCAGATGGCACCCAACTCATCATCTCCCTCACCCGCAACCCCACCACCGCCAAAACCAACCTCCACTCTGCACTCCTTGACACCGCCACCTGGATGACAACAAATCACCTCAAGCTAAACTCCAACAAAACAGAAATCATCATCTTCGGCCCCAACAAAACCATATGGGATGACTCCTGGTGGCCCACTGCCCTAGGCCCTGCAAACCACGCATGCAACCGTGGCATCATCCTAGACCCCTCCCTCTCCCTGACCCAGCAAATTAACGCAGTCACCTCCTCCTGTTTCCACACACTCCGCACGCTGAAAAGACCCTTCAGATGGATTCCCACAGAGACCAGCAAGACCGTCACCCACGCACTCATCAGCAGCAGGCTAGACTACAGTAACACCCTCTATGCCGGCACCACACTCAAACTGAAACACAAACTCCAGAGAATCCAGAACACAGCCGCACACCTCATCATGGACCTTCCCTGCCGCGAGCACATCACACCGCACCTCAAATCCCTTCACTTGCTCCCCATAGACAAGAGGATCACCTTCAAGATCCTCATCCACGCACAGAAATCCCTCCACAACACCGGCCCAACCTACCTCAACAAAACTTCCAAACTCCCACCCGCCACCTCCGATCTGCCGACCTCGAACTAGCCTCAATCCCCCACATCCAATGCACCACCATTGGAGGCAGGTCCTTCTCCTACCTCGCCCCCAAGACCTGGAACTCCCTCTCCACCAACCTCCGCAAAATCCAAGACCTCCTGCTTTTCTGAAAAAACCTCAAGACATGGCTGTTTGAACAGTGACCCACCATGACACCCCCAAAAACCCCCACCCCCCTAGCGCCTTGAGACCCTCACGGGTGAGTAGCGCGCTCTCTACATTTTTTTGATTGATTGATTGGTTGATTGTAGTAGTATATACCTCTAAAAGTGTGTGTATACCATGATAATTAATAAGGCTTACAGTCATGAGGATAGGTAACGCATCAACTAATATTTATATGTGTGGCTACCTTTCAATTATGAATGTAGCATAAAAAAGCATTAGGGGCTAAATGTCTTCTCTGTCTCTTTTGTACGTAGGATCCCCAAGAGCCAACACTGTACCCAGAGGAAATGGAGGCCTTGCAACAAGGTATATATATCTACAAATTTATATATCAGAGATCCGTGTCATCGGGCATCCTAAACAAAGCTATCTTGATTGTTATTTTTTTTATTTTACCATTAATGGCTTCCTATGTGTTTGGGTGCTTTTACAGGTTATGATGCAGAACTACAGCTTGCGGTTGGTGCTCTGCAACAAATCCTCCAGGCTCAAGATGGTCCAAGCACAATGTCTCAGGATGCAGCTTTTGTGGTAAATAAAAGGAGTCTTTATGTAAACACTGTGAAAACCTAAACAGCCCCCATAAAAACAGCATACAGGGAGCCCTCAGAGATCTTGTATAATCTGTGTATTATATTGTAAATGTAACATTATTTATTTATTTTTTTATCCCAGCCCCCCCCCCCCCCTGTGGTACAGGCGACTCCCATGATAACAACCCAGAATAAGGTAGGGGCATTAAAAAGACGGTCTGCAAAAGGAAATCCCCAGCGTCTAAGGAAGGTCCACCTATAAAGAAAGACCCCTCACATCTGAACAGCTCAGGTGAGTTTTTAGAAACTGTAGAGCCAAATGAATTCAAACCTCTTTCACCCCAGGATATAGCAGCTATAGCAACACCTAATATGCATTTTATTATCTTTACATCCTAGAGTCAGCACAAAAGAGTTCTGGAAGAGTCGGCCATCAGACTAAGTGGACTGCATCGTCTTAAAAGGATAGCAACATGACCCTTCAAAACCTCATGGCACCAGCCGCGTCCATGAACACCCAGGACCAACCATGCATCGGCTCTACAGACAGCGGTCATGGCCCAGGTACACCTCTTAACAATACCGCATGAACAGTAATAAAGGCTAAGCCCAGTACCGTGAACACTTCTACAGTAACTACCTGTGCACGAAGGTTTGGACTATGTGACAGCGTAACGCTTACAGCCACACACCATCCTGTACCATGGAGAACCTCTGGCTGGGACCATAACCAGTGCAATAAGCCTAAAATAAATTGGTTGTCCTTAAAGAACCACAAGACAAAGCTGCAGACCCCTGAGCTAAAAGCCATGCCTCTAGACCTGTCTTTTAAAAATGTTGTTAAGGCTCAGACTGTTCCACATAGCCTACCATGTTCTAAATGTTCAACGCTTGAGAAGTCTAATATAGTCGGGTCTGTCAAAGCCCTTGTACTGGCAGCCTGTATAACTAGCCCTCCCTGTTCACATGACACATGCATGGAAACAGATAGCCCCATAAATGATCCATATTCTGGGTGGATTGGACTTCTAAAGGCATTAGCAGGTCTGGTAGAGAGTTCTGAAGCCACGGCAATGCCCTGTGACCCTTCTAATGCACCCGATGGGTTGCAATTACCAGGGTCTCAATCACCAACACCCAGCCACAACGCTTTATATGCATCAGATGCCTTGAAATACTATGACCAGCATTTAACGTCCCCATGTACAATGTCACCAAGTACACCCCCTGGAGCGTACGACCCCTCCAGCCCGGCCCCAAGTGCCTGCGCACAATGGTCTTCACCATCCTCCTCAATATACCCTGAAGCAGTACAGGATGTAGCAAGTCACAAAATCAGAGTTTTAGAATGTCATCTAGCGATGATCAGGCCTCCCAAGCACTGGGGTGTTCACACTGGGGCCCTGTTTTTTTTTACCTTTCCCAACCTGCCAGTTCACAAAGGGCTTATTGCAGTTAGCAGTGATCAAACCCCCAGGGTGGTTATGGGTAATATATAGCACACAGCTAATGAAACACGTAGCCGAACAAAATGTGGTGCCCTGACCCCCAACAGGGTTTTGGATACATACCTGAAAGAAATACAACAGGCCGTTAGGAAAATAAAATCACACCTGAAGCTCAAGACCTCAAACTGGGGAAGTCGGGTGTCAACACTGGGTCCTCCAGACCAGCCCAAAGAGTGTTAATCCTAAGGTTAGCAAGGTGTAGAAGGGAGGTGGTCATAGCTTGTGAATCAGCCACGGCAGACATTGACAATATATCGGCGTGACTTGGCAACTGTGTACCCCTAATGAGTGCACTGCCTTTTGTTAAAAAAGGGTGTCCATAGGTCTAAATATAAAAAGAGGACCAAGGATGTACTCAGTAAAGCTCTATGTGTTTTACGAGCACTCAAAACCAAAAAACTGCTAGAGCCAAACCCCAACTTTTTAAAACTCCTAAAAGCAGCAGCCTCAACACCTAAAACGCTCCCCATAAGGCCTCAAAATATAGAGTTAGGAGAGAATATAGGCATTTTCAGAGCCCCAAGGGGTAAAGTTCAGAGCCGACTCAACCCCAAACATCCTGAAGGACCCCCACCCGTATTAGGTAAAATGGCAAGGACGTCTCCTGTAAATACACCAACTATTGTTCAAATAGGCTGTGGTCGGTTGCCTAAAAACAGCTGGGCTTGTAAGAAACAGAAGTGGGCTAGTAGCACTAGAAACCATAAGCTTTTAATAAGAAAGTTAAAGAAAGCCAGACTAAGCATGACAAGGTAGCATAAAAATACCCCAACAACGATCCGTAGTCAACTACTGTCGACTGATACCACAGGGAGCCCTCCATCCTGTGGCAATCCTCAAACTGAGGATTCAGAATTGTTGTTTTTAGAAAGTGTCAGAAGGTATAGTCATATTGTAGAGAGGTTTAATGCTACAGAGCACTATGAGGAGTTTAGGTTTGTTAACCTAGTCCGTCTAAACTCCTCCGATCAGGGTGTTATAGCTATACACCAAGCCATACAAACGGTCATAGAACGATTGTTACACGATGTGGGGCCTAACGATTTCTTCCAGATACTTTTTCAGAGGCAGAGTGTCAAGATCCCTCTGTTCACCAGAGGGTTTTCTCGAGATGTGTTTGATGCTGTGATGTTTCTAGAAAACCTGTCTAAGCTTTTACAGAGCAAGGCTGAATTAATGGCGAACTGGACCTTTAGAATCATTGCCCTCGTTGTTAGGGGTCATGAAGGCATTGCTTCCAGAACTTTAAAGAGCATAATGTACAGTAAAATCATTGACAAGAAATATTGATGGTTTGCTCGACTGTTGGTGGACCGAGCTACCACAGGCATCGTCATTATGTCTATGGCGGCTGCAGCCCATGAGGCACTTCAACTACTGACCGACAGACTGGTTGGTTTTGGGGACATGGGGCTTTTTGAGAACCATTTTGCTGTTACTGTAAAAATTCTGTACCACAGCGGTTTCTGGAAGTACTTCACCACCGATAAGCGTGTGAAAAACAAGACCGTTTATGTGCTACATCACAAAAAACACTTTTACAGTATCTTGAACCGGAACGGTTTTATAGGAGCCAAGTACGTGTGTGAGCATTGCGACCACATATGCAACAACTGGTCCAGACACCAGTATGAAATGCACTGGAAAATGTGTCAGAGGGACGGGTGTGTCGACGACGAGGATCAGAAGGTGAACTGCTCGACGTGTAAGATGTTTTGTCGGTTGCAAGACTGCTTGAATGTACACATCAGCCTTGCACAGTGCGTCCATAAATCAGACTGTCAGGCTTGCAGGTGCTACAAGGCCACCAACCACGATTGAAAAGGTATGTAATGTCCCAGGTGTAAAGTGTATTTTATAGCCAGAACAGCACACAAGTGTTACATGCTCGAAAGCTTCCCCCCCAAAAAACAGAAGACTATATCGTATTCAATATCAAGTGTACACAGGAGACGGGTGTGCACCAGCCTAACTACATTTACGGCCATCATATAACAGCGATAAAAACTGGGAGTTTGAAGGCCGGTCATGCGTGAACAATTTCCTCAACAGGTTCTTGTAGCCGAAATACTATGAGTATACAATGCTGGCTCACAACTCGAAACCGAACGACTCGTTCTTTATTCTCCAGGACCTGATTCACGAAAAGCTGAACATGGAGCTCATCACCCAGGGTTCCAAACTGATGCTGTTAAAGGTTGTGCCTTTTGAAATTAGGTTCATAGACACCTTGAATTTTCTGCCCATGAAGTTGAACAAGTTGCCAAAATCCTTTGGTTTTGAAGGATGCAAAGGTTATTAAACTCACTTTTCTAACACATGGGCTAATCAGAATTACAGCGGTCCTATGCCTCCACCCGACAGTTACGGCGTTGAGTACATGATGCCGTCTGAAAAAGAGAGCTTTCTACAATGGTACGATGAAAACCATGAAAATCGGTTTCATTTTTAAACAGAGTTGAGAGCTTACTGTCAGGTGGATGTAATAATCTTGCGAGAAGCATGCAACTTTCTCAGAGACATTGTGGTGGAGATGATGAAACGGGTCAGGATTATCATAACCAAATCCTGTAAGAGGAAAGAAATCATGGAATATCTAGACCCCTTTAAGAACATTACTCTGGCTGCCATGTGCATGTCTATTTATCAGCACATGTTTTTAAAACCTGAAACCATAGCTCTAGTACCCCCTGACCTCCATAATTGTAAACAAAAACGTTACTCCACCCCGTTTATTCAGTGGCTCATGTACGTCTTGGAGAAAGAGAACATCTTCATTCAATACGCGTTTCAGGGCAATGAATGCTGCTTGGGCTGCTACTACCTAGATGGCTATGGGTTAATTAACGGGGTACCAACCGCCTTTGTGATCAGCGGTTGCTTTTACTACAGGTGTCAGTGTTGTTACAAACCCCACAGGTTTAATAGACTGCAGGTACCATGTTTGAACATCTGCATCTTCGTACGCTGGCAAAGTTGTAGTATATTGAAAACAGCTGCTTTGTTCTAAGAACCCTCTGGGAACACAAGTGGTTGGAAGAGCTAACAAAATATGCAGAACTAGCGCTTTCATTAAGAGCCTGCAGTTACCAGCACTGTTGGAACCCTGTGACGCCTTATTTGGCGGTCGTACAAATGCCATACAGCTGTACCGGGTCGCTGGTGACGGGGAGAAAATACACTACTACAACTTCACCAGTCTGGATCCGTTTGTGAACAAGGTGAAATTGTACCCGGTGGGGCATCCTAGGATCATATATAGGAACTTTAAGTCCCTAGACGAGTACTTTGGTTTCGTTAAGTGTCAAAACCACCCTCCGCGGATGATTTACTTCCAGTCCAGTTGAGAATTTATCAACGATGAGACTGCTGTTCTGGAAATACGCCAGAGTACCCTACAACGTGTAACAATATAAACATCTTCAAAGCGAGCTTCACAAACACTCACTCTCGTCTAGAGCTTTACAGGTTGTTGGATAAGCTTCAGAATCGTTGTTTGTACCACAACACTGACTTTTGGGAATAAAGAGGGTGATGAAGATCCTGCACTAGATGTTTATCCAGGGGATTTGACCAGCAAGCTTGAAAGGGATGAATACATAATCAAATACACCTCCTCCGATGTAAGACCTATAGTTACAAAAGCTCTAACAACAAGGTTTGCATGAAAGTCAAAGGTATCACTTTAAACATCAGCAATATGGTTAAAATAAATGTTGACAGTCTGAAGGGTCTGGTGCACGAGAACTGCACATCGAGCGATCACAAAAACAACAAAGCAATAATCGTAAATCACCCTAGCATAGTCAGGTCCAAAAAAAGTGGGAAATTACAACACACCCATTGCATAAAACACTGCGAGTAGTGTTTGATAAACGGGTCCTACAAAACACTGCTGTATGGTTATTAAAAGACATTGGAAGGGCGAACCCCAACCGCTATAAACACCGAGCTGCAACACCCATTCTCCTGCATTTTAGCAAGTCCCCCAAATAGTGGTGAAAGTTGTTTTATAAAGAAACTGTTAGAAAACGCTCCTGTTGTTTTATCTCAGACCGCTAACAACACGGAACAATCCCTAAAGTTCCCACACATCCGATTTATAGAAGGCATCCCCATTAATCTCAATGATGACAACTTGCTATCTAAACACCTTTTAAACATGGTCATTGTGGACAATCTCATGCACAAAGGTGGTTCCCGAGATCGAGAGGACTTTTACACAATATTCACATGATCGTAATCTAAGCATATGCTATATCGTGCAGAACTTGTTTTACAAGGGTAAGAGCTGTTGTTCTATAACTCTCAATGCCTCATACCTGGTCTTATTTAAAAACCCCTGCAACAAGCTTCAGATATCAATTATAGCTAAACAGATGTACCCCGGAAACATGCAGTTTTTCATGGAAGTGTTTAACGACGCTACCGCAAAACCCCACTCCTACTTATTGGTGGATTTAAAACCCTACAGACTACACTCCGATATTTTCCCACCTGACTTCTCAGTCGCTTACACACCTGAAACAGCCCCCAAAGCCTGTAAAAAGACCCATTAAAAGGAATTTTATAACATTTACACTCTAAATCTTGTAATATAAGGTCGCTATCATGTCTAGGAGGCTACGACGTAATATAGACCTCCTAAAAATGCTGGTCACAGCCACCCCCCTAAAAAGAAAGGCTATCCTGTGCGCTGCTTCGGATGACTTAGTGGCTGCCATTTCAGAAATAGCCCTAAACACCCTAAAAGGTAATGACCTGATATCAACGAGCCAGTTCCTCGTGCTGAAGAAGTGCCACATTATTAAGAAGCTCAGCAATAAAAGGGCGTCCCTCCTTTCTAAAAAGAAACTGGTCAAACAGTCTGGAGGTTTTATAGGGGCGCTGCTGGGTATAGATATACCCCTAATTACAGGTCTCCTGTTGAGGACCTGATGGAACACCCCCAAAAAGTGCACCTTGTGCTTCGCAAACAGCTGGAACAATTTGGCTCTTCTACCACCGAAGTCTGGGTAATACGCAGAAATGAGACACAGCGTCTCGGTGCTGAGATCAAAGCCATTTTGAACCAAAATGATATAAAAACCACAGAAGAAAGTGGGGCTTTACTCAGGAGCCCTCCAAAACCTTTCACAGTGTTACAAACAATTGAATGCTGAAAACAACAAATTGACTCTTTATACCCCAGTCATGGAACAGCCATCGGCAGACCCGGTAGCGCCCCAAGACCCAGGACCCACAAACGTCTTTGTCGAAGACCTTTTTAAAAATATAAGTCAGAGGTATAGAGGGGCAGCGCAAATGCTGCTTGCTAAAATGACTGCTACTAAAGATCTGACCTCTTGGAAACCATTGTTGCCCCGTTAAATGCCGTGTCCTCAAAATGCACTTGAGTATCTTTGTAGAAGAGCCCCGCTGAAATCTGTGTGTCCAGGGCTTCGCAACTGTAATTTAGAATACTCTCTATGTAGGCCCTGTATGCTAACATCTTATCACTTTGCATGATGAGTTGATTGCCCAGGTTAATGTCTATTTGTTTAAACATGGTTGCAACAGGGTAGGCGATCAGCGCTACTTTAGCATCAGCCTCGATGTTGGTGTTGTTCGCTTTGGTTATTTTGCATACGAGGTGTAGCAGAGTGTTGTTGAGATCCAAATACATATCTGTGGACCCCGACACATAAAACTCTATCGGCGTCTGAGGCATCAGAATGGTTAGAGGCGATACTTCCATGAAAAAACTGTTCTCGATGCTGGTCTGTGTTTAAGAGAAAACAAATCTAACTCAGATTGGCGCATTCACCCGAGGCGCAGTGAAAGAAGGCTATGATAGCTGATTTAAAAAATATTCATACTAGAGCGGGTTTTCTTCTTCTTGGAAGATCTCTTCCATCTTGCGACTCTTCTTTTGTGTGGACCTTTTGAAGAAGTCCTCTGTTTTTTATAAGGCATTGGCAGGCCCCTGCACCTCGAAGCCCTTCGCCTCCTTTTACCCGCATGCCCCTTGTACAACAACCCAGCTCCTTCTTGGGGCTGTGTGATCATGCGCTAAGCGACAGCCGACCTTACAGAGCCCACGGCATCAAGGGCTTTGTTCATAGCAGGCGCTTTAAAGTGAGGTTTTGCAATTTCATACCCTCTTCTCAAAAAAGGCATGGCTCTTCTAAACAAACTCCAAAACAAGCCCTCCAATCCGGCCACGTACATAACAAGGGCCCCTTGAAAGTAGGTCGGCTGTCCTCCATAGCTGGCCTGAACTCCATAATAGTCCCTGTACATACAGGGATTACCGATGTTTTCACGATGACCATCGGAACTGCCTAATAGTTACTGTCCCGGTGCGGCCTTAAATGTAGCTTAACAATAACTTTCCCGTATTTAAAGGCCACTGGCTCTGACTGATCGTCGTAGACCATGATGGTTATAGTGTCAAAATGTTTTTTGGAAATAGCCACTTGGTCGAGTTTGTGATGTTGTATATTAACCATCGTATTATTTTCTCCCTTCACCGGGACCCATCTCAAAACGGCGAATAACTATTCTCTATCCTCTGAAGATCTACGATGTCGCAATACAGTGTATTAAATCTGCCGTTAATATCGGGACACATAGAGACTGGATCCACCTGTCTTTTCACATGGTGTATGGTCCCTAAAACCCTTTGTATTTTACTGGTATAGGTGAACCTGTTATCAAGCTCCAGGGCTTTAAGAAACACTTTTCTTCTAACGTTATCCGACACCAGATGTATATTTGCATACTTTTCAATGCTGGCTATGGCTTTGTTGATGGCGTAGACCACCGCCGTGATGGTGGCGTAATACCAGTGTGGGAAACTCACGGGGAAGCTCAAGAAGTCCTGAGAGCCCTTTATGATAAATTTAGCCTTGTGCTTTGTAAATGTATTCCACATTCTATGGTACTGTATCTGCATTAGGGCCACCTCCCAGGACCCTTTCAGGTCCACGGGTTTAGCCAGTTTCACTGTATAATTAGAAATCTGATTGTCGGGGAACATGTCCTTCGAGGCGTTGGACGGTAGCGTAATATAAAAAGGTGTGGTCTCCATCTAGGCACTTACAGCACAACCTCACACCCCGTGCAGCGAGCTGTAGAAAACCAAACTGTTACATTTCTCAGGCAAGCCCCGCCAATTGACCAGCGCCAGTCTCTTAGCTCTGCTGCTTTTCCTTTTCAGAACCTTTTCAACCCTATCCACCCTCTTCGGATCGTAGGGCACCTTTTGTAACTCTTCGTTATAAAAGACACCCGTTACCTTTTCCCCGTCGTAGTCCTTCAACTTTAAATATATACCCCTTCTTTAAACTCCGCACTTTCCACTATAAATATCTCGGCACTAAATGTCTGTTGGTAGTCTTTGGTGAAGACACCCTTCAACTTTGAAACCCTGACATAATCCCCTTCTTTTAAAACAGCTTTCTTGACCTTCGCCATGAGACGACTCCAGTACACAGTTCTCCAAACCATTAAATCAGCTGTTAGATAGATATTTTTATGGTCCTACGGTAACTGGTGTTATAAACATCTATAAAAGCCTGTAGAACATTCATGTATGTGTAGGTATTGTTGGCTGTGAAATATCCCCACATCTTTGATTTTAAAGTTCTAATAAAACGCTTTACAACCACCGCTTTTACCCCGGTGTGCATTATAAAATGCTGAGCAGCGTGCTGCTTTAATAATTTCTGAAAAGGTTTGTTTAAATAACATTTCCAGTGTCTGTTTGTAGTTTTTGAGGTACTTGACCTCTAGTGAGGATGACTTTAAAGGGGTCGATGAGGCTGGTACCACTTTTAGCATTTAACGCTTCTGCATAGGCATACTTGGACAGTATGTCAATGACTGTTAATATATACATTGCACCGTTGTTATGCTTAGCTAGATCTTGAAGACTGATTATGTCAGCCTGCCACTGATAATCTAGCTGCGCACTAACAACTGTGGCTCGCCTCTTAAAACATCTCTTGGCTGGTTTGTGGAGTGAATACGCCTCTTCCCCCGAAAACCAAGACTTCACCCCTGATCGGTTTACAGATTCATTTTCAACTCAAGCCCTTCTAAACAAAGCTTCGGCGCTTATGAAGCTTCCAACCCCTAGTGTATTGTAATAAAGCTTCCTTAACCCAGCCCACATCATGCTGTCACACACCGCAACCATGAAATAAAAGACGTTTGTTTTGTGTAAGGTCATTTTATTAAACATAAAACAAAATAAAAGTGTGTCAGTACAACATAAACACATTGTACTTGACATTTGGTGGTACATTGCCTATAGCTGTCAACGCTGCTGAAGACTGTGAGGTCTTTTGACTATGTATATATAGTACGACAAATGTTACACATATTACTCCGAGCCGTTCCTTTTACTAGGTCTCAGCGTCACAAGCTTTGATATATTTATAGCTATACAGTCAATAGCTCTAGACCTCCCACTCCCCTGCCTATAACTCTGGACGTTCAGGATACTGATAGCATTCAACAGTTCATACTGTTCTAATTCGTACAATACAGAACCCTTATTTGTGAAATAATCTTCAGTCATGAGTTCCAAAGCACGGTGTAGCCCAGTCAATTGTGAAATTCTTAACTCACGCAACGGTCTTTGTACATGCTCCAGTATTTATCCTTTGCTGGTAGCCATGCATTGATACACCAGTTGGCGATACACACAGGGCTGTCACACTGCAACGTAGCCGGAGGTTCCGACATGTTCAGATAATGCAGAGTTTCAGCTATTATTTCTCTAATCAGCACAGATATCAATCTCCTGATACAGATGTATCCTGGGTGTAACTCATAGACATCTTGCACCGCGACACTCTGATTCTTGAACTAAAAGTGAGTAAGTATGTAGCATTAAATAACACAGTTATGGTCTGCTATCCACAACCTCTGTATTACTTATTTTTTTTAACACAACTTTCGTGGGGGCTAAAGACCTAATTCTTCTATTTTTATAATAAATATCACACATTCATCTTCCTATGACCCTTTCTGTCAAACTTTTGTCAAAATACGTACACGGCCCCTGCATGCGTTTGCGTTTTGAGCAGGGTGCAGCATATCAGATCTCATTGACCACTGCTGCAAGACCTTAATCTTATCAACATGGACACTTTTCTTCACAGCTGACAACCTGTACACCACCCTTAACAACTTATATACCTTGTGCAGGTCTAACGGGCTACATATGTGTCAAATTTTTCTTGCAGTGTACAACTCGTATAGTTGTGGCCTCCTGCTATGGTTTGTTAATTTCATGCCCATAACATAGGTTATAATAGCCACAAGTGTTCACAACGATCGCAGCAAAACCTTTAAGAGGCCATATGCGTCATAGGGTACGCCCAGAGTTTCCTTTTCAAAATCGATGCTATTGTAGGTGCAAACACATGTCTTACGCTGTTCTTTGTTCGCTTGTAATACTTTCAGACTGTCTGGAACAGCATAAGCAGTAGAAACTTACATTATTAACCTTTGGCGTGGACCACTCTAGGGCATCTCTTTCTGCAGTTGTTTTCTACGGTTCAAACAGAAAGCAAATGACAAACTATTAGTTAAAAGTATGATATCAGCAGATACAGATAATCGTTTATAGAGTTTTTACTAACCTCAGCATTTAGCTACACTCAGCGGCTGCTCTGAAATCTTGCGGGTCGCATAGTTCCAATGGTATGTAAGCGGCTTTGGAGTTTACACTTGCTGGCTGTACAACAACTGCCTCTGGATCATGGTCCTCCTGAATGCCCATGTATTGACAGACTGGCGAATTTGGTGGTGCTACACCTTCTTCATCATCTTCAGTGTCGCTGAAGTTGATTGCAACATTTAATTAGTCTTTCGAGGCTTTGCTGCTGTCAACCTATATCGGGGATGTCAGTTGCTGCAAATCCTTAAGGCTGAGCTTTTCAAGCCACTGACAAAGTTCCTCTTAAAAACCAGCAACGTTGGAATCCCCATCTTTAGGGGCAGTCTGCTGTGCATTCTCATGCAACACCAGCGGTGTTAGGGTCTGATAATATTTATTGATAGTGTTCTGGGCCCCTGAGGAGGCGGCTTTTTTGGTGAGCGGATTGTGGGGGTCATTCTGACCCTGGCGGCTGGTGACCGCCAGGGTCACCGACCACGGGAGCACCGCCAACAGGCTGGCGGTGCTCCCGAGGGCATTCTGACCGCGGCGGTTCAGCCGCGGTCAGAAAGGGTAAACCGGCGGTCTCCCGCCGGTTTACCGCTGCCCCAGTGAATCCTCCATGGCGGCGGAGCGCGCTCCGCCGCCATGAGGATTCAGACACCCCCTACCGCCATCCTGTTCATGGCGGGAAACCCGCCATGAACAGGATGGCGGTAGGGGGTGCCGCGGGGCCCCTGGGGGCCCCTGCAGTGCCCATGCCAATGGCATGGGCACTGCAGGGGCCCCCGTAAGAGGGCCCCAAAAAGTATTTCAGTGTCTGCTTTGCAGACACTGAAATACGCGACGGGTGCAACTGCACCCGTCGCACCCCTGCAACTAAGCCGGCTCAATTCTGAGCCGGCGTCCTCGTTGCAGGGGCTTTTCCTCTGGGCCGGCGGGCGCTCTTTTGGAGAGCGCCCGCCGGCCCAGAGGAAATGTTTGAATGGCCGCCGCGGTCTTTTGACCGCGGTGCGGTCATTTGGCGGCGGTACCTTGGCGGACGGCCTCCGCCGTCCGCCAAGGTTAAAATCACCCCCTGTATCTCTTCATATTGCCTTGACAATCTATTTCAGCAATGGTTCACGTTTTGGCATGCTGCTCTAGCTGGCTCCTTGTATGTATTCTATGGTTCCAAAAGGGTGTACGCCTCTACAACACATAGCAGTCATATGCTTTCCTTGATGGCTCTGATACATTGATGGGGTTACACATGACGCTAACCAAAGGTCACGACCTTTGCAGTATTTGCCCAGACCCTCTTTTTGGATTAGCCAACAGTGTGGATGTTTGGCCTTACACTCCCAATGCTCTGCCCTGTGAGGAGGCCCCCAAGCAGCCTCTTGGTCCTGAATGTCTGACATGTCCAGACCTGTCCTCTTAGGCTCTGAAACAGGTTTCACACCAGCAGGGCCCTCATTTTACAGAGCCCATAGACCTAGAAACAGGGGCTAGGACCCTGGCACCTGACTAACACGTCACCCTCTGAGGCCTAATTTAAATCCCATCCATGCATGAGAAATACTACAGAAAGTCACCCCATTTTACTAGACAAAGATGTTTGATAGTCGGGTGCATCCACATTGCAATATTTGTGTCAAGACAGGGCCACTCATCTGAAAAGCAGGATGTCTACAAGGGCAATGGAATGCACCCTGACCTCCTGGAACACCTCTCGTCACTTCCTGGTGGACACAGATACCCCGGCACGTGTCCCAAAAAGGGGGAGTAGAAGAGAAAGAGACAAAACACTGCCACATCTTGCCGGTCCAGCCAGGCACCCTGTATCTTCGGGGGGCAGGTCGTTGTTGACAGAGTGATAGTAGAGTTAGTACACTCAACTTCCTTGAAACTGAATCTTGTTTTCTGATATGGGCATGGGAGTGGTAGAAGAACACCAGGATGCTCCTGCACTTTTCTTGGATAATAATAACTGTTGGCACAATTACTAACAATGCATTACCAAAAACTAAAAATGAGTACCATAACAATAAGTACTGCAACACTAGGGCTGGCTTCACAGAGATTCACTATTGTGCACTACAATTAGAACTGTGGTTGCACTTATCATGCACAAGAAAGATAAACAAGGGCATTAATTATATAACATATAACTTTCCTGCTTGCATAAGGTTAAACTAAAAGGTACAAAAACAATCCAAGAAATACAAATGTCCACTCTCGGTTTAAACAGTTGGGGTGGCACAGTTTGGTTTAGTTTCACTGTGTTTGTGAAAAACCCTTCAAAAGCAAATTCCTCAAACCTGAAACACATGCATGAATGACACAATTTAAATCCAAGAGTTATGCTATTAGAGAAAGAAAAGTCACGTAAATGCTCTTTTAAAATTATCACTTTTTGTAGTACTTGAGCTCAAGCAGATTTCCTGAAACACATTTAGGCAAGTAACTACAATAATAATAAAGAATGTTCAGAAATGCATTTGTCTCTTCAAGATAAGCACTTTACGAGGTCTGAAAATACGAGGTCTGAAATTCACCAGCTGTTCCAGGAAAGTGGGGCACTCAAAGAACAAACTCCCAGGAGAATACTAGTCACTTGGCTGCAGTCTTTTCAGGAGTGCTGGAGGAATGCCTAGTGTCAGCTGGTACAGGCACGAAGAAAATAATTGCCTCAAAAGTCCTGGATACGAGGATGACAGCAGGGGCTGGACTGCCAAATCATATGCTGAGATCAGGAAGCAAAACAAAGCCAAGTAGGGAGGCATGCTTCACTCTGCTATTTAAAACCAATCAGGAAAGCAGTTGAGTTTCCACATGTGGATGAGTCACCACACCCATTTAGAAGCATGTCTACACCACACCCAATTAAAAGCACATGTCTACACCTGCTCACATTAGCAAACAAGCATTGTTAAAACAAGCATTGATAAAACCAATTGTGTAACACAGTACATTATGTTTACTTAGAAACATGAAGGTTTAACCAAGATATGATTTAACCCTAATCTCTGAGGATGCTGACAGATAACGCAGGAGGCACCTTGGGGATTCCTGACATTGTAGGAGAGCAATTTAGAGATGTTATTCAGCTCTTTGATGGTAATTTAATGCACACCATTACGTGGTCAGTCCATATGTTACACCCCTTACCTTTACAAACCCAAGCCCTTTCACATTGTTGAAGACTTTGCTATGGTATGCTTTAAGCTCTGGAATTCATTAATGCTGCTTCTGATTTGTACCCCTCTTTTTAAGCCTTCACTGAAGAATCATTTTTGAAACAGTTATATTAATGAACACAAGTTCAGCTACATTGATGAATGCCTGGTCTCTATAGGTTAACAATGGCCATTTTACATACCATTTGAGGGTAGATATTGTTGATTGTCTAACCACCCGTTGCTTAAGTATGGACACTCTTCAGCTGTCTGGTTGTGTTGATGTCTCAGGTTTCATCTCTGTCACCCAGCCCGTAGGTTGTAGATTGTGCAAGAGGGGACCTTTATGGATTAGTACGAATTACTTTACAGTGAGTTGCTTCACAAACATAATTGCTGTTTGATTTAGCCTTGGGATCCTGTTTCTTTGTTTATAACTATACACATGGCTAAAGATCATGGACTGAGCACCATATGCAATCCTCTTTTTAATACCACAGTGTTAGAAATTGGGTTTCTGGTTGGCTTGGGTATGCTCCTCAGCCAGGCAGAACCTACCCACGCTAGTCAGGGCTTGGGAGTTACACGTCCAAGATAACCCCTGCTCACCCCCTTGGTAGCTTGGCACGAGCAGTCAGGCTTAACCTGGAGGCAATGTGTACAGCGTTTGCACAACACACAACACACGTGATGCAAAATGTACACCACAAAGTAAACACAACACTGAGCTATGTAAAAATAATCTGTATTGCACAAAACATAATTAGACCAACATATCATGTAAGTAATACCCTGCTACCTTAGAAGTTGTCAGACTGTTACACAGGTTACTAATACTGTGCAGGAATATGCAGTTGTCACATTAGAACATGTAAGTACTCAGGATTCTGCAACATAAGCAGTAGTCAGGAATTATAGTAAAAGGTATATGCACTTGTCATGAACAATTCCTAAACACCCATAAAAGGAACATTAGAGAATGTACCACAAGTCATATAAATACATATCAGCTAGACATGCCAAAGAAAAGGAACATTAGCACATATATTTAAAAAGAACATCAAACACAGGTAGGTAGTATATGAACCAAAGAACTTTGGATTATCACTATTACTGGTCCCTTAGAAGAAAGTACCTGGCTGGATGTGCAAAGCGGGGGTCACGTGGGGCTCCAGGGGGAGAGGGGCGGTCGGCGCCCCCTCCTTGCAATAGGCCGGCCCCTCTGGGGGCCTGTGGTCTTTTTGGGGCCCCCTCTGGGCCTTCAACGGCCCTCTCCTGAGAGTTATGGGGGCGATAGCGCCCCTAGGACAGTGGCCTGGGGGAAAGGAACTCCCTTTCCACTCCCCGTGCCCTGCGTCGGTGAGACAGCCACCCGCGTCTTCGGGCGGCTGTCCAAACGAAGGTAAGGTGGAGCAGGGGCCTCCGATGAGGCTATCCTCCTGCTCTGGGGGAGCGGCGGCACCCACATGGTGCACAAGCCGCTCTCTTGGCATCAATAATACGTTAGGTTGAGCAGGCACCGAGGACTGTGCCTGCTAGTGCCCGGGGGCGCCTATGCGAGTGCGCCTTGTTCCGGGAAGGGCAGTTTTGGTGCCCGGCCGGACGGCAGTCTCCCGGGTCGCGGCAGTGAGTTTTCTCAGCACAGGAGCGCTTCTTAAAGCGCGGAGACTCTGTGCTTCGGCCCCGGCCGCAGCGGTGATAGAAAACAGCAGGGAAGCGCTTCTCCAGTGCGGGGGCACTTCCATAAGCCCGGGCTGCGGCAGTGATTTTGCATCAGCAGAGGGGCACTTGGAGAAAGTGCTAGGACACCCCAAAAAAAACACTTCTAGTCCAATCAACAGGGGTGGTTGCAGGGGTCAGGGGACCCAGCACCCTGCCCCTTGGAACAGCAAGAAAACAAGGAAAAGCACAGGGCTGGTGGGCCCAGTTACAGGCCAGCACAAGGGGTGCAGATGGTGGCAGTTCCTTCTAGTGACCAGGCAGGTCACAGGTCAGCACAGCAGCAGCAGTTCAAGGTGGGTTCCTGGTGAGTCCATTCATCAGCGTTCTGAGTCCAGTTTCCAGTTCCAAAAATTTTAAAATTGTGGGGAAAATTCCCCTGTACTTATAGTCACTTCTTACAGTGTTTTTCAATGGTAGGGAGAGGAGGTTCCAGCCAGTTACAACTGGTTCTGGGAGTCCCCCCTCTCTCCTTTCAGCACAGGCTCCAAACATCAGAGGGGGGTTAACAACCCTTTTGTGTGAGGCCAGGGCACAGTCTTTACAAATGCAGGTGTGCCCCGCCTCTCCCTTCTCTCAGCCCAGGAAGGCATTGCAATATGTAGATGCACCTCTGTGTCACCTCCACCCTCCCTGTGTTCAGGCTGTCTGAGAAGTATGCACAAAGCCCCAACTGTCAGTCTGCCCAGATGTTGATTGGAGACAAGCTGCAAAACACCAAGGGCCATATTTATACTTTTTGACGCACAACTGCGCCAACGCAGTTGTGCGTCAAAAATGTTAACGCCGGCTAACGCCATTCCAAAGCGCCATGCGGGCGCCTTATTTATGGAATGACGTTAGCCGGCGGAGCTGACTGGTGTGCGTCAAAAATAATGACCCACAGCAGGCAGCGCCGGCGTAGGGGGAAATGGAGCTTGGGCGTCAAAAAATGGGGCAAGTCGGTCTGAGGCAAAAAATCTGCCTCAACCCGATTTGCGCCATTTTTTTTGACTCCCACCCTCCATTGACATGACTCCTGTCTTAGCAAAGACAGGAGTCATGCCCCCTTGCCCAATGGCCACGCCCAGGAGGCCCCCTTTTGCCACAAAAAAAAAAAATTATACTTACCTGAACTTACCTTAAGTTCCCTGGGATGGGTCCCTCCATCCTTGGGCGTCCTACTGGGGTGGGCAAGGGGGGCAGGGGGTGTCCCTGGGGGCATGGTAAGGCACCTCTGGGCTCCTTCCGAGCCCACAGGTCCCTTAACGCCTGCCCTGACCAGGCGTTAAAAAATGACGCAAAAGCAGCTGGACGTCATTTTTTTTGACCCGCCCACTCCCGTGCGTCATTTTTGCACGGGAGTTTAAATAAGGCGCACATGCCTTGGAGTCATTTTTTAGACGGGAACGCCTACCTTGCATATCATTAACGCAAGGTAGGTGTCCACGCTAAAAAAATACGCAAACTCGAAGATCTTTGGCGCTAGACAGGTCTAACGCCAAAGTATAAATATGGAGTTAGCTTTGCGTAAAAAAAACTACGCAATTCCGGCGCAAACAGAGTATAAATATGCCACCAAAGTTATAAGCACAGATCAATGCGCACTTTCTAGAAGTGGCATTTCTGTGATAGTAATAAAAAATACACCTACACCAGTAAGCAGCATTTCTTACCACTGTCACAACCATACCAAACATGCCTACGCTACCCCTCATAAATCAGACAATACCCCTTACACATAAGGCAGGGCATTTCCAATGCAATCCTATGAGAGGGCAGCACTCACAGCAGTGAGACACCAAGTTAGGCTGTTTGTCACTACCAGGACAGGCCACGCAACATGGCAAATGTCCTGCCTTCTACATACATGGCACCCTGACCAAAGGGCTAGCTAGGGCGTACCTTAGGGGTGACTTACATGTAGTAAAAGAGGAGTTCTAGGCCTGGCAATTAAATTTAGATGTCAGGTCCCTGTGGCAGAAAACTGCGCACACAGGCTCTGCGCTAGCAGGCCTTAGATAGGTTTGACAGGCTACTTCAGTGGGCGGCGCAAGCAGCACTGCAGGCCCACTAGTAGTATTTAATTTGCAGGCCCTGGGTATAGGGATACCACTTTACAAGGGACTTATAGGTAAATTAAATATGCCAATCAGGTAGAATCCAATCCTACCAAATTTGTAAGAAAGAACACATGCACTTTAGCACTGGTTAGCAGTGAAAAAGTGCTCAGAGTCAAAACATCAGCCAACAAAGGTCAGAAAAATAAGGAGGCAAAAAGCAAAAATTCTGGGGAATGACCCTGTAAAAGGGCCAGGTCCAACACACAGTATATATTTTCAGTTATAAAGAATTTAACATGATGTTCATTAACATTTAGGTGGTCATTCTGTCTTCGGCGGTCTTTGCAAAAGACTGCCGTGTAAGCAGGCACCGAGAGACTGCCAGTGATGGCAGCCTGAAGACCGCCGTATTACGAGTCACCCCTTAAAAAAATACCAAAACACCAACACCATGAGCCTGAACGATTGCGTGACAGAGGAGTCTGCACCCTGACAACATCCAGCCCTCCAACTCATGAATCAAAAATCAGCACCGCAGACTTAGCACAGCAGCAATCCATTGGCGGTACGAACTGCCGTGCACCTCCACCAGAACACTGCACCACATTGGACAATACCAATACACCACACCTAATACACATTCACACACCATACACACCTGACCGGAGCACTACAAAACACACCCCCACACATACCTAGAATCCTTTGCACCCAGAAAGTCTGACATAGCGAGTCCAGACCATACTGACAGAAGTCATTGCACCTCAATTTTACAGGCACCATCACACTGAGCACGCATCACACAACACACAAAATCAAGAGCAACACAACACGCACATCACCACTGTACACAAACGCCACAAACCACACGCACATCCTATCACTCACACCACCACCAACACACTCAGCATCCCTTCAAATCACACACACTACCGCCCATAACACAACCACCATAACACCAAAAAAAACCTCACGATTTACAGACAAGAAGCTGAGGGACATGATCGATTAAATTGTCAGAGTGGAGCCACAACTGTTTGGAGCACAGGTCCAGCAGACATCCATAGCCCGGAAAACTGACTTATGGCAGAGGATCGTCGTCAGGGTGAACGCAGTGGGATGACATTAGGAAGAGGTGGACGGTACAGAGGAAGTTACAGGCCATGGCATCATGACACCAAATTGCCGTCATGAAGACTGGTGGTGGGCCCCTACCACCTCCCCCAGAATTATCATTGTGGGAGGAGAAGGTCTTGGCCATCCTACACCCAGAGGGCTTATGGGACTACCTAGTGGGCTGGACACTGGTAATTCAACTATACTCCCCAGCCAACATGTACCAGTGCACAGCATGCATCCCCACTGCCCCCTCGCCCCCTCACACCACCCTAACATACATAAACTAACCATGGACCCAATACCTACCCTTGCACGCCACTGCTCCCTAATACCACTATTATCTCACTGGCCCACCTATTGCATGGATTCCCCACTAATAATAGAACTACCACAAAGCAAAACTCCCTACCCTTGCATGACTGCTAAATCCACTTCACATCGGTGCATCTGAACGTAAAACCATGTCACTCCATTCACCAACCAGTAATTGGAATGGACATCAGTACATGGCAATGACAGTAGCAAGACCAATACCAATCATTGATCAAAATGGGATCTTTGCAATATTCTACTGATGCAAACACAAGCAGTAGTCTAGTAACTATTAATGCCATTACTGCCCTGCAAATCCAGACAATGATGGAATATAACTGTTGCGTAGGCTCTCATTATTTTAATGAAACTACTGGAATTGAGCATCAGAATCGCCTGCGGTGGGTGAGACTGAGTCTTAACCCACTACAAGTGACACCTGTTGCCCTAATCTGGAGTTTGCTCCAGCTAACTAGAAGTGCCTCATCTCTTCCCAAGAGCAGGGATGATTGGGCAGCCAGGCGCATGACACAATTTACTTCTCAAGGAAATCGTGGTTACTCAGGTCTCATCTGTTTCTCTTAGTTACATTAGTCTCACATATACAAAGGACAAACAGAGGCAGTATATGTTTCAATATGGTTTTAATGAAGCAGCTGCATCTTAGACACTAAAGCTTGTATTTCAATAAACAGGAAAATAAAGCTTGACAGAATTAGAATTGTGACAAGGAGAGTAAAGCATAGGAATAACGCTACCATTTTGTCACTAGAGTCAAGTAGACTAATTCCTGCTTAGGCTATATTAGAGCACAGTATGTCAAGCTCTAGTTCTGCCTTTCAGGTTCCGTTGGGAAGACATCATCCCCCATACCTGAGCAAAGGCCTGAAGTCTGCATAAGCAGCTTAGCAAAGAATTCAGCAATCAGCATACATTTGTGGTTTCTGGCTGGAATCTCCCTCTAACGTGTAAGGGACGTGTTTTTATAATAAAACAACTGATGTTCTGAGAAAATGTCCCTACGTAAGGATGTGTATTTTCCATGAATACCAGAGACAAAACTTTAACCACGTTCACCGGCAACCTATCTTAATGCAGCCTTGGAAGAAGCACAGAGAAAAGCAAGAAGGTCTTGTTTAAAAATGTTGTGCTGGCCTAAGCAAGAACAATCAGATAGAGAGAAATAAAACAAGCCCGCAAATATGGCTATTGTTAAATAATGAACAAAGCTGAATAAAATATATTTAGGCTAAAGTGCACAGTGGCAGGCCTAGTGTCCTAAAATAATTTACATGGAGCTAAAACTAAAATGACTACACAACCCAACCATGTGTACCACTTGTACAATATCATCATGTGACACATACCTCTCATTCCACAGGTCTCCCAAGTAGTGCCACACTGCAGAATATGCCAGTGACAGAAAGCCCAGCCCTGGAAGCAGGTCCAATAGAGTAGAAATCCCCTGGATGTCTGGATAGGGATGACGTACTTGGCCCATCAGGCATGAGTGGTCAGTCCACCACCACCAGCCTCACCCTGCCCACAACTGAAACAACCTCTCCTGTGGCATTCAATGCACAGCAGGGCACACCTTCCGAAACCTGTGTCCCAAGGTCACATCAAACATCAGTGTGTCCCACAATACATGGGCATGAGTCAACATTGCAATCCCAAGACAATGACGGTCCTGGTGTCAGTGAGAGGGGGCACACTGCACCAGGGGCACAGGGGGCAAGGGCCAGTGGGAGGGAATCGTGGGCTAAAGGACAAGGCAGCAACAGGTCACGACTGCGTTTTAAGAGTCCTGGGAGCCTACAAGCAATCCCAGGGCAGGATGAGTCAGATACTCATCACCTTGCAGACCCAAAGGCTGCAGGGAGAATACCACCAGGAGGCCATGCAGCAGTATCAGGTACTCATTGCCACCATGGCCTCCATGTTAGGGTAGTTCAAAGAACTCAAAACCATCCTGCGTATGTCCTCTACCCAACAACAAGCCCCATCCAGTTGTCACACAACCCCACTGCCCTCTACATGATCACCTGCTACTGGAACGGAGGCCCAGCATGAGAACTCACAGGCCACCAGCACCCCTACCCCTGCAGCTGAGGGACCCCCGTAAAAGAAGTTGGCCATCCAGACATCCTGCAGAACCTGAGGCAAAGAGCAATCCCCCCACCAGGAAGTGATCCCTCTCCTGAACTGTCACCCTTGTGTGCCACTATTACACCCTGTTGGCCGTCTAATACCAAGTTCCCATCATCCCAAGGCTAATGGATACAGGACCTGTGAAACATACAGCTGGACAACCCCCTCCGATCTTTACCTAAACCAAGTCCCCACTCCTCTGGAGAGTGATGTGAAACACTCAATAAACACCAATTAGCACAAATCATGGTTTTTGTGTCTTCATTGTTGAAAGTGGCATTTTTGTTTACAAGCAACAATCAAATACACATATCGGCACTACAAGAATGTCAAACAGATATGTAGTAGGAAACTCCAGCAGGTGTGTAAATGCATCCATATTTTAGTAACATTCAGTGGCAAGGGTGCCAACAGACATATCAGTAATCACCTTGCAAACATACATGTGACCGGAAGAGGGAAAACGACATGGAATAAGGCTCAATTTTGTAAGGCATGTAGTCCATATCCATACATCAAGAGCAGTAGAACACAAACACAGGATGATTGCCCCAGCAGCTATGTTACCACATATGAAAGGGAATGCATTTTCACTCACACGCATGTGTAGTAAAGTAAAGATTTCACATAGGTGACATCCTCTACCGATCACCTCCTTGCAAAGTCAGGAACAGGTAGTTGTCACACAGCAGCTGACAATGCAGCCTGATAGGCCTACACAGCAAGACAAGCCCGATAAGTATCCTTTACATTTATCCAAATAGTCAGACTGAGGATCCAAAATCTATGTTACAACCATAAGGATGTTTCATTATGGCACCAGCATTTCACACATCATTGGCAGCAATGCATTTCCACTACCCCATATGGTAAGTCAGCTACGTTTTAGGGTTGGAAACCAAGATGGAAGGCAATAGTCTCCACACACACCTTGACGCATGAAAAATCTGAGCACAGACTAGCTTTTCCAATACATAGTCCAAGTGCACATAACATCCAAATCACACGTACCTGTTTAAAAATGAAAGAGGTGACAAATCAGGTGAGTCCTGTTGTCATGTGCCTCATCCTTGTCTGCCTCTTCCTGAATATCAGAGTCACCGGCTTCAACCACTGCTCCAGCATCAATGTTCCCCTCCTCCAACAGTGGGATGTGCCTTCTGAGAGCTAGATTATGGAGCATGCAGCATGCAAACATGATCTTGCAGACTTTCCCTGGTTGGTATTGTAGGGCACCACCAGGCGCATAGAGGCAACAAAATCTAGCTTTCAAGAGTCCGAAAGTCTTTTCTCATTGTACCTGTTCTCCCCTCCTATAGTTGGTTGTGTAACAGGTGTTAGGAGCCAGGGTAGGTTGGGGTATTCGGAGTCACCTGTGTGGAAAAGGAGATATGGCTATAGGTAACAATGCTAGGCATAGTACAGACTGTGTAGGGAAGGAATTAAAACGTGTGACATGGAGAGCAGTACATATACCTATTAGCCAGGCCTTTTCTACCTGTAGCTGTAACATCAATGCAGGGACACTGCTGTTCCTCAGGATGTAGGAATTGTGTACCGAACCAGGGAATTTCACTGTTACATGTGTTATGTACTTGTCTGCAAGACACACCACTTGTACATTGAGCGAATATGTACTCTTCTGGTTTCTGCAGACCTGTTCATTGGCCCTTAGACATACAAAGATGATGTGAGTCCCTTCAATGACCCCTATTACATATGGGACATGTGATATATTGTAGAAATTTTCTTTAAGAGTGGGCAATTCAACACGTGCTTGACTAGGGCATCCAGCACATCCTGTAACACCTTACTCAACTTGGGCTGTGACATCCCTGCAGCCAGTCCCAAAGTCACTTGAAATGAGCCACTGGCCAGAAAATGCAGGACTACCAACACCTGGACTGTTGGAGGGATGGCATGGGGATTTCTCAAAGCCAGCAGGCGGTCTGGCTCCAACTGGGTGACCAATTCCCTGACAGACATACGATTCAGTCGATAGGTCATGATAATGTGGCACTCTTCCATGTTTTCAAGATCTACTAGGGGTCGGTAAACTGGTGCATTCCTCATCACTCCATTTTGGCGGTATTTAGGCAGGGAGACAAACAACACTCTGGGCACATCTCAAAATGTTGTGAACCATGTATGAAATACGACAATCATGAAGTATTGGTCATGTAAGTTGGCTGTCATGTTGTGGAAAGACACATAACTCCACACTCCATTCCTACCCAGACAATGCCACATTATGCCATACATGTGACAAGTGACATGTACAGGACATGAAGTGATGGATAAACAAAGACTTTCCATGTGTTCCACCATACGGATTGTCAATACAAACATAGGTAGTGACAAGTGTGGTGATGTCACCTGACACCCACTACATATGTGATTGTTCACAAAATGTAACCTACATGAATCATTTTGTGACGATATGGAGGTAATGATGCAGTGTGAACCCAGGACAGTCATGTAACATACTAAAATGTCATCCACCTGTCCTGCATGCAGAGTACAGATGGAAGTGACCTAATTCCGCTGGCGGCAGACGTCTTGGAGGAAGGCGGTCGAAACAGCTGTGCAACTCCTCATTGGTTAACATTGACGTCTATGGGAAACTGGGACCACTGATGATCACTGTCGGCGCTGACAGTCATAACTGTTGTGGTTGTGACCGTCAATTTGTATGGGCAAGCTCACTTGACTCTTGGCATTCAGACAAGGAAGACCTCCACTTTGTGTGCTGCTGTGTCCTCAATCTTGGAGCCACAATGGTATGCACTAGAGCGGATAGGACCCAAGCCTTCACAGCTGAGGAGCTCGATAAACTGATGGAACGGGTCCTTCCCTTGTATGGATGGTTGTATGGGGCTCCAGGGCAACAGGTCAGTACAACGTCATTTGACCCACATTTCGGGTGCTGTTTGACAGCAAATCTGTGTGCACATTGACATGTGATGACTGATTTGGGGTTTTGCATGCACATGATATGTGTGTGGTGGGTAGTATGTTGGCAATGTGCATTGGCCGTGTATGTTGTGTTTCACCAAAGGTTAAAGTTGTATTGGTATCATTTGCATCATGTCCTCCATTTTCTCAATATTTCCCATGCAGGTCAGTGCCCACCAGAAAAAAGAGTTGAGTGAGCCATCACCAAGGAAGTGCAGACCCTGGGGGTCCATAGTCGGCAGAGCACTCACTGCCGGAAGCGGTGGTAGGACCTAAGACGCTGGGCCCGGGAGACCACAAAGGCTCAGCTGGGGGCGGCCTCCCAATGTGGAATAGGTGCCTGTCAGAAGTGGCCTACCCAGAGTTGGATGGGTGCTTGAGGGCAGCACAGCAGCCACAAGGGGATACGTGTAGACTGTTAGGTGACTTCTGCATGGTTGTCTACTGTGACCCTCCCTGGACTTGGGATGTATGTGGTCAGATGAAATGTGGGGAGTGTACAGTTCTGGTTCTCACACTAATCATGTTAGAGTGCGATACGTTAGCTATGTAAAGCCATGCAGGAACAGAAGTGGTGGTACTGTAACACATATTCTACTGTACATATGAGTTACTCAAATGTTCAGGCATTTTACGGGATTCATACCCCATCTCTGTGTAAACTGTATTGGTTCAAGGTGATCTTTTTGGCATTGTATTTGGGTATTGACAGATATGTTTAGTTTACATTGCAGTTGATTTAATTGCAATAGGGATGGACATCTGTAGCTAATGTAATCCACACATACCTGTCATTTAGTTTGTGTGCACAGTTCCTTTGAGGTCAGATTTGTTTCATCCTATCATGACTGACATGTAGTTTGGTATGTTCATGGATTAAATTGTTGGATTAGTCAGTTAGCCAGTTGACAGCATGCAGGAGTTTTCAAACAGGGCTGTAGGCTGCAGGGATAAGGTAATTGGTGATAAGTTTCGATATGGCTTGCAGGACTCTATTGTTCATGATTGCAATATGGGCTCTCGTTTTCCCGGACGGGGCAAATGTATGTATTGTTTGTATGTGTAGGTTTTTACCATTTCCTCCCTTTCTTCTGCTCTCACCCTCCTTCTCTGTCCACCTCTGCCTATGTGTGCATTAGCATCATCTGGTGAAGAGGAAGGGCACTGGTGAGTGGGGATGTAGCAGCCCACAGGATCCAGGAGGCTGGCACCAGCGAAGCCGAGGTGGACCAGTGGGACGGAGGGCGAGGGGAGCACCATGGGGAGACTGGAGCAACCACAATATCTAATTCAACTTCCTCCTCCAATGGTGTCTCCCTGATGGTGGCGGACCCATCCGGGACGACCCCAGCACTATCCTTGTCTGCCACCCCCCTTACCAGCACCGCCTTCTCTGTAGCTCCTCACCCAGTTGCCCGTGCCCCCTCACCCAGGAGGGTGGGTGTCTCCTTCACCACCACCTCTTCCCAGGCCTTCAAAACTGACCTCAAAGCTCTCCTCCTTCAAAGACACTTCCAAATTTAATTCAAGCCCTCTATTTTCTGAAGGAAGTCCTTCCATTATAGGAAATTCTGTTCTCCATGCCTATAGAAGTGCCTTCCCAGGGTGTTTTTGTGTTTTGAGTGTCTGCCATTTAGTGCAGTTTTATACCTCTACATGTATTTTGTACTCTTTTGTATCATGCACACGGCACCTTTCCTTTTACAACGTATCATTTGCTACCTCTTTTATCTTGTTTGCTTTTGATACATGCACAACGGCCACCACTGCCTCAAGTAACGTAACTATTGTTTTAGTGTTTTGAGTGTCTACCATTTATTGCTATTTTTTCTTTTTTTTTTTTCCTCTACTCGTACTTTATTTGCTCTTGTAACCTGCACACGTCACTTTCTCCTTTCGTATTGCCTCATGTAATGTAACGTTTGCGTTTGTAACAGGCTCACTTGTAATTCCTCTCCTCTTGTATCTTTACTTTGCCTATTGTGAAGCGATCTGACACCTTCGGGTAAAGTCCGCGCTATATAAAAACGCATTAAATAAAATAAAATAAAACCACACGCACCTCTGCCCCTGTCCCAGTCAGCGATACTGCCCTCAATGAGGAGGCTATTGACCTCTTGAGGTCCAACTCTGTGGGGCAGATAACCATCATGAATGCAGTCCAGGGACTGGCATCCCAGATGCAGCAGTCCAATGTCTACCTGGAGGGCATCCACGGTTCCTTGTCTGGCCTACAGAAATCATTTCAGGCTCTGGCCTCTTCGTTGATGATGGCGAGTGTCCCTTCATCTTCGTTCCTCCTCTAGCTACCTGTTCCAAATCCACAACCCCTCTCCCTTTACCCATCCAAGGCACAGCTACAGACCAACATAGACTCACTGCAAAAGATAAGGTGTGCAAAGACAAACATAAGCATCACAAACGAACCCACAGGCATGCACAACCAACACACATCTGCATACACAATAACAGACACTTCCCACACTGACTCCTTTACAGTCACATCACCACTCACACCTGCCAGCACTGCATCATCACACACTGGTCCTGCTAGCAATTCTGTTATATCCTCAATCACCACAACAGCAGACTCACAGTCACCCACCCCACACACCACATCATCACTCACCACGACCACCTTCTCTGCCACCTGCAGCACAGCCACCTCACTTGCACACACCACCCCAACATTCACTCACATGTCTTCCATTCCCTCTCCCTACATCTCTGCTCCCTCCCCCCAAGATATACACACGCACCCACTCACCCACCCAACACACACCCACCACACACATGCACACATTGCACATACCAGCATCCACGTACAGCACACCAACACGTCACACGAGCACTCCCTCTACCTCCACTCCCATCCCTCATTCTTGTGACGGCCCCTGTGTACCTAAAAAAGTCTATATCATTATATGAGGGACTGGGAGGATTAGGGCAGGTTCAGTGTACAATCTCCCTGAACAATTGGTATGAAAATAAGTGAGCACACTGTTCCTAAATTACAAGTAGAGAGAAGATATAGGGCACTTCTAGCTTTAGAAGCTACAACCCTCACACATCCATTGGATGTCATGCTTCATCCTCAGGTTAGCTCCTCGATGGGCTGGTTCCTTCCCGGTGACTGTGGGCTTGGCTGCAGGAATGTCCCCGCCAAGGTTTCAAATGTGCTTGGGAGAGTTCTGGCTGACTTGGTAAAACACATGAGCTGCTACGTCATTCCCCCAGAGAGAGGATTTGCCCAATGTGAAGGCTGAATTGTATGCCATGGGACACATACCACATGTGATTGGGGCCATTGACCCATATTGCCATGGTCCCTCCCAGAACAAATGAGCAGGTCTACAGGAATAGGACGAGTTACCACTCTATAAATGTCCAGATGGTGTGCCTTGCTGATCAATGCATCTCCCACGTCACTGCCAAGTTTTCTGGATCTGTGCATGATGCCTAAATATTGAGGAATAGCAGCATCACACAGGTGATGGCACGATTACAGAGTCAGAGAGTGTGGCTCATAGGTGAGCTTGAGTCTTTTCCCAATGTATGTCTGAAGTTGTACTCTGTGCCATTGCATATGAGTAATGTGTGTCCCTCACTATTTCCAGGTGACTCCGGCTACCCAAACCTGTCCTGGCTGTTGATCCCAGTGAGGAATCCGAGGACAGGAGCAGGAAATCGGTACAATGAAGCACATGGGTGTACCAGGAGGGTTATTGAAGGTACATTTGGGCTACTGAAAGCCATGTTCCGGTGCCTCCATGTCACTGGTGAAGCCCTATTCTATGCCTCTAAATAGGTTTGCCAGATAGTGGTGGCTTGCTGCATGATGCACAATTTGGCACTCAAATGCCATGTGCCCTACCTGCAGGAGGAGGGGGAAGACAATGCACCTGTGGCAGCAGATGACACTGAAGACAGTGAGGAGGAGGTGGAGGAGGAGGATGTGGACAACAGGACACATATGATACAGCAGTACTTCCACTGACACTCAGGCAAGACTGTACTACTGTTCATTCCTTCATTAAAGTTAAGTGTTGTGTGGATGCTGTGTTGTGCCAAGCAATACCTTTACCTCTCATTTGACTGTCACCTATGCTTTTCCTTTTTTCAGATGTTGGTATGGTCACAACTGTGTACTGATGTGATGACTACAGGCTGCTTACACACATTTGTAGGATGGATTCACACATTAATGTACAATTGCACAGGATAATGCAGTTTAGGACACTTCATATTGTTGTATAATAGAGCACAGACACTTCAGTTGTGTTATTGAAGTGACAAATGGAATAGTGCAATAGAGTGGGATGATGGTGGATGTAAACTTCAGTGTAGTGGCCCAGTTGGTTTGTTGCACAGGTCAAGTATACATGGGGCCACAGAAAATAGGAGCAACAGCAGTCCAAAGTGAACAAGGTGTCTTAGTGGCACACACAGGAGACATTCAGGAGGGGCTCATTTCCTGGCGGTGGTTTGGGTCTTGGCAACAGTCTCTGGTGTCTGTCTGGATCACAGGGAACGTTTGCAGGGTGGTTCACCTTCTGCAGGGGGAGGAGTGCTGGTGGCCTGTGAGTGATATGGCAGGTCCTCCTGTCAATTAGCTGTAGCAGATGTTTGCTGGTGAATAGACTGGCTAGTGGAAGGGGCCCGCTGCTGTGCTATGTACCCATACATTGTGTTGGCCATGTCACCCAGTACCTCTGCAATGGTGACCATGTTGACATTTAACATTTAAGGCCTGCAGTTGCTGCATGACCTCCTGCTGATATACCCCTGCAGTCGCTGGTTCTCCTGCAAGATGGTAATCACCTGGCCCATCCTGTCCTGGGATTGGTAGGCCCCCAGGACTAGTGTGAATGCCTCCTGGACAGTCAGTTCCCTGGGTTGGGCCTCCCCACGGTGCACAGCTAACATCACACTGGGCATGGCCCTCTTTGCCTCTGTCCCCTGAATGGTGTGCCCACTCCCCCTTACACCAGGGCCTTCATTGTCTTGCCTGTGTGGTGCTGACTCAGGTCCCTGTACAGGTGGGCACACAAGTGATCGATGTGTCAAGGGGACAGAGGTTTGGGGACGTTGTGTGGATGCTGTGGTGTTGGAGTCAGATGGGGGCCCTGTGGTGGACTGGGCATGGTATGTGGAAGCCGACTGACCAGTGGTCCCATATAGGCCATGGAGATCATCCAGATGGGGACATCCAGAGTTGCTGTCATCACTGAGGGCATCTTCTGGTGGAGGACTGGGTTGCCGTGGCACATGGTCGCCGCTTACATTGGCTGGGGGACCTGTGGACATGTCAAAGATTTGTTTCTGTCATTGTCTGTCACATATTCAGCATTTCTGGCTTTCCCTATGGGTTGGGTGTTGTCCTCCCAACTTTGGTTAGTGTATACTGGTAGATTGTGGGATTGGTAGTCCTACATACTGCCCATGCATGACTGTTGTGTGTGCATGCAGAACTGGGAGGGGTGTGCTTGCAGTGGGTCGGGCATGCAGGGGTGCACAAGTGAGGGAAGTTAGGAGTGGTTCACTGTATGGGATGGAGTGGGGTGAAGGGAGTCAGGATAAGGGGGTGACATGTCATGCAGGTATCAGTGGCGGTAGGGTAGTAACTGTGATTTACCAGTGTCCAGCCCTCAAGTGACTTCAGTGAGGCCTTCAGGATTCAGGATTGCCAGGTCTTTCTCCTCCCATGCTGTCAACTGTGGGGGGAGTGGGGGTCCACTGCAAGTCTCCATGATGGCAACTTGGTGCCTGGAGGCCTCTGCATGCACCTTACCCCAAAGGCCATTCCACCTCTTGCGAATGTCATTCCTTGTGCGTGGATATGTTCCCATGGAGTTCACCCTGTCCACGATCCTCTGCCATAGCTCCATCTTCCTGGCAATGGATTTCTGCTGGACCTGTGCACCGAACAGCTGCGGCTCTACCCTGACAATTTCCTCCACCATCACCTGCAACTCCTCATCTGTGAAACGGGGATTCTTCTGTGGGGACATGCATATTGTGTGGTGGATGTAGTGTGTGCAGAGTGTTATAGGTGTTGGGGTATGATGTGTGGTGTGTGATACATGAAAGGTGAATAGGTGGCTGTAGTTTGTGTGGGCAGTTATTGCACTGTCTTTTTTCTGGCAAGGTGTAGTTAGTTTTTCATGTTTGCAAAGGATTGTGGGTTGTGTGGGGGTGTGTTTTATAGTGCTGTTGGTGGGTGTGTACGGTGTATGTATATGTGTCAGGTGTGGGTTTTTCAATCTGGCCAATGTTGGCTTCTGTTGGTGTTGGGTGCCCAAATCTACCTTGGCGGTGTGCACCGCCAATGGATGACCACCGTTGAGGGTCCACTGTGGTGATTCGTGGTCCATAATTTGGAGGGTGGTGTATTGCTGGTATAGTGGGGAGGGTGGTGGGTCCGACAGTTTTTCACCTCTATTGGGTCTGATGGAATTGTTGTTGTTGCTGGTTTCTGTCAGTTTTGTGTTTGTGTGTCATAATCTGGCAGGCAGATATCCGCATCCACGGTGGTCTGTTGGCGGCCGTCACCACGACGGTCTTGCGAAAGGACCGACCGCCGATGTCACAATGAGGGCCCATGTGTCATGTGCAGTTCTGCACGTTGAACTTGCCATTTGGCACCCTCTGTATATAGTTCATATGTATTGTTATTTTTCTATTATATCTGCCCACATTGCTGTGGTTGGCAAGATGAGATGCTTGTCCTGGTTTCCTTCTACATGGTGATGTGACATCTATGTGTAACGATGTGTGAGATCTGTGTGTGGGTTGGGTCTGTGTTGTTGCATGCGCTTGTTAGATGGGTTGTGGCATGTGCATGTTGTAATGTTTCTGACTGCTTGCTTGTGGGATTGTATGGGTGTGTCTGTGTGTATGGTGCTGCATCTGTGGATTTCTTTGTATGTTGTTTGTACATGATGTGTCACCTGTGTCATTGTTTGGATGTGTGTTCACTGATACTGATAGGGTGTCATTGCTGCATACAACGTTTTGTGTGTGTGTATGTGTGGTGTTTAACAACATGCCTGTCTATGACTGTGTTGAAATGTTTGTGGTGTGGTTGTCATTGTGTGATTGTGTGATTATCCTGGAGGTCTGGTGACTAATATGACTGGCAGGACATTGGTTCCCGCCAGCCTAAAGTTGGCTACCACCTCCAGCTACTGCTCGTTGGTGGTGGTGGTACTGGTGACAAATTTTCTGTGTTGCGTTGGGTTCACCGCCGTACTTTTTATATGGGGGTCTGCACCGCCATACTGGCCGCGGTCTCACCGCCACTGCCGGCATGGTGGTCCAGTTACTGCCAAACTCAGAATCACCACCTTAGTCTGGGAAAGGACCATGACTCATGAGAGACGAAGTTTCGAGTGGGTCATGATGATCCTTTCCTACCTCATTAGTGGTAATAAGTGCACTTTGCACACCTTCATGTATAGTTTCTGCCATGGTGTTTTTTTTATTTGTTTTAAAATGTATTTATCCAAAACCAGGATGCAATGGGTTAAATTTGTGCTGCAATCTAATATCACATTGAAGTGGCAGAGTTGTTTCTCTATGCAGAGTCATTGCTTGTTACAATCTGCAAGGAATAAAAACTTGTTTTCTCATGTTAATTTTGTTGTACTGTAGTAGTACATGAAATTTAACTTGCCCCGCAGTATTAAGTGTGTGGACATGAGCATTAATACAGTAGCTTCAAATTATAATTCAGTACGCCATATTAATTTATGGAAATAAATGTGGCCTGATAAAATATTATTTAAATATTTCCACAATTTCCTTAAGGATTTTAATTGTGGCCAGATGTTAGAAAAATATATTTGAAATGTATCGAAATTTAGTCAGAAATGTACACTTTCATTTCGCTGTTCACCACTGTTTGTAAGTTTATCCCAAACCATTTATAATGAAGAGGAGAATGATCCCTCATGTTGATCCTGAATAAGATACTACTATATTTAGAAAGCAAAAATCGAATTCCTCTACTTAAGTTCATATCGCTGTCATAATAAAATTGGGCAGCATTTCTGGCCGGGTCGGGCCTAGGGCCAGAAATACTGCCCAGTTTCAGATTTACCAGAAACGACATTACTCCCTACACATCCATCAACATGCGAACACATTATCAGCAAAGACATCCAACTCTTGCAACACAAACTGACATCATACAGATTGCAATGTCTCATCAACCAACACAAATCCTCTGATACCACACTTATACACATATCCACCATACCTACAGCAGTGAGACACATTCATTCTCACAGCACACACTACTCTGTCCATTCCCACTAACACAACCTGCTGTCACCCACGCAACACAAAACCACATTATGCATTACTTTCAGCCATCCAGATACACACATCCTGTTCATAAAAACCAACAGCGCTATCCTCTATCCTGCCAGTCCCCCTTTTATCACGACAATACCTAATCTCAGTATGCCAACACACCATCTACAAACACCCTCCCTCTCTCTTCATCAATTACATACAACCACACAATCCTTACACTCCACTACACCACACATATTACCTCTTTCAGTGATCAAAACTAACACAAGCACACCTGACCCACATCCATCCCCTCTTACACACCTCATACACTATTCTCCAAAAATCAATACCCCATGTAAGATTCTAATACCACTTACCAGTACTAACTCACATAAAAATCTTTCACAGAAAACCACTACATCAATATCTCCTCTCACTATTCCTCAAAAACAAAACAGACCACACACATCAGCACATGAAAGTAACACAAACTTTCATAATACTTTCCATCACACCCACTCCCACCCCATACAAATCCTGACCAATTTTTACATCTATATTCTCACTCTTCACAAACATCTACCACAGGCACCCCAACACAGCAACATGAATTCACCCACCTCTCGTCCATTGCACAATTTAGAGCCTTACATTATGATCCATTTGCTCCTCTACCACCCCAACCTAAACTACTTCCACACCACACAGATGCAAACAAAATCAACAACATGCCACTCTTATCAACTTTGCACCTCCTTGTCCATTACACAATAAGGCTACTCTACAAAAAAAACTACACTCTTCATGTCTGTCTCAGCCACTGAGTCCACCACCGACATGCACAGACCCAAGAAAATACCTCCTAAGCCTGCTGGAAGACGAATACTATATTGAAAAACAGGACTATTGTGACCCTCATACAGCCATTACAACTAACAACACACCTACTACAAGCTCAAAATATACTGCTCACCCTTCTCCAAAACAAAACACCCCCACCACAAACACAAATGTTCGAAACTGCCTGCTCATAAATGCTCAATCACTCTAAAAAAACAAGCACCACATCTACGACCTGCTCATGGACACAAAACCTGACTTACTGTTTGTAACAGAATCATGGTTGGGAAATGACATGGCCCCAGTGTTACATGAAGCCGTTTCTCTGGGCTATCAAACCATCACACAAAACCTTATAAGCAAGAAAGGAGGTGGACTAGCTATTATATTCAAACAACCAATAAATCTCAGTAAATCAGACAACATTTCCATACAAGGTTGTGAGGCCCTCCTCAGCAGATGCAACCCTACACCAACTTCCTCCTGTGACCTTTTATTCTCCTTTACAGACCTAACAACTCAACATTCCCAGACACTTTTCTAGATACAGTCTCAAACCTTATAACATTATACTCAAACCTATGCATTCTTGGGGACCTAAACATTTGGTTTGACAAACCCAATATGCACCATCCAACAGCTGTCACCATCGGCCTAGTCACATTGAACCTACATCAGATTTAACACAATCCCACACACATTGCTGGACACATCCTAAATGTCATTTTTGCAAAGCCTGAACTAGTTACCATTCAAAGCATCACACCAATCACGTCAGACCACCATTTGATAACTTTCCAACATAAACACCACAAATCAACACCCCCCATAGCAACTTGCACACATGCAGCTATCGACTATGGAGTCAACTCAATTTTGAAGACTTAGAAACACAACTAGCAGCCAACACAGTTCTAGATACAAATTATTATGTTCCAAAACTTTATGAGTGACTAAAGGAAGCTTTCGATATCCTAATACCACTTACAAAAACAAAACAGGACAAAAGAAAACCAACACTGTGGAGAAACACAGAGATTAAAAAGATAAAACAACAAGGTTGCAAGGGACCTGGCTCAAAACAAACAACATTCAAGACTAACTTCAGCTACACAAACTTAACAGAATATACAAATCATCAATCAAAAAAGCTAAAAAAAAAGGTACTACCCAGACAGAATTCTAAATGCTAAATCTGCAACTAAAGAATTTTAGAAACATCTCAATTAATTTTGAAAAGATAAATGCATGGAAGGAAGTCATCCCACTACTCAAGATTTCACAAACAAACTGCCAACTCATTACACAGCAGAGGAAGACACATTGGACTCCTATTTAAAACAGGAAAAAAACATCAGCACCAACCCCTATCTTAAAACCCCTTCCAAGAATACACCAGCCCAGCCACTGCACTCCTTCAAACAAGCATCACAAGGTTAATTTATGGATTTGGTCAAAGCAAGCAGGCCTTCTCGTTACCCTTCTGACCCTTGTCCACTACACATCTTCAAGAACATTATTTTATCTAGTTTTACTGCCACAGCCATTAGAAGAATGATCAATAACTCTTTAACAGAGGAACTTTTCCTGAAGGCCTGAAAAAGGTCTACATATGTCCTTTATTATGAAAACAAACCTAGACCCGCAGGACCCCAGCAACTACATACCAATCACAACTGGGCCTTTCCTGGGCAAAATGATAGAAAGAGCAGCATTCGCCCAGATGTCACAATTCGTTCAAGGCAATTCCATACTTTCAGACTACCAAACTGGATTCTGCCCACCAAGAGGCACTGAATTGCCACTCATAGCAATCTGGGATGATCTTAAAAACACAGTTGACTGCAATGGAGTTGCTGCACTACTTCTTTTGAGCCTCTCAGAAGCCTTTGATACTGTTGACCATGACACCCTAATTCGATTACTCCACGAAGCCGGCAATCTTGACTAGATTACATCCTACCTTCAAAACAGAACTAATGTTATCTATTCTCCTCCCTTCTCGTCCAAGAATCAATCATCTCACCTATGCTTTTCAACATCTACATGTCATTACCAGATTTGATCAATGACTTTCAACTCACATGCTACAACTATGCAGATGACACACAAATACTACTAAAATTGCAATGTACTAAAGACATTGAAAACTCACAAATCTTCAGTTGCCTCAGAGCGTTGATCAGTGGATGACTTGGAGACATCTCAAACTGAATGCTTCCAAAACGGAAATACTCACATGTGGTGACTAGAAAAATGATGGCCCACTGTGCGCCTGGCCTGACCATCTCGGACCACCTCCTCAAGTATCTAAGGAAGTTAAAAACCTTGGAATTACCATCGACTCCAAGTTAACAATGAATGCCCAAGTGGGCAAATTAGCACAATCAAGCTTCTTCACCTTGAAGACTTTGCGACGCATCTTCCCCCACGTCGGATTTCCACACAAGGTGCAGGCTACTATCTTGTACTATCCAAATTGGATTATGACAATGGCCTCTACCATGGATCATCTCTACCTATTATGAAAACACTACTGCGTATTCAGAACTCAGCTGCCAGGTTACTATTACATGTAAAACCACAAGCCCACTTCTCCCCTGCCTTGAGAGCACTACACTGGTTACCCATTGATAGAAGATGCACCTTCAAACTGCTTTGTATCACCCACAAAGCTATATATGGAACAAGACCGCTTTTCATCAGAAACAAAATAACCAAATACATTCAACAAAGAAACCTCCGCTCACGATTGGCACCCCGCCTTAGAACACCCCCATACAGGAAAAAGACAATAGGTGGCACATCCTTCTCTGTTCAAGCAGCCAAACTATGGAATTCATTACCCCCAAATACAAGATCCACGGATAACTATCTTGCCTTCAGAAAACTACTCAAGAGTTGGCTCTTTCCTTCATAACCACCATATTCAAACAGCAATGAACTACATATGCCTCTGTTGATAAATATTTATAATCTGATTATATGTATATTATATATATCTATAGTTCTTTAAGAAATATGCATTGTTACTATTTCATAATAATAAATTCACGGGTTAATATATATATATGTCTGGGAGTGTGTGTGTGTATATGGGTGTGCATGTGTCTATGTATATATGTGTGTGCATATACATATATATGTTTATATTCTTCTTTGTTTGACATGTTCATAGGTCAGTGCATAGCTCCTAGATAAATTGTTAGATTAGATACTTATGAATCCCTGATTTCATTTTTAAATCACAATGATCAAATAGTTTATTATCTATTTAACAGCAAGTATTTAGCTATTCAAAAATGGAGGAATGATAAATTAATGTTAGAAAAGTGCACTTATTAATTAAGTTCAAATATTATAAATCTTGAAAGTCTATGTTTATACAATGCTACTTTTCTTCTCATATTATTATACTCATTATTATATTCCTAGCACATATATTCCCTTACTATGTATATATGTATATGTATATATATATATATATATATATATATATATATATATATGTACTACTCTAGTCCTACTTTACTAGAGGAAAATAAGTTAAAATAAATAAAATAAAATCTATAAATAAAATTCAAATTGTAAATATTTAAATTAAATAAAAAAATTATATTTATATATGTAAATAAATACAATATTAAATAAATAAAAAATAATATACATTTGCTCTCTTGTAAGCTTTATTCTGTCTCCTCATCACCCTATGTCTCTACCAATCTATCCTCCATCCCTACTCTGACTCATCCCAAACCCATTCTACTACCTTTATTTCCAAAAAAGCCCTGACTAAGCTCTTCCCTCCTTTACCGCATCTAGCTCACCTCAAACCTCAGTGTACTACCATGATCTCCCAAATAACCCTATTAAATTCTCCCTAATTTATCTCACCTTTGACTCGTCCAAAACCCCTCCTGCTACTATGTTCTCCCTAACCCTTTCCACAGACTCTTCCCTCCCCCATATCTCCTTTACTCATCCCAAGCCTCATCCTATTACTATAAACTCCCAATTAACACTTCTGGATTCTTCCCTCCTCTCTCCCTCCATTACTCTAGTCAGTCCAAATAACAAACTCACATATCCCCTGCTCAAATTAACTCATATTAATACTAATACTGTACTCATATTTCCCTATACTAATCCACCACTAATTCCTCTTGGGTTCCGGAGTAGCGTGCGAAAAGCACTTGGACGCCCCATCAGAGCTAGTAAGCGCTATATAAATACAATTACAATTACAACATCAATTTGACGGCAAGTAGCTTCTGAATGGACCTCTATGCCAGGGTCAGTTATCGCAGTCACCTTCTCCGTCAGTACTTCCTCCAGAGTTTCCTCTCATAGAGGCAGAACTCATTGATTATCAAGACAAGTTCAGTAATTACTACTCCAGATTGTATTCCAGGTGATGTGCCCACACCTCTGGAAAGTTGGTTGTCAGATCAACACCCATTCTTGGTTTCCCAAAATTAATATTATTTCTTGTAATGTTAATGGGCTTTGCAATAAACACAAAGCTCATGCAATGTTGAACTGGTTAACAACATTCAAACCAGAAACAATCTTCCTGCAAGAAACCCATTTCAGGGACAATCGTCCAAAATGTTATATCCCTAAAAGATTCTCCTATGCTTTCTTTGCCTGGGCAGGAGCTGATTTCAGGGGAGTCACCACTCTTTTGGCCAGTACGGTAGATTGGTAATTCAATATGCTAAAGGCACATTGATCATGGCTTAAAGTGGCTACTAAGGGTAATGTAATGAATTTGGTTAATTTATTATTGGTCCCATTTCTGACCATATGGAGCCATTCATTCAAATTTACAATTCAGCAATGATGGAGACAGGTCCAATCATCTGGGACGGAGACTTTCATTTTATCCAGAATCTTGCTTTCAAACAGTTCAAAGAAACAGCTAAAACCACAAACATTTCATTTAATCCAGGCCTTCAAGCAGGGTTTTGGTTTCAGAGAACCATGGCACTTGACATAGCCTTCAGTAAATGCATATACCTGGCATTTACGCCAGTTTTCCTCAGCATCCCATATTTATTTTTTAAGTAATCAGGGCAGCCCAGTGCCTAATGTCTAGTATTAAAGCAAATCCATTTTCGGGACCTTCTGTCATCTTAGTTCAAATACAAACTAGTATTGACACCAAAGAGCTACTTGGATGGCAATTTAATCTAGCAATACTTTCTGATCTGACTTGAATCAAGGAAAGTAGTACCTTTATAGAGGAGTTCTTTAGAATTAATTCTGGTATGGCAGATGATATGAATGTCTGGTATTCATTCAAAGGCACATTTAGCAGCCATGTAATTATGTTTCAGAGTTATAACAACAAAGCACGTTATGCACAAATACAAGCACTGCAGAGTGCTTTAGACAAAGCTACTGCCATGCCAGGAAATTTAGAAGGTAGAAAAGAAAAAAAAGAGTGTGAGAGAACTAAGCAAGCACTGGCTGATTTGTTTTCTAATAGAAGAGATATGCACTCGTCAGGCTTATCAGCAAAAAATATATGAAGAGTCAGCATGTCAGCAAGTTTCTAGCATGGTATACAAACGTTCAGAGAAGTAAACAGACAATCGAGAAACGGTTGAACTCAGAAACACAGCTCGGTGTGGATAAAAACAATGACATTGCCAGAGTCTTCTTACAGCATTAACAGAATCTTTATGAGACGATGGAAGAAGTTCCCGGTTCCAAACTAGAGCAATTTTTTTATACCATTGTTTTGCCGCTGGTACCAGGAGAACAGAAATATGTAATTAGAGAAGAGATTCAAGAGCCTATGGTCTTGCTTGCTCTTAAAATTATGTTAAATCATAGGGCATGCAGTAGTGACGGCATACCAATTGAAATTTATAAAGCTTTCTCTAAGTAGTTGGTACCATTCCTTGCTAAATTATTGAATCATTTTGGAACGGGAAAACCTTTTTCACCATCTTTCAAGGAATCTTTTTTTGACAGCATTCTTGAAAAGGACAAGAATGCTGTACATGTTAACCACTATAGGCTGATAAGCTTGTTAACCCCTTCGCTGCCAGGCCTTTTTCCTTTTTCCTCTCCTGTGTCGAGCCTTTTTTTGGCTATTTGTGGCAGTTAGCACTTAGGCCCTCACAACTTTTTGTCCACATAAGCTATCCACTCCAAACTTACGTCCTTTTTTTCAACATCCTAGGAATTCTGAAGATACCCAGAGTTTGTGTGTTCCCCAGGAGGAGACCAAGAAATAAGCCAAAATACAGCTAAAATGTAATTTTTTTTCAAAAAAGGAGAAAAAAGAGCTGCAGAAGAAAGCTTGTGATTTTTTTCCTGAAAACAGCATCAACAAAAGGTTTGTGTTGCTAAAATCACCATCTTCCCAGCTTACAGGAACAGGCAGATTTGAATCAGAAAACCACATTATTCAACACAATTTTGGCATTTTACTGGGACATACCTTATTTTTACGTTGTTTGTGCTTTCAGCCTCCTTCCAGTTAGTGACAGAAATGGGTGTGAAGCCAACGCTGGATCCCAGACAGCTAAACATTTCTGAAAAGTAGACAACATTTTTAATGCCTAAAGGTGTCATTTGTGCAGATCCTTCAATGTTTTCTTACAGAAAGTATTAGCTAAAATAAAAATAAATATTGAAATTGAGGTGAAAAAAAGAGCCATTTCTTTTCACGTTTTCTTCTATAACTTTTTCCAGCTATGGCAGATTTTTAAAAACAATATACTGTTACATCAGCTGGATCCTTCTGGTTTCGGGCATATATAGGGTTTATAGTTTTCATCAAGAAACCTAGGCACCCAGAGCCAATAAAGTGCTGCACCTTGCAATGGGTTTTCATTCTATACGGTAGACAGCAATTCATTTGGTGAAATATGAAGAGTGAAAAATAGGTATCAAGGAAACCTTTTTATTTCCAAAATGGGTACAGGATAAGGTGTTGACAAGCAGTGGTTATTTGCACATCTCTGAATTCTGGGGTGCCCATACTAGCATGTGAATTACAGGGCATTTCTCAAATGGACGTCTTTTTTTACACACTGTATTACATTTGGAAGGACAAAATGTAGAGAGAGACAAGGGTCAATAACACTTGTTCTTCTATTCTGTATTCCCCTTCCCCCAAGGTTCCCGATAATAATGGTACCAAACTTGTGTGGGTAGGCCTAATGCCCACGACGAGAAATGTAACATGGACACATCACATTTTTACAATGAAATCTGACATGTTTTTGGGAAAGTGCCTAGCTGTGGATTTCGTTCTCTAGCTCAGCCGGCATCAAGGGAATCCTACCAAACCTGTGCATTCTTGAAAAGTAGACACCTAGTGGAATCTAGGATGAGGTGACTTGTGAGGCTCGCACTAGGTTTTGTTACCCAGAATCCTTTGCAAATCTCAAAGTTTCGCAAAAAAATGACTTTTTTCACATTTCTGTGATAGAAGGTTCTGGAATCTAATAGGAACCACAAATTTCCTTCCACCCAGCATTTCCCCAAGTCTCCCAATAAAAGTGGTACCTCACTTGTGTGAGTGGGCCTAGTGCCAGCGACAGGAAATGCCCCAAAACACAACATGGACACATCACATTTTCCCAAAGAAAACCGACCTGTTTTTTGCAAAGTGCCTAGCTGTGGATTTTGGCCTCTAGTTCATCCGGTATCTAGGAAAACCTAACAAACCTGGACATTTCTGAAACCTAGACACCTAGGGGAACCAAGGATGGGGTAACTTGTGCCGCTCTCACCAAGTTCTATTACCCAGAATCCTTAGCAAACCTACAAATTTAGCAAAAAAACACTTTTTCCTCACATTTCCATGTTGCAAAGTTCTGGAAATCTGAGGGGGGCCACAACCTTCCTTCTACCCAGCATTCCCCCCACATCTCCCGATAAAAATGGCACCTCACTTGTGTGGGTAGGCCTAGTCCTGTGACAGGAAATACCCCATAACACTGAGTAGACACATCAAAATTATCAAATACAAAACTACCTGTTTTTGAGGGTGGCTGCACCTGCGTTTTTGGTCCTGGTCTCAGCAACCATCTAGGGAAACCTACCAAACTAAAAACTGAAAATTAAGCACCCGAGGGAGTCCAGGGAGGTGCGACTTGCGTGTATCCCCCAGTGTTTTCTTACCCAGAATCTTCAGCAAACCTCAAATTTAGCTAAAAAATCACATTTTCCCCACATTTATGTGTGAGATCACTGCACTGGCACAAATTTCTTACCACTCAACATTCCCCTCAGACTTCAATGATGGCCACTGTACTCACCCACTTATGGCTGCTGTGATGCCCTCAAGCGCCCACCCAGCTCTGGATAGGCCACCGCCAGTATGTGGGCCATCAGGAGGTTAGGGTTCGACGGGCACCCCTTCCTCTTTGGGAGGCCATCCCCAGATGGGCCTCCACGGTCTTCCGTGCCCGGCATCTCTGGAAGTCCCACTGTTTTCAATAGTGGGTGCTCTGCCTGCCATAGACCCCCAGGGTCCGCACCTCCTTGGCGATGGCACGCCATATACCCTTCTTTTGATGGGTGCTGACCTGCAGAGGCAATACAGACAGGAGAACACCATTAAACAAAGAGTCCAGCCTGTAACACGAATGACCCACCATACCTATTTCCATCACTATTGGCACACACATAGATCAGTACTCAACATGTACCCAGCCAAGAGGACATCCCCCCCTTACACGATGCCTTCACACACACCTCCATACAGTCATGCCACATGCATCGTGCCCACAGTGTACTCACCTGTTGGTCTGGAGGCCCATACAGCAGTCCGCACTGGGGTAGGACCCCATCCACCAGTCTCTCCAATTCCTCTGAAGTGAAGGCTGGGGCCCTTGCCCCGGTCACATGGGCCATGGTAGGTTCCAGACACAGGTCACAGCAGCACATGCAGTGTAGGTCCTCTCCTATGGAAGGTCAGGAATCAAGTGAGGAATCAGATAGAAAATGGCGGTCACGTCCACAGTGGTGCATACCGTCATCGCCAGCATAGATCACCATTGGCCACTGTACCCCATATGGCCCAATATTAACCAATGAGAAATTGCATTACGGTTTCTGACCGCCTCCCGCCACGGCGCACAACGTCAGCGGGATAACCTCACTTCCACCTGTCCCTCCACACAGGACAGCCGGATGCCATTTCAGGGAGGGGGTGGGCCTATGGAATAATGCTGCTTCATAGAATAAATAGGTACATACTTGATGAATCACACTGTTCCATTACATGTTTAAAGATTGCAGACTACAGTTGTGGCTCCATTGTTCAGTCTGTGACAGCCTCCTCACTCTTATGTCCCCTAGATACCTACCACTGCGGATGAATAGGAGATGGAGACATACCCTCGTGTACAGACCTCTGGTGGACCTAGCTACACTGGAGGACAGGCACATTATCCTCACCTATAGACTGGACAGGGCCGCAATCACAGAGCTGTGTGTCCAATTGGAGCCTGACCTGATATCTGCTATCCATCATTCCACTGGGATCCCCCCTCTTGTACAAGTGTTATCAGTTCTCCATTTCCTGGCAACTGGCTCCTTCCAAGTGATAGTGGGCTTGGCAGCAGGAATGTCGCAGCCAATGCTCTCAATAGTGCTGACAAGAGTGTTGTCTGCCCTGATAAAACACATGTGCAGCCACATTGCATTCCCCCACGTTGAGGATTTGGCCACTGTGAAGGCCGGGTTTTATGCAATGGGACATATCTCCAATATAATAGGGGCAATTGATGGAACACATATTGCATTTGTCCCCCCGCCAGAATGAACAGGCGTTCATGAATCGTAAGAGTTTCCACTCTATGAATGTGCAGATGTGTGCTTGGTGGACCAGTATATCTCCCACGTCAATGCTAAGTATCCTGAGTCGGAGCATGATGCCTTTGTCCTAAAGAATAGCAGCATCCCAAATGTGATGGCCCAACTACAGAGGCACAGGGTGTGGCTAATAGGTGAGCCCTGGTTCCCACTCAGTATATATTGTTGTATGCTTATGGTGTTGGCCATATGGGATAGTGTGGGCTAAATGTTGTCCCTCAATATTTGCAGGTGACTCTGGTTACCCAAACCTATTATGGCTGCTGACCCCTGTTAGGAATGCCAGGACAAGGGCAGAAGAACGTTATAATGAGGCACATGGGTGAACCAGAAGGATAATTGAAAGGACCTTTGGCCTCCTGAAGGCCAGGTTCCAGTGCCTCCATCTAACAGGTGGATCCCTGTGCTACTCACCCAAGAAGGTCTGCCAGATAGTGGTGGCATGCTGCATGTTGCACAATCTGGCCCTCAAATGTCATGTCCCTTTTCTGCAGGAGAAGGAGACTGGAGATGCCCCTGTGGCAGCAGTGGACCCTGTGGACACTGAGGATGAGGAGGCAGAGGATGAGGATGTGGACAAAAGAACATCTGTAATCCATCAGTACTTCCAATGACACACTGGTGAGACAGTGCAACTTTACATTTAAATGATTTTGGTTGTATTCTGTGTGGCATTGGCATACTGGTATTTCCCACTTCTATGCCCACTTACTGTTCCCTGTGGCTATTCATTTGTCAGATGTTGGTAATTTGACAAATACTCCTGGTGTGATCACAACAGCCAGCTACAGGTCATTAATTCTATGCTCATTCGATGTACAATTCATTTGCAATGGTTGTAGCTGTTTCAATCAATACATATTTGAAATACATGACATACTGAAAATAGATTTATATCAAAGGGTGTTTATTGTAGTGCTAATATATAGAGGGGAATGTGCAGTGGGATGGGGTAATGATGGAGGAAAGTACAGGGTATTGTTCCAGTCTGTTTGTAGCACAGGTGCATAGTCCATTGGGACATAGGAAGGGGAGCAATGGCAGTTGAAGGTGGGCAGGGTGACTGGGTGAGACACAAGGGAGGCAATCAGGAGAGTCTCATTTCCTGGCGGAGGTCTTGGAAAGTGTCTCTGGCTTCTGTCTGGATCGCAGGGAATTTTTGCGGGAAGGTTCACCTTCTGCAGGGGGAGGAGTGCTGGTGACCTGTGACTCCTGTGGCGTGGCCTCCTGGCCACTAGCGGCAGCGGAAGTAGAAGGCTGTTCAGATGACTGGCTAGTGGCAGGGGCCTGCTGGTGTGACACTGCCTCCCTCATTATGTTGGCCATGTCTGCCAGCACCCCTGCTATGGAGATCAGGGTGTTTTTGATGGTCTGCAAGTCTCCCCTGATCCCCTGGTACTGTCCCTCCTGCAACCGCCTGTTCTCCTGCACGTTGTCTAGGATCTGGCCTATTGTGTCCTGATAATGTTGATAGGTTCCCAGGATCTCAGAGAGCGCCTCCTAAGGAGGGTCACTTCCCTGGGCCTGTCCTCCCCCTGGCACACAGCAGTCCTCCCAGTGTCCCTGTTGGCCTGTGTTTCTGTCCCCTGAACTGTGTACTCACTGCCACTGACCCCAGGTCACAGTTTGTCTTGGGGGTGAGGTGTGGCCTGGGGTCCCTGTAGAGGTGGACATATTGCTGATTGGCGTGTCCTGGGGACAGAGGTATGGGTATGCTGGGTGCATGCTGTGGCGGTGTTTCCAGATGGGGGAGGCTCGTTGGTGGTTTGTGACTGGGTCTGGGTGACCGGCTGTCCAGTGGTCCTTGATGGGTTAGGTAGGTAATCAAATCCTGAATACCAGAGTTGCTGTCATCACTGTGGGCCTCTTCAGTTTGGGGACTGGATAGTGCTGGCACCTCTTCTCAGCTGACATTGGCTGCGGTACCTGTGGGAATGTAAATGATGTGTTATGGTTTAAGTGTGTGACATGTTGTACATCCGTGGCTTCCCCTGTATGGTTGGATTTGCCCTGCCGGGTTTCACTTGTATATGTTAGTGTATGGTGTATGGTGGGATTGTTAGTTCTCTCTGCTATGCATGCTTTAGTGTGCAGGGCTGTGAGGGGTGTCCATGCATTGGTACAGCATGCAGAGCTTGGCATTGGGATTGACGAGATGTGATGGTGGAATGTGTTGGATGTAGTGGAGTGATGGGAGTGAGGGTGAGGGTATGTGATGGCATGCAGGTAGGGGGGTGATAATAGTAGAGAGTTGACTTACCAGAGTCCAGTCCTCCTCCGACTCCAGCCAGGCCCTCAGGATGCAATATTGCCAAGACTTGCCCCTCCCATGCTGTGAGTTGTGGGGGAGGAGGTGGGGGTCCACCTCCACTCCTCTGGAGAGGAAGCTTGTGTCTTTCTGCAACGGAACATACCTTCCCCCATAGGTCATTCCACCTCCTCCTGATGTCGTCCCTTGTTCTGGGGTGCTGTCACACAACGTTGACCCTGTCTACAATTCTCCGCCATAGCTTCATCTTCCTGGCTATTGATATCTGCTGCACTTGTGCTCCAAATGGGCTCTACCCTGACAATTTCCTCCACCATGACCCTTAACTCTTCCTCAGTGAAACAGGGGTGCCTTTGTGGTGCCATGGGTGTTATGTGATGTGTGTTGGTGAGAGTGTGTTGGGTAATGTGTTGGGGTGTGTGAAGTTGGGTACATGAGGGATGTATGGGTGTATGTGGTGTGTGTATGTAGTTGTGTCAGTGGTCTTTGTGTCAGTCTTGTGCCATTGATTTGTATTCATAAAGGGTTGTAGGTACTGTGGGTGTGTGTTTTATAGTTGTGTGGGTGTGGTGTGTTTATGGGTGTCAGGTGTGTGTTGTTTAAATTGTCCAATGTGGTGGCGTTTTGTCTGTGGGTGTCCATTGTGAGCGTGCCGGTATGTACCACCAATGGTTTACCGCCATTGAATGTCCGACCTGGTGATTTGTGGGTCATAATGTGGTGGGCGTTGTTCTGTTGGCGTAACGGTGTGGGTTTTGATACTGCCACTTTGTCACTGACCTTTGTGTCTGTGGCTGAATTCTGTCGGATTGGTGTGTGTGTCATAATATGGTGAACGGATATCCGCCGCTGCCGCGGTAAGTTGGCGGCCGTCAGTGTGGCGGTAACTGGGATTTACCACCAGGGTCATAATGAGGGTCTAAATTATATTTTCTGTACTATGAATAATTGAAACTGCAAAAATGCCATGTTTCACTAAATGTTTTTTTTGCTTATTCGCTTTTAGGTGCGCAGGAGACATCGCTGACAGAATACTGCCAGGCAGAAGGCAGACAAAGTGATGTGACCACAGTCTCTTCCACTTGTGCTGCTAAGTTCCGCTGCCAACAGAGATTGAAGATGGTCCCAAAGAAAGGTGCTGTCAAGAAAGTTGCCAGTAAGGAAAAGAAGAAAGCTGAGATTTCCCCACTGTTGCAGTGGCCAAAACCTTTATCATGAATGTGTGCCTGCCACACCATCCTCTGGCCAGCAAGCTGGGAGCTTCATAGATCAATGGCCCCAGTCCAACATAAGCCAAAAGTCATGTCCTTCTGATAAGTAGCCACTGCAATCATGGGGACGAGCGGTCAGTCTGAATTGGAGTTGTCTCAGTGGAAAACTGGTACTTAGCCATCACAGGAAACTGAGCTAAGTGGACAACAGTAGCCGCAGACAGCAATAATAGACCTTCCTGATGCAGGAGCAGAACAGGAGGTTAGGCTTCCTACTGAGCTAGATGCACCTCTTCTTGAACCACTGGCTTCCCAATCTCCAGTTAGGAAAATGAAGGATACTCCACCATCTTCTCCAAGCCCCCCTTTTGATGCTCTGAACATGGATTGGTCCCCGGCTAAGTCCAAGACCTGCCATGGGAGACAAGGGAAAAGTAACATTGCTGAGACCCTTACAATTCTGGAAGGGAATGACAAGGATGAGCCAGTCATTGTCATGAAAGCTGTTTCAGAGAACACCATTACTCCCCTCCTATTCAACCTGCTCCTAGGGATGTGCCACTGGTACCATCACCACCACCACTGCCAGCCTCCATATTTGTAAGGCCCCCGCTGAGACCTTCATCCACCACTACCTCAGTTGAAGTACGAGCTGCAGAGAGGCAATCATCGATGCACCCACCTACCTCCAGTTCTTTTGACATTGGAAACAGTGGCCCACTACAAAAGTTATCCTTCCCAGTTTGGGACTTCTTTACAATTACCAAGCACGAGGATAACATTGCAGTGTGTTCCATTTGTCACATGAGTGTTCGTCGACGTAAGCCTGGTTCACACTATGGTACTGGAGGCCTAATGACACATATTATAAAGCATCAAGCAATCTGATGGAGGAGCACCTTAACAATTTTCTTCAGGTGGGGGTGAAGAGAAAAGGGAATCAGCTCCAATAATAGAAAAATACAAAGGTAGTGATCAGGAAGAGGGTGACAGCTTTAGTATCCCCAACAGTGTGCCAGTATCATCCGCCTCAGCAACCTTGGAACGCCACAAAGAGTCAGACACCATCTCAGGCAGTGACTGTATCAAGATGCACATTGACTGTACCACCTCCTAGTTCTAGAAAGTTTCCTGTGTCAGTGGCACCAAAAAAGAAACAAATTCCGGCTACTATTATGGCTAGGTTTAGGCAGGAGGGGCCCTACGAACACAACCACCCAAAGGCACATTTGTACAATGGTAAGCTGGCTAAAATGTTAGCACCGGACCCCCTCCAAATTTATTTTGTGGAAGGAGTGGGATTCTTAGAATTTGTGTCAGCCAGCTGCCCAAAATGGGCAGTTCCCAGTCAGACCTATTGTGCCCGAGTTTGTGTTTCTGAGCTTCATCACAATGTGCTGCAATTGGTTAGACAAGCTTTTCAACAGAGTACTCTTCACACTATCCGCATGATGACAGACATGTGTACCAGTTGTCAAGCAAATTATTACATGTATAACACAGCACAGTGGATCTCTTTTGTGAGGATTAGGCAACAGCTATCTGTAGGTCTAAATGCTGACGAAATGTTTAAGGGCATTCAGCAGCAACAGTAGTTGTTCATCATGGAGAAATCTCATACAACTGCAAACATCCTGAAAGGCTTTAACAACAAGGTGTTTGAATGGCTGTGACCCAGAGGCCTGAAAATTGGATGTGTTGCCATGGACAATGATAGTAATATAGTTAATGCCATTCCAGAGGGTTGATATTTTGGGGTCCACTGTTTGAAGCATTGACTCAAACCTGGCTGTGCAGGACTATCTAAAAAAAGAAGACATAGGCCCTGATTTAGAGTTTGGTTGACAGGTTACCCCATCACAAATGTGACAGATATCCTGTCCACTGTACTATGATCCCAATATAACCTATGAGAATTGTAATAGGTGAACAGGATATCTGTCATGTTTGTTACTGAGTAACCCTTCTGCCGAACTCTAAATCAGGCATATAATCATAATGTGCACTCATTTCAGCAATTCATTTAAAGCCTGGACGCATTTGAGGATCACTCAGTGCGCTAACAGAGTAGCAGTAAAAGCCTCATACAAGAAATGCCAACACGTTGGAACTCAACCTTTTTTATGTTTGCAAGATCTGTTTGAACAGTACAGACTGATCATTGACATTGACTATGTCATTCAAAGAGGTGGGGATTCAACTGGGAAAAGCTTGACCATGGATGCGGGCAGATGGGACTTAGTCAATTGCCTGACACAGATGCTACTTCCTTCTGAGGTTTTTACATGAGAAGTCATCAAGGAGGAGAGTACTACGAGTGAAGCTATCTCATTGTTGCATCTGTTACAGGACCAGTCAATAGAGGTGTCCCAAAGTTTCTCTGGTGTGAATTGCAACACAGAAGTGCATGAGATTGTTGAGAGCTTAATCCTTTGCTTGGCTGATAATCTACGGCTGCAAAGAAACATCAACAATAGTTGATCCACGGTACACAAAAATACTGGCTACTTACATTCCTTTTTCAGAAGGAAATATTTCACTGTACAAGATGTAGATTGGTGAGAAAGTAAGGGACTTGGAAGAAGAAGGGCTGGAAGTTAGAGGTTTGGGCAGAAGTTCTGGCATGCAGCCTTTCTGGTCCAGGGAGGACCTGGCTTGGTAGTTTGGGCTGGACTGTTCCCAAAGGAAGCAGGGTCTAGACTGATTTGCATAATGCTGGGTCCAAACTACGGTGACATGGCGAGCAAAATAACAATGAATTAAACCCAGATATGTGACTGCAGGTGAGTGTTTGAAAAGTTTCAACACTCCATCCGTCATTTTATTTTGTGGAGTTACTATGCAGGCTTCAAATTACCTACAGAGAGGGCAGTGCTGTTGTCTCACCGCAGCCAACACCAGCAACAAGAACAACAGCAACAACAAGAACAGAAGAATTAGACTTGACTTTGTAATGGCTTGGTGTAAGTCAAGTGCAGAGGTGAAGGCAAAAGTGGGTGAGCTAGTGGCAGCATCAATGGGCATTCAGAGGTTGTTTCCAGGACTATTTGGATGGCCGAAAAGAGGTTAATGTGGATCGAAACCCATTGGTCTATTGATATGGGAAGATGCAACAATGGCTAGAGCTCAGCACGCTGGCAATAAAGTATATGGCTTGGCCAGCAGCTAGTGTGTCTGCTGAGCATGTTTACACTGCAGCGGGACAGTTGTCACTTTCAGAAGAATCAGTCATTTACCTCAAAGCATGGAGAGCTTGACTATGGTCATAAAAACCCCACATTTCATACCACACAATCGCACCGTTCCTGAAACACTATAGAAGGAAGAAGAAAATGAGAGTGATTGGTCAGACTGAGGCGATAAGCTGACCATCTCCTTTGCGAACCCCCTGAGTTTGAGAATTAACTCTACTTCCCTACTGACTCAGTAGGTCACCATAGTACTATTTAATTATTCATTGTCAAACTGCTTAGTGCTTTACGAAAAGAAAAAAATGGATATAGCTAAAGTATTATTATATAGTGTGCTTGTGTCGGACTTATGCAGCCCTGCCATTTTTGTATAGCTTGATTGGAGTTGGATTAGTGTGCATTAAAGAGGACTCCCCGTTCCTTTCAAGAACATTGAAGACAATGCCTACCTCTGTCCCATGTCTGTCCTTTTTTCCATCGCCTAGGTGGGCTGCCCCTGTAAAGATCATTTGGTTTACAACACTTCCAACATGTTGCTTGCTTGCATCAAAGAGAAGATACAATTGTGTACTTCTGTGATTGTATTGAAACGGGTAACCATTGCACTAATGAGTGCTATATTAAATATTATTGAATGATTGTGATTGATGATTCATGTGGTGACAGACAGTGAGGGAAGGTGTTCAACTAATTTGTAAACTTGATTTCATTGATTTGCAATGTGTGAGGCCTGACGGGTGATCATTTCTCCTGAAGGTGATTGGCCTTTTGTCAGAGTCACCAGATCCTCGGGGTCTGCGCACGTTCCCAACACGTCCACCACTGAACAGCTTCAAGACTCTGATAGATAAATCACAGAGGCTAAGAGAGTTCAAGAGGGGAAGAGGTATTTAGGAAGGGAACAGCTGGGAAGGAGACCTATAGTAAGAAAAAAGGTTGGAACACACAATATGAAAATTATATCTCCTGAAAACAATATTAGACTATGAGTTTAAGCATAGTCATTCTGAAAACGTGAATAATCTAAGAATGACGTTTTAAAATGACTAGGTTTCAAGATGGCCAGATACCTGTACTGGAATCAAGATTAATTAAATGAAAACCTTCTTATTCAAGCATTTTCCTTTACATGAGAATCAGAAACAATATTCTGACTAAATTTTGAATCTTTTAAGAATGCATAATAGAAGCATACAATATTACATTCAGAAACTCTGGCCTTTTGTGTTTTCTAGAAAAGTATCAACAAAGATTACACACTTTGCAGATATATATATTTATATATAATAAACACTATGGAAGAATTGTACTTCAATGACTAGCATGATATGAGTTCAGGAAATAAATCACACACTTAGCAACTCAAGTACTACCAAACAAATATCCTAGAATGGTAGCATACAATGAACAACATAAAATAAGCTCAATGAGAAAATTGTGCGTCTTACTGATTTAAATGTTACCATGCAAAAATGTCAAGAAATGGTTGCGCGTAATAAACAACAAGGTTTAAATCATCATGAAACGAATCGTATGTCTTTCCGATTCGTAAGCCTTCATGCAAATGTCAATAAATGGTTGTGCGCCATAAATAACGAGCTTTAAAATTATCTTGAATCGAATCGCGCGTCTTGCCGATTCATAGCCTTCATGTAAATGTCAATAAATGGTAGGGCGTAATGAAACACAAGTTTTAAAGCTTCATAAAACGAATTGCGCGTCCTGCAGATTCGTAAGCGTCCATGTACAAGTTAAAAAACAATAGCGCGCAATGAAACACAAGCTCTACACCTCTACAAAACGAATCACCGTTTTGCCGATTCACAAAACCTCCATGCAAGTACCACAAACACTCAAATGCACATTCTCAACGAGTTCAAAGCAAGTTGTCAATCAAATAAACAATCAGACTCAAGAATACAAGAGTTCTGAAAATAAACAGTGTTAGGAATAAACCCAACTACCGTCTTACCGCCCAAGAACAAGATTCACCAATGAAGCATGAAAAGCAGAGGACTGGAAAATCAAATAGGCCACCGGGACAGGAACTCTGGAAATAGCTGCTGTTCTGCACCGGGACCTTTGAATAGTGAGCACTGGGAGTTGGGCTGGCTCTCCTTTTATAGAGTCTTGGCCCATCCCTCAACCACGCCCAGGCATGCTGCAGGGAAGTCTATGGAAGACCCTGGAAAGGGACCACACCCTAACACACTTTGAAAACCTGCAACAATACATTGCAAAGGAACAGTATTTGTAAGCATATTGAAAATCAGTCTTCAGGATTGAATTCCACAATACAGAAGGTTAAACCACAACTTATCCACAAAATGCATACATTACAGTGTTTTGAGAGTGCTGGGTTTTTGCATTCTAGTCGCCATTAGAGCACGTAATATTCTGGTGTTGACACCTTTTCACACTTTTCACAGTCCTACTTCAGTGTTCACTCCATTTCTGTTTCTCTTCTTGTTCTTCAATATCAGTGAACTACAGTTATATCTCGCTCCCGTTGGGACGGAGTTGGACTGATTTGTTACTCAAAATCAGAAGGAGGATGGAAGGACTCAGGGTGGGACTACCTCAACAGCCAGAAGAAGAAAGTTAATGACTTCAAAGGAAAACCAACCAATGTGATGATGACTCTGAGGTCTACTCAGCTCAGTGCACTAGAGAGAGGTGCATTGATTTGGGAAATGCTGCTGAGTATGTGTACTGGTTCAAATGTATAATTCCTCTTATACATTTGTGGTCAGGGGACAGTTGTTTGTAACTGGAGACAGACTTGTGATGGCATGTCATCATCACATGATGCATGTACTCGGCTAAATGTTATGATGACAGTTGTGAGATTGATCAGCTGGGTTCATGTAGCTACTTGTCTGTGTTTGGTTGTAAAGTGTTCCTACTTCTCAGTTAACTGATCACACATGAGTCAAAAAATGAGTGATTGCAGCAGCCTATTCTCTTGCTCTTCTTTTAGTTTTGGTACACTCCTCATGAAGCAAGCTTACCTTCTGTCCTACAATATTGTTTCTGTTTTACTATCTGCAGGCCTTTACTTGTCCTGCAAACAAGGCGAAAAGACCATAACACTGTACCTTACCTATAAATAAAACCCACTTTCTCCAACCACAACAGGCCCACCCATCTCTCCAAACAAATCACCCTGTCCCCAACAAATGTAAAAAAATCCAAAGAAAACTAGTTCAAACTCCAAAGTCTGGGTCCTTTCCCAACTCCCACCTTCTCCACCCACAACAAAAATCCCTCTCACCAAAGCAAAAAATAAAAAGGAGCTTCAAAAGACAGCATCATGAATATAGGTCTGTAGTCTTTCCACTTCCTGTTTGAGGCATGTTACTTGCAGGCGAAGCTGCACCAGCTTGTGCAGTACGCAGCGTTGGAAGCAGTATGGGTACTGGTAGGGGGCATCAGTGGTGGTTCACGTGGCTTCCAGCAGCTGGCGGTATATCATATGGTGGGGCACTGGCAGCTAGCTGTAGGAACTGGGGCCCGGGGCAGTGGCAGATGCCACTTCAGCCTCTTCCTCCTCCTCTAGAACCACCTCCCGACAGTTTTCTGCCTGGATGGCCTCCATCCTCTGCCAATGCAGCTGGGTTGCTATCTCCTGCTGAGTAGGTGTTAGTGATGGACAGGGCAGAAGTAGCTATATCAAGAAAGAAAAAAACAAAAAAATACAAATTGTAAACAATGGTCTGTGCAAACATTTGTGTTTAAAATTATTTAGTGGCACAGTAGCAGTACATTGCTTGTCCCCTGGGGTTATTAGAATTTCATGTGATTAGGAGTCATTGCTCATTTTGGACCCACATAGGCCTCATATAAAAGCATTGACTGGCCACAAGGAATTAAGCCAGAATAATACCTCAAGATTGAAAAAACAAAGGATTTCCTAGTAAAAAACCATACAGACACTTTGGGCCAGATTGCAACCTTGGCGGAGGGGATTTCTCCATCCCAAATGTGACAGATATCCCATCCATCGTGTTACAAGTTCCATAGGATAAAATGGAACTCGTGATACAGTGGGCTGGATATTGTCACAGTTGGGATGGAGTGATCCCCTCTGCCAAGGTCGTAATCAGGCCCTTTGTGTGTAAAAAAAATAAATACATTTTATCTTAATAATGAGCAAGGCATTATGAACTCTGCAGGACAAGTATTCTTGTTCTACTAAACTAATGGAGGTATGCTTGTTCGTCGGGTACTTTGCTCTGCTCTGTAGCTGGGGCAGCTGTGATGGACAATGATCTTACTTTTATTCCAATGGTCCTCTACAAACGCCTTTAAATTCTACACTGACTCCAGAGAGGCAGATAAATAATAATGATACTACATCATACATGTTACCTATAAAATCCGGATATCCTGTCTGCCATAAGTAAACTGTGGAAAAAATGCACTGCAGTACAGGGAAAAGGAATGGGATAAAGATTTTAATTGGCACATTTGTCACAGAATATCCGATCCACAAAACTTTAAATCAGCCACTCAGTCCCAATTCACTCCCTTGCCTCATCCTACAAACAAATTATTATTAACAAATGCATTCACTTGACAGTAAGAAAAGGAAACTTAACTTATTACTCTACTGTAGGGTAAATTTGAGGGATTAGGTTGGGTAGTTAGATGTTTTGCTATTGATTGTTGGGGTGTCACTGATCATCATGTGCTAAGCTTTTGCTAAGTCATTTACTGTAGTAGCAGAAAAATGTGGCTCATGCCAAGATTGAATTTTTCATTTTTGTTTGGTAGTCTGGGACAGAATTTAGGACAAAATGAAGAAGTAAAGTACTAGGAGGTAACTGAGTGGGTGGTGTGATGGAGACACACCTTGTTTTTGGTTTGCAGTGCAGTGAAAACTAACTGAAGCAGACACACATTGCACAGACAAAATGGCAGTGTCTAATTTAACCATGCTGCAGTTGGACCATGGGTGGCGAAATGCCATAGGCAGGGAGGTGGTGTATGTTGTTGGGTTGGGTTGCGTAACAAATAAAGTGAGTCTACCAATATTTTTTGTCAATAAGAAAGCAATGTGACTTACCACCTCACATCCCTGTCACCACTAGTACTCCCCTTCAAACATCCTTTGCTGCCACATCTAGTACACTGGCACTGCCTCTGGTCCCAGCTCTAGTAGTCTGTGTGGCTAGAAAAAACATTACACATTTCAGATTCCAGATACACCTCACCTTATTATTGTCTTTCAACAAAATACAGCTGCAATACATCATTACAGATCAGTTAGTATCATCTGTTATCAAAAATATCACTTTGGGCATTTTGCTGGTTGACAATGTTAACAAACTCAGGTAGTCAAACCAACCAAAAACTTTTTGTAATGGAGATGAAGAGCTATGATGACTCTGAGTCACTGAAGCGCAATGAAGGGGTGTAATAAATTGGTCAAAGAAGGACATATGGTCTTGGTTGGCAAATGCAATGGGATGTCATACTACTTTCTTGCCATGCTGCACTGTCTTGGAAACTGGAGCATGAGCAAGAAAAAGAAAGCCTTCTCAACATTCATGCAGAGATAAAAAATAGCTGACAGCAGAGTACCTAAAATATGTTATCTTAGTCTTACAGTACCAGTCCACAAGATATTTAAGGGGAGAGGGAAAGCTTAGTAACAAAGTAGGAGAAAGCTACAGATTAGTACAAAGAGAAGGTAGTCAGTTGCTGAAGTATAGATAAATGGATAATCCAGGGATAACAAGAATCTAACAAACATTAGGTAGAGGAAGAGTTGAAAAAAAGGAAGCAGTATAAAAAAATAAACATGGTAAAATTATTCCAAACTGGGAAAGGTAAAAGTTAGGGAAAAAATAATAAAGACAGTACTTATTGGGGCCAGCAGATCCATCGGCCGAAGTGCTGGTGATGGTGGTACTTCCACAGGGCGCATCGCTACCGGTGGTAACCCCTTCACCCTGACCCGCTTTCAATGGTGCCCTCTTTTGGCCCTTGGGTGCTGATGTAAGAAATAATAAAGATAAAAAATAGATCAGTGATACAGTTAATCCCTCAAAACATATTTTGACAAAGGTAAACACAGTAACATTTTACTTTTCTAAATCAGATCACCTATACTACTAGTATTGAGCTGACGGATCCCTAATTTCCTACACCTAAGCCCTATTCCTAATTTACCTAAACCTAGATTAAATTGGAAACTATTAATGCATTGCAACAAATGATCCTTGCTTCTCACCCCCTTTGATAGGCCAACTCAGTCATTCTCCCTTTTTAATGCATCGACACATACTACACATCACTGGGAGATTCGGACTGTATGAGCTACATAAAAAATGCACAGAGAACGTTATCTCACTGATATTATTTTCACTATGTTAGTGACAGGACAGAGGAATCTGCATGACTTCTTAAATAATCAGCCCAAGCAAGCACCAACGAGTATGATTCAGTAGCACTGAGCACCTGGCTAGCTCAAACTGGATCACATCATATCTATAATGTTACACAAACCTAACTTACCTTCAAGTGTGATCAGCATGTTATTTGGAAAATAAATGCCATTTTAGAAAACAAACAATAAATAATTACTTACTAAGCCATGCAACCATGACACCCAACAGGTCAAACAGGTTAAGGTTGTGGTCGATCATGTATGTCCAGGGGTGTATCAGCTGCTGCACCGTGTGCTGCACTCCAGTGTTCCAGCATACAGAACTGGTGCACTCTCCCTCACTGCAGCTACTACTCCCACAGGGCCTACCCTCTGCCAGGCCTACTGCCTGCTTCAAGCATGTATAGGAGATGGTGCTGCACATAAAAACAAATGCGGCCATCTCCACCTCAGAAAAAATTAGACGAGCTGCACCCCTTGGAGGTACCAGCAACTGCAAGGGGTGCAGCTTGTAGCAGCCACACTGGCATCACTACTTACTACCTTGTGCATCTCAGACATTGTATTGTGTGATAAAATAGCAAATAAGGAAAAGAAGAATCAGAAAGAGCTGAAGGAAATAGAAAGTGAAAGCAAAGATGTACAAAAAAGTCGCAAAAAGGTAATAAAAGACAAAAATGTAAAATACACAACACAACTGACCAAAAAAAGGTAAATTAGGGATGAATGAGTGGGATAGCGGGGGGATTGAAATGAATCCAAATATGAGGCCCAGCACCATGCAGAGAACAGAAAGCAGGTAAAAATGCCAAAATAGCTCGGCCCATGCAAGGTGTCGTTCGCGCTGATTTTTCAGATTGGAAATATAGATCATACTGCCTCCCTGTAAAATAGCAGCACGAACGGGCGAGCACTTCTGTCCACTCAGAGTTTTTTGCCACTCCACAGAATTCCACGGACAAAGCTCTGAGAGTTCCATCCAGACATACTTACTATGAACTTTTAAACCACATTAAAGAAACTACTCTTCACAGAACATTATAATATACTTTAAACAAGCAATACTATAAACAATATTGAAACTATACCCACACATAGCTGTACAAGACTGCTATGACCACTTAAACCAAAGCATTCTGGAACATTTGCAAAAATCTGCACTCCTGCTCCTGAATGTGGAAAACGTACTACTGTGAGGTGTGCCGAACAATTCCGCTGATGGCGGAATTGTGCAGAGCTCGGGGAGCTTTTAAACCACTTCATGGAATTTCAGGAAGTAGAACTCCACAAGCTCTGCCCACCACCAATGCAGATGTATCTGTAAAGTATACATTTAATAGTACTATAAATATATAACTCTGTATTAAACATTACTAATTAATATACACTTTGAAAGTGTGAAAATGCAATGTACCATGTAAAAAAACTAATAAATATATAATTGTGAACATTTGTGCATGAACAATATGTCTTAAATGTGTGTTACAAATATAGGCCCTCATTACAACCTTGGTGGTAAATCCCGCTTACTGCCGTGCTGACAGCCATCAAGATACAAACGCTGCAGCGGAAATTCGCTACAGGTATTATGACCCGCATCTCAAAATCCGCCAAAATACAGACACCCACACAAGTCCGCCACACCAAAGCTCAGTGATAAACTGGCGATAGCAAAACCTCTACCGTCACGCCAACAGGAATACGCCCACACTATCACGACCCACGAATCAATGCAGCGGTCATTCAACCACGGTAATCCATTGGCGGTACACACCGCCGCGCTAAAAATACACACATTTACAAAACACAACCACATTGGACAATTCAAAATGCACACACCTGATACACATACACAACACACTACACCCACACACTCACACCACTATAAAACACAAACCCACATTACCCACAACCCCTTACAAGTGTTTTTGGAAAAAGCAGAAAGAGATAGAATAGGAAACAGAACACCAACAACCTCAAAGAACACACACCAACACAAAACATCACACAGGACAACAAACATCACCTCACACATCACCCACACCACATTATGGCACCTCAAAGACACCCCAGGATTTCTGAAGACAAGCTCAGGGTCATGGTGGAAGAAATCATCCGGGTAGAGACACAGCTATTCGGATCACAGGTGCAGCAGACATCCATTGCTAGGAACATGGAGCTATGGCGGAGAATTGTTGACAGGGTCAACGCAGTGGGACAGCATCCAAGCACACAGGATGACATCAGGAAGAGGTGGAATGACCCACTGGAAGGTGTGTTCCGTGGTATTCACACACCAGATAGCAGTACAGAGGACTGGCGGTAGACCCCCACCTCCTCCCCCACAACTAACAACATGGGAGGAGCAAGTCTTGGCGATCATGCATCCTGAGGGACTCGCAGGAGTAACTGGAGGACTGGACTCTGGTAAGGCAAATATTTACTACTATACCCCCCCACCCTAGCTGCTTGCCATCACAAACTCCTAGCCCAACCCTCACACCCATCACCCCAACACCCCACAGATACCCCACTATCACAATCCACACATCCAAAAAGCAAGGCCTGCATGTTACACCAATGCATGGACACCCATCACCAAAGCATGTCCAGTACAGATACTCATACAGGCCCCAAAATCACCAATCACACAAGGGCAAAGACAATAATTCAAGCACATGAGTAGAGGGTAACTGACCCATTACACAAGGTGACACACACAGATTCAATAACTATGTATTCATACCCCAACAGGACCCCTACCAAACGTCACCGGACAGGAGGTGCCAGACATATCCAGTCCCCCCACAGAAGAGGCCCACAGTGACGACAGCAGCTCTGCACGCCTGGATCAAGATGACCAGCCCGGCCCATCAGGGACCTCTGGACAGTCGGTTCTCCTTCCACAGTCACAAACCACCACTGAACCTCCCCCCTCAGGAAACACCACCACAGCACCCACCCAGAGGGCCCATGCCACTGTCCCAAGGACACGTCAATCAGCAGTGTGTCCACCACTACAGTATAGGGACCCCAGGCAAACCCACTTACCCAAGACAATCAGGGACCTGGGGTCAGTGGCAGTGGGCACATGGTTCAGGGGCAGGGGCAAAGGATAACAGGGAAGCTGGGAGGACTGCTGTGTGACAGGGGGAGGACAGGCCCAGGGAACCCACCCTCCATGAGGCACTCTCCACCATTATGGGAGCATACCACCATTCCCAGGAGACCATGGGCACAGTACTGACCAAGTTTCAGGAGACCCAGCAGCTGCAGGAGGAACATTGCGTAGGGATCAGGGAGGATTTAAAGTCCATTAACACCATCCTTGTCACCATTGCAGGGGTGCTAGCAGACATAGCCAACACCATGAGGGGCACAGTGGCACACCAACGGGCCCCTGACACTAGTCTGAATGATGAACAGCCCTCCACCTCCGCCGGCGCTAGTGGACAGGAAGTCCCGCCACAGGACCAACAGGCCACCAGCAACCCACCCCTGCAAAGGAGAACCACCCTGCAAACGGACCCTGCAATCCAGGCACAAGACAGAGAATATTGCCAAGACCCCCGCCAGAAATTAAGACTCTCCTGATTGTCACCCTTCTCCCCCACTATGTCACCCTGACAACCTTGAACTGCCATTACTCCACTTCCTATGCCACCTTGGACAATGCACCTGCTATACCAATAGACTGGACTCCACCATGGACATTCCTCCACCATCACCCCAGCCCAGTGCACAGCCCTGCCCACTTATTAACACAGAAATAAACACCCTTGATTCACAAATCAATTTGGAGTCTGTACTTTCATAAATGTGTTATTGCAACGTCTCAGAAAAATAGCAATGTCAATGTTCATTTTCACATACCAATGTTCTACAGTTGTTGGGTTAGCAGTAAACATAGCAGAAGGCAGAAAGTGATACCCAGATCTGTGAAATGGAAAGCCAAAGTGAACTGTCAGGGTCTAAACACAGAGGTAAAAATGCAGAATCATGTCCTACTGTAGTCTGATATGAGAGGAGCAGTGCCAGTCTCTTACCTGTGTCTCACTGGAAGTATTGCATGATGATGTTGTTTCGGTTGTCTATATCTTCTTCTTCTGCCTCCTCTTCCTCACTGTCCACAGGCTCCACAGCTGCCACAAGACCAACATACGATCCTCCTACAGAAAAGGAACCTGGCATCGCAAAGTCGGGTTGTGCGACATACAGCATGCCACGATGATCTGGCACACCTTCTTCGGTGAGTAGTATAGGGAGCCACCTGTCAGATGGAGGCACCGGAACCTGGCCATCAGGAGGTCAAAAGTGTGCTCTATTATCCTCCTAGTTTGCCCATGTGCCTCATTGTAGCATTCCTCGGCCCTTGTCCTGGGATTCCTCACTGGGGTCAGTAGCCATGACAGGTTGGGGTAACCAGAGTCACGTGCAAATAACAAGAGGTATCTGTTAGACACACACCAACCCTTAGGGACTCTCCCATACCCAGACACCTATTCAAACTGTGTGGGGACCTTGGGCTCACCTATTAGCCACACATAGTGCCTCTGGAGTTGGCCCATCACATAAGAGATGCTGCTATTCCTCAAAATGTAAGCGTCATGCACTGAACCAGGATACTGGGTATTCACATGGGAAATGTACTGGTCTGCCAAACACACCATCTGCACATTCATGGAATGGCAGCTTTTGAGGTTTCTGTACACCTGTTCATTCCTGCAGGGTGGGACAAATGCGACATGTGTACCATCAATGGCACCAATGATGTTGGGGATATGTCCCAGGGCATAGAAGTCACCTTTCACAGTGGGCAAATCCTCCACCTGGGGGAAAACGATGTAGCTGCACGTGTTTCAGCAGGGCAGACAACACTCTGGACAACACGTTAGAGAACATTGGCTGTGACATCCCTGATGCCAGGGCCGCTGTTGTTTGAAAGGACCCACTGGCCAGGAAATGGAGTACTGACAGGACCTGCACTAGAGGGAGGATTCCTGTGGGATGGCGGATAGCTGACATCAGGTCTGGCTCCAACTGGGCACACAGTTCCTGGACTGTGGCACGATCAAGTCTGTAGGTGATAATGATGTGTCTGTTTTTCATTATCGACAGGACCACCAGGGGTCTGTACACCGGAGGATGACGCCATCACATCAGCTGCCCCAGCGGACGTGCAATATGGAGGAGAAGGGTGAGCAGAGGGTCATACACCACATAGGTTTCAGAAGGGTGTTTTGAACAATTGTGATGTACTCGGTGTGTGGCGCTGTCTGTCCATATTCCTGCACAAAATTGAGGTGACACAGTTAGTTGCTCTGCCATGTGGCCCCCTGAAATGGCGTCTGCCTGGCCTGCAGGGAGGGACAAGGGGAAATGAGGTTACTGCGCTGGCGTTGTGCAGCTTTGCGGTAGGCAGACAAAGACCGCAGCACAATTCAGCATTGGTTATCATTGGGCCCTATGGGTTCCAGGAGCCAATGATGATGTACGCCGAAGGTGATGGTACGCACCGCCACGGAAGCCATTTTCTATCTGTTCACTCATTTGATACCTGACCTTCAACAGGAGAGGACCTACACTGCAAGTGCTGCTGTGACCTGAGTCTGGAAGCGACAATGGCTACAGTGTCTGGGGAAAGGGCCCCAGCCTTCACTGTGGAGGAGTTGGACAACCTGGTTGCTGGGGTCCTCCCCCAGTACACGCTACTCTACGGTCCTCCAGACAAACAGGTGAGTATACTGTGAGCATGATGGATGGGACATGAATGTATGGAGTGGTGTGGATGGAAGATAAAGGGGGGGTGGGCAGAGGCCAGCATTTGAGGATGGTCAGTGTATGTGTTTCTGGGACAGGGTGGGAAGTTGTGTCCAATGAGTAAGAAGAACCAGACAGAGGAGTAAAATCCATCTTTACTTCAATTTTCCTCTAGGTCAGTGTCCACCAGAAGAAGGGTATTTGGCGTGCCATCGCCAAGGAAGTGTGGACCCTGGGATTGTACCATAGACGGAGCACCCACTGCCGCAAAAGATGGGAGGACCTGCGCCGCTGGAGCAAGAAGACGGCGGAGGCCCAGCTGTGGATGGCCTCCCAATGTGGAAGGGGTGCCCGTCACTCCATGACCCCCGTGATGTACCGGATCCTGGCAGTGGCATATCCTGAGTTGGATGAGCGCTTGAGGGCATCACAGCAGCCGCAAGGGGGTGAGTACAGTCTCATTCAGCTGACTCTGTGCGGTGTCTGGGTGGGGGTAGTGGGCTGTGGGTTCCCCTAGGCCAGGGCAAATGTGCCAGGGCAGGTCCGTTGTTAGGCAGGTTCTGTGGCACTCCATCCCCAAAAGTGGTAGTGGCCATCTACACCTAGTCAGGATCCTGAGGGTTCCAGGTGTGCATCAAATGGGTCTAGGCATAGTCCCCCATGGGCATGTGATTTTCCCCTGAACTGTTAGTGCATGGCCTAGTGCATAGGGCTGCTCCCTGTGTGTTGTGTCCACCAGTGGTGGTGTTGCAAGCATTGACCATGTGTCTCTTCTGTCTTTCCTCCCCTTTTTGTTTTGTCACCCTGTCCTTGTGTGCATTAGCATCATTTGGCGGAGAAGCATTGGCACCGGAGCAGGAGGGAGCTGCAACCCACATGGCCCAGGAGGGTGAATGTACGGAGTCTGAAGGCACCAGTGGGATGGAGGGCGAGGGGAGCTCCACGACGGGGACAGGAGGAGACACCAGCGACAGTGACTCCTCCTCTGAGGGGAGCTCCCTTGTGGTGGTAGGCACCTCTGTGCCCACCACATCAACAGGTACAGCCGCCACCCCCCCACCAGCACTGCCCTCCCAGCAGCCCCTCATCGTGTTTCCTGTGCCCGCTCACCCAGGAGGGAGGGCATCTCCTTCACCCCAGGCACCTCAGGCCCTTCCCCAGTCAGCCCGCTGCCCTCAGTGAGGAGGCTATTGACCTCCTGAGATCCCTCACTGTTGGGCAATCAACCATTTTGAATGCCATCCAGGGTATCGAGAGGCATTTGCAGCAAACAAAGGCATACCTGGAGGGCATTCATTCTGGCATGGCAGTCCAACAGAGAGCCTTTCAGGCTCTGGCCTCATCACTGATGGCAGCCATTGTCCCTGTGTCCAGCCTTCCCCCTCCAACTTCCACTACCCGGACCCAATCCCCTCTACCTCAGCCTATCCCAAGCACACCATCAGACCAGCATGCACACTCATCACCACACAAGAGTGGACATGGCAAACATAAGCACCACACATCCCACAGGCACTCACACAAGCACCATACCCATCCAGACACACCAACATCCACTGCCCCCACTGTGTCCCCCGCCACCACGTCCTCCTCCTCCCCCAATCTTGTCTCCACTCACACCTGCATGCACTACATCCTCAGCCACTACCTCCATCACCAGCACGCCCATCACCACACACCGCTCACGTGCAATTCTCACCCCACTACCATTCACACATCCCCTGTGTCCTCTGCCAGTGTGTCTGCGAGCCCTCCTCCCAAAGTACACAAACGCAGGCACACACCCACTCAACAGCCATCCACCTCACAACAGCCTCAAACCCATGCACCCTCACCCAAATTCAGCAGACGTACACCTCCTACAACCACTACCTCTTCCTCCACTCCCAAACCCCCTCCATCTGCCTGTCTCTGCGTGTCTAAGAAACTCTTCCTCGCTAACTTTGACCTCTTCCCTATACCCCCCCGTCCTTTCCCTAGGGCCAGGCTGTCCAGGTCCCAGCCCAGCATCTCAGCCACCAAATCATCCAGCACACTGGTCTCAGCAAATCCGGTCACATCACAGGCGGCACCCATCAGGGCTGCCAGTGTGCCACCTAGTGAGGCCAAGAATCACCCTATTCCGCCGCCTGTCAAGGTGAAGAAGGGGCCCACATGCTGTAGGGAAAAGCCTCACCAACCACCCAGCAAGGCCTCCTCCCAGACAAAAGAGGACAGTGCCAAGGTCCCAGCAGCAACTTCCAAGGTGGGGATGGGACACAATGCTAAAGGAAAGTCAGCTCAAGGCATGGAGCCTCCGGGTGAGGGACTGGTGTCACCCCTTCTGCAAGACAGAACAGCAACCTGTACGGCAGTGGCCACCCCCGCGACCACTGCCACCTGCACCGCCACCTGCACATCTGCTGCCTCCGCTACAGTCCCCAGCATAATCCCCAGTGGGAAGCCGTCCAAGGCTGCAGGAGACGTCCTGCTGTCTCCCTCTATAGGGGCTGACACATGCACCACCAGCAGCATCTCCGCCGCAGACACCTCCGCACCCACCGCCACCTGCCCCGCGACATGCTCAGACAGTGCCACCACAGCCGACATCAACATCACCCCCAGTGGGCAGTCGTCTGAGGCTGCAGGAGACGTCCTGGAGCCTGCACACACTACATGAGGCACCACAACTAGCACTGGCAGTACCAGCAGGTGGCAGGCAAAGTCACCGCAGGGTGGAGTGTGTCTCTGCCCCCATGGCGTATCATGCTACCTGTTCCCAGAAAATCTTGTTGCTCTGACACCCAGGTGAGGGAATAGGAACTGCCACACACCATGTGTAGCACTCTGGGCACCATGGCCCCTCCAGAACCAGTGGAGAGAAACATCCACTACCCCAGTCCTTGGCAGGATGAAGCACTCTGGGCACCAAGCCCACCCCCCCTCCAGAACCAATGGAGAAAAACATCCACTACCCCAGTCCTTGGCAGAATGAAGCACTCTGGGCACTAAGCCCCCTCCAGAACAAGTGGAGAAAAACATCCACTACCCCAGTCCTTGGCAGGCTGAAACACTCTGGGCACCAAGCCCCCTCCAGAACCAGTGTAGAAAAACATCTACTACCCCAGTCCTTGGCAGGATGAAGCACTCTGGGCACAAAGCCCCCTCCAGCACCAGTGGAACATGTCACCCACTTGAGAGACTGTGGCCTTGCACTCCCCAGGACCAAGCAGTGGGCAAACCACCCACTTGAGACACTTGAGAGACTGTGGCTTTGCACTTCACAGGACCAAGCAGTGGGCAAACCACCCACTTGAGAGACTGTGACATTGTACTCCCCAGGACCAAGCAGTGGGCAAACCACCCACTTAAGAGACTCGAGAGACTTTGGCTTTGCACTCAACAGGACCAAGCAGTGGGCAAACCACCCACTTGAGAGACTGTGACTTTGTACTCCCCAGGACCAAGCAGTGGGCAAACCACCCACTTGAGAGACTGTGGCTTTGTACTCCCCAGGACCAAGCAGTGGGCAACCCACCCACTTGAGAGACTTGAGAAACTGTGGCATTGCACTCCCCAGGAGCAAGCAGTGGGCATGGAGCCACCTTGTGGAGCAGTGGGTTCGTCCCATCATCCGGCTGAGGTGCCCCCTCTCCCCTTCCCCCTGAGGTGCCTGTTTTTTTTTTAACTGATGCCCCAGCAGTGTTCTCTCCATTTTGAGGCAGGTGTCATGTGTGGCCTTCACCCATACATTTTGGGACCACTTGTCCACGGACATTGTATGGAACACTATCCGGACTTGTGTAGTTGCTGTATATATTTGTATATATTGATCTCTTAAAGACATGTTGCCCTATCTGGATTTTCGATGATTACACTTGTTACAATCATTTCATTTGGTCTTTGTGTTCTTCCAGAGGGTTACGGGGTGTATTTGTAATGTTGATGCATGTATTTGTGTTTAAGGTGTTGGGGTGAGGGCTGGGCGGGGGGGTGTTGCGTGTTGTATGTGTGTGTCACTCTCTTTTTCCACCCCCCATGTGCTAAGTGCAGTACTCACCGTGGTCGCTGCCGCCGTCTTTGATGTTCCTGGTAGAAGAAGAGGTAAACCAACATTGGTAACACCTGTAGTTCGGGCTCCATGGAGTCCTGGCTCCTCGTTGGGTGTCGAGAGATGAGTGGTTTCCATTCCAAAGACTGTTTCCGCCGTGCATTTGTTGGCATTGGCACCGCCCCGGAAAAACTGGCGGATTGGTGCCTTGTAATTCAGTGGGCCGTACATTGTCTTCCGCCCGTCTGTTGGCAGTTACCGCCACGGTGTTTGTTTCTACCGCCGTAACGGTCTGCCTGTTATAGTGGCTGTCTGTGTTGGCGGTTTCCGCCATGGTCGTGATTCCATTTTTTTTCCGCCGGCCTGTTGGCGGTATTACTGCCGCTTTAAAACCAACCGCCAGGGTTGTAATGAGGGCCATAATGTGTGAAAAGAATATATTTTTTCTTTGAAAAAATGTATGTATTAAAATAAAAATTAAACGTGTGCATTAGCTAAACTAAACCAAATACTTAAAAATATGTAGAAACATTGACATGCATTGGTTATTATTCTAAAAAAACGACAAACTATACATAAGTGCACAATAATTACTGCCGCTTTAAAACCAACCGCCAGGGTTGTAATGAGGGCCATAATGTGTGAAAAGAATATATTTTTTCTTTGAAAAAATGTATGTATTAAAATAAAAATTAAACGTGTGCATTAGCTAAACTAAACCAAATACTTAAAAATATGTAGAAACATTGACATGCATTGGTTATTATTCTAAAAAAACGACAAACTATACATAAGTGCACAATACGGTGTTGGACCCTAACAGGGTAAAGTTTACTATTTCCACTCCAATGTAAATAATTTTTGGGAAGGTGTTGGACATTAAAGAGGTCAGTTTTACTATTCCCACTGTAACCAAAACCATTTTGTTGAAGGCCTTGGAGACTTAAAGGTTGAGGTTGACTATTCCCACTTAAATATAAATAATTTCGGGGAAGGTGTTGGACATTAGAGAGGTCAGTTTTACTATTCCCACTGTAACCAAAACCATTTTGGTGTAGGTGTTGGGGTAGGGTTTGCTATTCTCACTCTAAACTAATCCATGTTGGGGAAGGTGTTGAACATTAAAAAGGTAAGATTTGCTATTTACACGCCAATCAAATCATTATGGCGAAGATGTTGGACTTTAAAGGAGTATTATTTACGATTCCCACTCCAATATAATACATTTTGGGGAAAGTGCTAGTCACTAAAGAGGTAAGATTGTTTATACTTACAACACAATATATTATTTTCAAATTCAAGTATATCAAAAAAGCTAAACAAATGTGCACGTGGAGTTCTGGGGCTTCAATCACTTTGGTATCTACACAGGAGATACACACAAGGATATTTATGTGGATACTCTTGAGGATTTTATAAAGAAACATTCATCCTAAAGTTAGACTGCAACTGATGCAAATTATGGACTTCTTCAATGAGAGTAAAATGTTATATTTTCTGCAACTTCTCTATTCCTATAAGGGTTAGATCACCTAACTCCCTAGAGGCTGTTTAGAAACGTTCATATCATCATTTAGCATCAGACCTGATGTTGATCAATACACAACCCATTGTCAGATGACCTGGGCTGATCTTGAACACCCAGAATCAGGGTTTGCCTGCTCTTATTTTTTTTAGTGGCTCAATATGTATGTTATCTAAAACCAATTACAAGATAAGATAAATATCCGCCACATAGCCAACAATCACTGGTTATACAAGTAGATATGGCGGGTATTGTCAATTATAAGCCAGGCTACAGGCTTTGGAAATGCTCACTTATTTGTAAGGGTGGGTGGAATTTTTAATTCTGCTGGTGGAATTGGAGGAATGTAGTAATTCTGCTTTACTCTTGTAGTGCAGAATTACTAATTAGTTCCACCGCTCTACCGATGGAATTAAACATTCAGCACTACAATTTATTTACATGGATCTTCAGTGAAATCAGCCTCATACCTGTCTTCCATTGCTGATCTTTTAAGCAGACCGAATACCAACTAATCCAATGGCTGAACATATTCTGGGAGCATTCAGAGAATGAGTGGTACTACTAACCCATAAGGTGACAGGATTGGAGTAATGGTGGCAGCTCAGCCAGTCCTAGTGCACCTTGCAGAATTATGAAGAGAAGTTAAGACTAGTTCCAACTTCCAGCAGAATGAAGATGGAAATGTGAGGTGACGTTTTCCCTCTCCGGGACTAGTACCAAAATGGGGTCTAGCAGCATAGGATTCCTGTCTTCCCTTCCCGTCCCAGAAGGACTAGATGATGAGCCTGTGGTGTGAGCTGCTGCTGCCCTGACGGCAGCCTCCTCATGAAATGAGGAGACCATTGACCTTATCATCTGTGAAGATGACATTCCGCTACCTGACATACCACTTCAAGCCTCCCAGCAACATCTTGTCCTCCAGCAGCCACATAAAAGGTACGAGCCTGAGATCCTGTCTGTCAGGGGAAGTGTGGGTGCAGCGGCATATCTTCCCTTTTACAATCATCAAAATAGTGCACAGAAACAGATGGCAAACTCTTACCAATAACAAACACACAGTGCTATGTGCACCAGATTTGGGGACAGATGTACGATGTATTTTACTGGTCACAAATGGAATTTTGGCATGTATCAGAGGCAAAATGCGAGGCAGCAACTTGTTACTGACTCACATTTTGCTTTTGCAATTCGGTATTAGAAGTGACATATAAAGGACATCCCTTCCTAATAGTGAGTCACACTGGTATGTGTGAATATGTTTCAACCAGGAATACAGTTGCAAAACATTAATATTTTACTGACTTCTTGAAGGAGGTAGTAACCCATTTGCAAACAGGAAGGGGTTCCCAAAGGACCCCTTCCACGTTGTGAATGGGGGTGCCAACATTTTTTCAGAGTAGGCAGTGGTCCCACAGACCACTTCCCACTCTAAAGAAATGAAAAGAAAACTTTTTATTTTTATTTTTACAATGCATCTTGTTTTCTTTTATGAAAAACAGGCTGCATTTAAAAAACTGCTTTATTTAGAAAACAGTCACAGACATGGTGGTCGGCTACTCCAGCAGATCACCATTCCTATGAATGCCGCTTATTCCCTATGGGTCACAAAATATGACCTGCCTCATGAATATTTATGAAGCAGGTCTTTTGCAAACCATTTGGGAATCACTAACTGTGTCTCAGACATTAGTGTATGTGACTCGCAATTTGTGAGTCGCAAAAACATGCAAATTGTATGTCACGAATGCTGAGGGTCGTTCATCTGGCCCTTGGTGTGGCCACTTTAAGACTTAATAAGTGAACAGAGGCCTGAAAGTCTTCAGAGGACCCCCATCGCATGCTGCTGTCTGGATCCATTGCCATTAGCAACAGACATAGAGTTATGAGTGTGTCAACATTAAGTAACACGGTAATTGTAATGCTAAACATTTTAAACAATGAGCATACTCTAGAGCTGCTTTACGGAGGGTCAGTGTGCTCAAACTTTTTTAGTCTGGAAAGTAAGGTTTCCACAAAACTCTGATGGTGCATGTTGTTTGGATGTGTCTGAGTGTTTGTGATAGAGATAGGGTGTGTTAATGTGTTTGTAACTGTGTGCTAGTGTGTGAGATTGCATGTGCATGTCTGTGCGATATGAAAGAGAAGAGATGTTACAGCTAGAGAAATATTGTGACTGTATGTGTGCCTGTGTTTCTGTGTGTGAGCATACGGGAGTGCATGCATGTAGTTTCAGAGAATGTATTTTCAGCTTCATAGGGACACTGTGTGTATGGGGAAGCATGCATATATGTTTGTACAATATGTATGCATCTTGCCTCTGCTACTTAGTAGAGGCATCTTGGAACCAAGCCATCAACAGGCTGTGGCTTGCTCACCCACCCCCTCATCTTATAATAAATCTACAAGTTTATTGGCTCTGCTGATAATGGTCATGAGCAAGGATGCCTTCGAATGGGTTTCGGGGGGGGGGCAGAGGGAGGATGCGGTATTCACCTGTACGAATGCTATAACCACTGAGTTGCTGAAGTGGCAGGCTCTCAGACCCGCACAGTGTCTGTTTTGTTCGTAGCAAAACAGAAGGGCACAGTTTGTTCACTTGTTCATAGACACTCCTAAAGCTTGGTCCATAGAGGAGTGATGTACGCATGTTACCTCAGCAACACGCTCACATGTGTGGTGCACAACAAAAGGGCGGGCAGAATCCCGTAGTGTCTTGGGGAATTTTTACTTACCTCCACAAAATTCTGGGTAGTAAAACTCTGCAGGCTCCGTCCAGCCAGAATTATATGTCAGATTACGAGTGTGTGATTGTGATATGTGAATGTTAACATTTGTGCGCACATATGAATAAGAAAATCTATATGTGCATGTGTATGAGAGGTGTATGAGAGAGAGAGGGTACATCAGTATCCATTATAGTGAGTTGGTGTTCTACATAATTTTTTTTTGTGTGAGCGTCTATATGTAAGAGTTTTTTAGGGTGAGTTAGTTTGTAGTCCATTGTTGCACAGTCTACTGTGATGGTTGAGTTTGTGTAACCCACTCTAGTAGCCCTCCAACATGTCTCAGTCCTGCCAATGCAGAGCGTGTAGGTGCAGTTAAACTGCCTTGTCGACTTGGCACTAACCACTTCTGCCAAGCCTTAACATCCTCTTTTATTGCATATGTCTTCCCTAAGTTATGTCCTACGTACCCCATAGGGCAGGGTGCTATGTAACTTAAAGCTAGGATGTGTACTTTTAAGTTTTACGTGTCCTGGCAGTGAAACTCCCCCAAATTCATTTTTCATTATTGTAACACCTTCCCCCCTCCCCTTTCAAAGGTTAACACTGGGGATTCCTTATTACATTTATTAAGCCTCTTCCCAATACATGCCAGACATGTGTTGGAGAGAGGCTTATTAAAGTCAGTAGGGGTGACAGCTGGGATTATCTATTCCTACTAGATAGTCATTCACACGGATTCTTAGGTGTGGCTGATGAGCCATATACTTCCTGATGGGCCATCCTGGGCATGATGGGAGTAGAGAGCTGACACTTGCAACTGAATAAGCAGTGTACTGCTTGAAAACAAAGAGCTGCATACCCCCATAGAGAATTTGGAGCCAGGGCAGGAAGAAAGAGTCTCTGTTCACTTCAAATACCCTTCTTTAAGGTTGCCCGCACTTCAAATGTGCAACTGGGTATAAGTACTGGACCTTTGACCTTAGCAACGTAGTAGACTACTGGACCTGTGAAGAACCTTGCCAGGAAGAGGGACTGATGTGCTGGTACAAGAACTGCTACTCTGTACTGCTGCTGTGGAAGAACTGCTTTTCTGCTGTGCTGCCCTGCTGCATGCTGCCCTCTGCCCTGCTGAGGAAGGACTGGACTCATCTCACTTAAACCAAGAGTGATTCCAGGGGCATGCCAGCTTGCCCCCTGTACTTCTGAAGTTTCAAGGACACAAAAGACTTCCAACACATCATCAACAGCACCTGGACTTTACTTGCTGCCCGTCTTGCCCTTCCACATGTCACCAGCCCAGTCCTGGGTCCTTGGAAGTGGTAATAAACTCCTGCAACTGCCAGAACCGACATATCTCCATCAACACCTACGCATCGCCTCTACTGCTAGGATTGAGGGCATTGCCATAGATGTCGGTGCATTACTACTGCTGGGATGATCATGACAAATCACCTCCATTCCCGACACATCTCAAACTTTGCGCGGCTCAGAGCAGAGGTATCACCTCCATCTTCAGGACTGACGCAAATGCAATGCCTTTCTTGATCGTCGCATCTTACTTTCAACATTGATGCATCTCCAAACCAAGGTACTGTTTCAATGGACCAAGACTGGTCCCTCTGTCCTACCAACGCTCCATCACAGTTGGCCTGACTTTTCAGATTTGGCCCAGTCTAGCTCAACCAGATAGCCCTGATTGGTGCTTTATGCTTCCAAGCACTGCAACTAAGTTTCTCTTTCAAAAATTAATGTCCTGACTTCTACTTGCTCGATTTGCGCCTTTTTGGTCTTGTTTCATTCCTTAAATTAAAATATATTTGTCTAACCAGGAGGGCAATATCTTTGTTTCCTATTTTCATTATTTCACTGCTTTAAGTGTTACACAAATCCTTTACACATTGCCTCTTTAGTTGAGCTGTTTTGTGCCAGCCTACCAGTGGGTAACATAGGTTAATTGAGGGAGTGTTTTTGACTTACCCTGACTGGGTTTGTAGTTCCTGCTCGGACAGTGTGCATATCTCTGCCAACCAAAAACCCAGTTTCTAAAACGTGCCTACCTCAAGGTTGTCTGATGTTTGTCTGTGGGTTAAATTAGTTACAAGCCCATATTACCTGCTGATTCCAAGGACCTCTCGTATGCTTGCTTTTCATCTATTTGTTCAGCTGTCCTGCGATCTAATTAAAATTATCCACTCCCTGCCTCAGTTTCCTGCCAAGACAACCTTCTAATTGACTCAATAATAACCAGGAAGGCTACAGTGCTTGGTGTGCTTGTTTACTCAACCTTTTATTTCGTGCCCATTCTTCCTAAGGAACAGCTTAACACTGATAGGAAACTCTTAATAATCTTTAGAGCGCCTCCAGTGCTTAATGTGTTTGTTTACTTAACCATCAATTTATTGCCCCAGGCTCCCTCTGGAGATAACATTCTAATTGACAGGAAACACTCATTAATCTTCTAGAAGGCTACAAATAAACATTTGACAGGCTATAAATGCAGCTTTCAAACACAACCCCCTGTTTGGCTTTGTCAGGCCTTCTTGAGGGAAATCTGTTGTGTCTCTCATCAGCACCATCCTAGGGTTCCGAGCTCTGCCGCCTGCGACAAGAATAACCTGAACACCTTTGCATGGAAGCGGGGGGCCAGCAATCCTCCTCAGCACTTGCTCCCTTTGAGACAACTTCAAAGAATCTTGAACCCTAGAACCTGGTCGATCGGCCATCACTGCAGGGCCCCTGTCATCTTGACTATGACCATATTTTTGCAATTAAACGCTCCAGCTCTACCAGCCCATTACACAGACATGAGGTTAATGCAGGCACTTCTAAATTTGGTATTTCCTTTTTCTGCAAGGACACCCCTAGCAATTTTACTTTGAATAAGAATGCCTTGGCTACAGTAAAATAACTAGTTCTGCGAAGTTACACAACATTAAGGAAAGATATAATTTTAGAATCATTTCAGTAGAGGCTAAAGGAAATGCACTCCGTATTCAGCGCAGGGGTCTCTGCTAAAGGGTACTTCACATGGCCTTGAATTCCTCATAAGTATTTTTGTTTGGTATGGTAGGACTCATAGCTCAGTCTGATTTTAAAGCATGCAAGTATGGTTATCAGAAATGCTTGTGTTCTTGTTGCAGAGTAGCTACCCTGACTGAAGGAACGCACTTCAACACTATAAGTTAAGGGGTCCTGGTCACAACGATTACCAACCACTCGCCATCCTTTTCACTGGAGCTCCAGGGATACTAAAACCATTACTTACTCTCTCTCTAACTACCCCTTCCCCAGGGTTAGTCATAGGTATCACTCATTTCTTTTGATAGCAAAGATTAACCTTAATGGAAGGTGGTGGAAGATCTACGCTTCTCTTGCAGTCCTTGGAATTCAGGTGAGTGGCTCTCGGCATGACAGAAAGTCAAGTCTACAGTAAATTGTTTGCCCAACTAAAAACGGAGTCTGCAGTCTCCAGTGACACTCAATGGGGGTCATTACAACATTGGCGGTAAAAGCCGCTTACTGCCTTGCAGAAGACCGCCAACACACCGCTGCGGCCACGGAATTTCGCCACAGCTATTACGACCCACATCTCGAAATCTGACACAATTCAGACACCCACACAAGTCCGCCACACCAAAGGTCAGTGATAAACTGGCGAAAACAAAACCTCCACCGTCACGCCAACAGAAATATGCCCATGCTATCACGACCCACGAATCCACGTGGCGGTCTTTCAACCGCGGTATTCCATTGGCGGTGCACACCGCCGCGCTCAAAATACACACACTCTTACAAAGCGCAGCCACATTGGATAATTCGAAACACACACACCTGATACACATACAAACACCACTCCCACACACCCAATACAATATGAAACACACACCCACATCACCCACAAACCCCTGCAACCAAAAATTCAGAAAGAAGGCCAGAGAGAGACACCACCATCCACAAACTAGCAGCCACAGGCACTCAACACCCTCACCCACACTACTTCCACGCACAAAACACCACACACCACTACATATCACCACATGTATCACCACATACACCACCCCACATATCACCTACACCCCCCCATGGAACGGCAAAAACACCCCAGGTTCTCGGAGGAGGAGCTCAGGGTCATGGTGGAGGAAATCATCCGGGTAGAGCCACAGCTATTTGGAGCACATGTGCAGCACACCTCCATAGCTAGGAAGATGGAGCTATGGCGAAGAATAGTCGACAGGGTCAACGCAATGGGACAGCACCCAAGAAATTGGGACGACATCAGGAAGAGGTGGAACGACCTACTGGGGAAGGTGCGTTCCGTGGTCTCAAGACACCACATCGCGGTACAGCGGACTGGCGGCGGACCCCCACCTCCTCCCCCACAACTAACAACATGGGAGGAGCAGGCCTTGACTATTCTGCATCCTGAGGGCCTCGCAGGAGTCGGTGGAGGAATGGACTCTGGTAAGTCAAATCGTAACTATCATATCCCCACCCTACATGCATGTTATCACAGAACCCCACCCTCGCCCCCTCCCCATCACTCCAACTCCTCACAAATGTACTAATAACACAAACCACCCATCCCAACACCAAGCCCTGCATGACACAACAAAGCATGGACACCCATCACTAAAACATCCATAACACCCCCCTCAACCATCATCACACAAGCCCCCACACAGGAATGCTAGCACTGGGGTACACGGTCACCCACCCATTGCACACCATGACACACACAGATGCAATAATCATGCTTTTACAGCCCTGCAGGACCACTACCCAACGTCACCAGACAGGAGGGTCCAGACATCTCTACCCCACCCACAGAAGAGGCCCACAGTGATGACAGCAGCTCTGTCCAACTGGATCCAGATGACTAGCCCGCACCATCGTGGGCCTCGGGACAGTCGGTTCCCCACACCCAGTCACAGGCCACCACAGACCTTCCACCCTCTGGTAACACCAGCACAGCACCCACCCAGCGGGCCCATACCTCCGTCCCCAGGACACGTTAATCAGCTGTGTGTCCACCACTACAGGGAACCCAGGATAACCCACCACACCAACAACAACAGGGACCTGGGGGCAGTGGTAGTGGGCACACGGTCCAGGGGACGGAGGCCCAGGAACACAGGGGAACTGGGAGGGCCGCTGTGCGACAGGGGGAGGACAGGCCTAGGGAACCCACTTTCCAAAAGGCCCTCTCCTCCATCATGGGAGCATACCACCACTCCCAGGAGACGATGGCAACGGTCCTGGCCAAGTTTCAGGAGTCCCAGCGGCTGCAGGAGGAACAGTATTTGGGGTTCAGGGAGGAACTCAGAACCGTCAGCTCCACCCTGGGCACCATCGTAGCGGTGCTGAAGGAAATACTTAACACCAGGAGGGACACTGTGGCACTCCAAGGGGCCCCTGACACTAGCATGGATGATGAACTGCCCACCACTTCCACCGGCGCTAGTGGACAGGACGCCCCGCCACAGGACCACCACACCAGCACCCCACCCCCTGCAGATGGAGAACCACCCCGCAAACGGTCCCTGGGATCCAGGAACAAGACAGAGCACGATGCCAAGACCCCGCCAAGAAATGAGACCACCCTGATTGTCATCCTACTGTCCCACTTTGTAACCCTGTCCATATTGGAACTGCCCCAGCTCCGCTTCCTATGCCCATATGGGCAATGCCCCTGTGAGACTAATAGACTGGACTCTGCCATGGACATTCCTCCACCATCACCCCTCATCATTTTACAACCCCTCTCCAATATTTCGCACTTCAATAAACACCCTTAAAGCACAAAACAATCTGGAGTCAGTCTGTGATTTCGAAAATGTATATTAGGAATGACAGTGACAAAATGCGTTTTCAAATGTAATGTCAACATACCTATGTCACACATCTCAAGTCCATGAGGAATCTAAGCAGATGACACACGTTGGAAACCACACCTGTCAAACCGTAATGGAAATGTACAAATCAGTTACCATATACTGGTTGAAATCGACAGACAGGATAGAGGTAGAAGTGTGAAAGTACTTGTAGTAGGCAGGAATGTGGTCTCACCTGTGTGTCACTGGAAATATTGCTGGATGACTGAGTCCCTGTTGTCAATGTCTTCTTCCTCTGCTTCCTCCTCATCACTGTCCACAGGCTCCACAGCTGCCACAACACCGTCATCTGGACCATCCTCCTGCAGAAGCCAAGTTGTGAAGCATACAGCAGGCCACGATGATCTGGCACACCTTCCTTGGTGAGTAGACTAGGGAACCACCTGTCATATGGAGGCACCTGAACCTGGCCTTCAGGAGGCCGAAGGTGCGTTTGATCACCCTCCTAGTCTGCCCATGGGCCTCATTGTAGCGTTCCTCAGCCCTGGTCCTGGGATTCCTCACTGGGGTCAGTAGCCATGACAGGTTGGGGTAATCGGAGTCCCCTAATAGCCCCACCCGGTGCCTCTGGAGTTGACCCATCACATAAGGGATGCTGCTATTCCGCAGGATGTAGGCGTCATGCACAGAGCCAGGGAACATAGCATTTACCTTGGAGATGTAGTGGTCTGCCAAACATACCATCTGTACATTCAGGGAATGATAACTCTTCCGGTTCCTCTACACCTGTTCACTCCTGTGGGGGGGGGACCAGAGCTACATGGGTCCCATCAATGGCACCTATGATGTTGGGGATATGTCCAAGGGCATAGAAGTCACCTTTAACTGTAGGCAAATCCTCCACCTAAGGGAAAACGATGTAGCTCCGCATGTGTTTCAGCAGGGTAGACAACACTCTGGAAAACATAGGCTGGGACATCCCTGATGCTATGGCTACTGTTGTTTGAAATGACCCACTTGCCAGGAAATGGAGCACTGAAAGCACCTGCACTTGAGGGGGGGATCCCTATGGGATGGCGGATTGCTGACATCAGGTCTGGCTCCAACTTGGCACACAGTTCCTGGATTGTGGCACGGTCAAACCTGTAGGTGATGATCAAATGTCTTTCCTCCATTGTTGACAGGTCCACCAGCGGTCAGTACACCGGAGGATTCTGCCATCTCCTCACATGTCCCAGCGGACGGTGCCTAGGAATGACAACAGCGACCACAGAGTCAAACAACTCAGAGGTATGTACCCACAGTCTACACAGAACACTATTCATACACAAAATCAGGCCTGTATTTGTGTTGTGCGACAAGGCCTAGGTCTGTGTGACGCAGTTGGTAATTAGGCCATGTGGCCCCCTGAAATGGCGGCTGCCTGACCTCTAAAGTGGGACAATAGGATGTGAGGTAACTGCGCTGGCGTTGTACACCGTCGCGGTAGGCTGTCGAAGACCGCCGCGCAATGCTGCATTGGTTAACATTGGACCCTATGGGTCCCAGGAGCCAATGACGATGTATGCCAGCGGTCATGGTATGCACCGCCGCGGACGTGACCTCCGCAGACGTGACCGCTATGTTCTATCTGTTCAAACACTCGATACCTGATCTTCTACAGGAGAGGACCTACACTGCAAGTGCTGCAGTGACCTCGGTCTAGAAGAGACAATGGCTCGTGCGTCTGGGGAAAGGACCCCTGCCTTCACTGCAGAAGAGTTGGAGAAGCTCGTGGATGGGGTCTCCCCCAGTACACGCTACTCTACGGTCCCCCAGAGTAACAGGTAAGTACACAGGGTTGTATGGGCTATGCCTGTGTGGAGAGGGCTGGTTGTAAGAAGGAAGGGGGCACAGTTCTGCGTGCATGAAGGACTGTGAATGCATGTGCCACATGGCAAGGGTAGGGATGTGGGCCACTCACTTCGACGGTGCAGTTGTTAATTACTTCTATTCTTCCCCTGTACCTGTCATGTAGGTCAGAGCCCACCAGAAGAAGGATATTTGGCGTGCCATTGCCAAGGACGTCCGGACCCTGGGGGTCCACCACAGACGGAGCACACACTGCCGGAAAAGATGGGAGGACATTCGCCACTGGAGCAAGAAGACGGCGGAGGCTCCGCTGGGGATGGCATCCCAACGTGGGAGGGGTGCCCATCGAACCATGACCCCCCTGATGTTCCGGATCCTGGCGGTGGCCTACCCTGAGTTGGATGGGCACTTGAGGGCATCACAGCAGACACAAGGGGGTGAGTACAACATCATTCAGCGGACTTTGTGCGCAGTGAAGGTGTCTGGGTGGGGGAGGAGGGCTGTGGGTTTCCCTAGGCCAGGGCGAGTTCCGTAGGCTAGGCCCCTCCGTAATGCAGGCCATGTGTCACCCCACCCCACCTCTGTAGAGTGCCAAGTACAGGTATACATGCCCCTGTGTCATCTATGTGTGCAGATGTCGACCATAGCCATGTAGGACATATCCCAGGAATTGCATCTGTAGAGCCCAACAGCGCGACATAGTGCAGGGGGCTGCTGTGTCTGTATTGTCTGCCAACGGTAGCAGTAAGCCATGCACTCAACCTGTCTTTCTTCTGTCATCGTCCCCCCTTTTTGTGGTCTCCCTGTTCTTGTGTGCATCAGCATCATCAGGCGGAGGTACAGTGGCACCGGAGCACGAAGGAGCTGCATCCCACATGGCCATGGAGAGCCACACCACGGACTCAGAATACACCAGTGGGACGGAGGGCGAGGGGAGCACCACGGCGGTCACAGGATCTGCAACCAGCGACACGGACTCGTCCTCCGATGGGAGCTCTCTTGTGGTGGCGGCAAAATCTGTGCCCCCCACTTCTGCAGGTACAGCCGCCACCCCCCCTACCAGCACCGCCCTCCCAGCAGCCCCTCAGTCTTCGCCCCGTGCCCGCTCACCCAGGAGGGTGGGCATCACCTTCGCCCCAGGCACCTCAACCCCTGCCCCTGTCACCTCTGCTGCCCTCAGTGAGGAGGCCATTGACCTCCTCAGGTCCCTCATTGTTGGGCAGTATACCATTTTGAATGCCATCCAGGGTGTAGAAAGGGAAATGCATTCCTGGAGGGCATTCATCCTGGTCAGGCTGCCCTTCATCGAACCCTGCAAACTCTGGCCTCAGCACTGATGGCAGCCATTGTCCCTGTCTCAATCCTCCCCCCTCCAACTTCCTCCACCCAGACCCAATCCCCTGTACCCCAGTCTATGCCAAGCACACCATCAGACCAGCCTGCACACACCTCACCACACAAGGGAAGCTCAGGCAAACATAAGCACCACACATCCCACAGGCACTCATGCAAGCATCACACACATACAGACACACCAACATCCACTGCCTCCACTGTGTCACCCTCCTCCTCGTCTCCCTCCCTCCTCCCTCCCAGTCTCATCAACACTCACACTTGCATGCACTACCACTACAGCCACTACGTCCTGCACCAGCACACCAACCACCACACCCCGCTCATGTGCACTCACCACCCCCACTCCCATTTACATGTCCCCTGTGTCCTCTCCCAGTGTGTCTGTGACGCCCCCTCCGAAGATACACAAACGCAGGCACACACCCACCAAACAGCCATCCACCTCACGACAGCCTCCAGCCCATGCACCTTCACCCAAAGTCACCAAACGCACACCTCCTACAACCACTACCTCTTCCTCCACTCCCAAACCCCCTCCAGCTACCCGTCCCAGTGTTCCTAAGAAACCTTTCCTGGCCAACCTTGACCTCTTTCCCACCACCCCCCCCTCCAACTCATAGGTCCCGTACTAGCACCTCAGCCAAAAAATCTCCAGGACCAGTGGTGCCTGTTACCGGTATGTGGAGTGCACCGGCAACCAGGACAGCCAGTGTTGCACGGAGCCACAGCACAGCCAGTCCCCCCCTGTGAAGCACCAGAAGTTGGCCAGTGCCCGGCGGGAGAGGGGGAAGACTCCAGCCAGCAAAGCCACTCACAAGGGTCCCGGGGGAGTGTCGACTCAGCTGTGACTCCTCCCAAGGTGGGGAAGGGGCAGAAGAAATCTCCAAAGTCTCGGAGGAGCAGCTCGGTGGAGAAGACCGCCATCATCCGCGCTGCCCAGGAGGCCACCGCCAGCCCCATCGTCACTGACCAGGAGGCCACCACCAGAGTCACTGCCCAGGAGGCCAGCCCCATCGTCACTGGCCAGGAGGCCACCGCCAGAGTCACTGCCCAGGAGGCCAGCCCAATCGTCACTGGCCAGGAGGCCACCGCCAGAGTCACTGCCCAGGAGGCCAGCCCCATCGTCACTGGCCAGGAGGCCACCGCCAGAGTCACTGCCCAGGAGGCAAGCCCAATCTTCACTGGCCAGGAGGCCACCACCAGAGTCACTGCCCAGGAGGCTAGCCCCATCGTCACTGGCCAGGAGGCCACCACCAGCCCCAGAGTCACTGGCCAGGAGGGTCCCGCAAGCCACAGCCCAGCTGACCCATGAAGGGCCGCCAGCCACAGGCCTGCTGGGCAATGAAGGACCACCTTGGCAAGCACCGCTGAACAGGCCAGGGACCACTGAACAAGGCAAAGACCGCCATGGAATGTACCGCTGAACAGATCTGACACTGGCAACGCAAGCACCGCTGAACAGGCCAAGGACCGCTGAACAAAGCAAAGACTGCCATGGAATGCACCGCTGAACAGGGCAAGCACCGCTGAACAGGTCAGAAACTGCCAACTCAAGCAGCGCTGAACAAGGCAAAGACCGCCATGGAATGCACCGCTGAACAGGGCAAGCACTGCTGAAAAGGTCAGAAACTGCCAACTCAAGCACCGCTGAACAGGGCAAAGACTGCCATGGCAAGCACCGCTGTAAAGGGCAAGGACCGCTGAACAGGGCAAAGACCGCCAAGGCGAGCACCGCTAGCCCATTAGCGGCAGGGGCAGTGACGCAACTGGGACCGTCACAGGGTGAGTGCTGCACTCTGGGCACCAGTCCCCCTCCAGAACCAGTGGAGACATGCATCCACTCCGTCTGTCCTGCACAGGATGAAGCACTCTGGGCACCAGTCCCCCTCCAGAACCAGTGGAGACATGCATCCACTTGAGAGACTGTGGCTTTGCACTCCCCAGGATGGTACAGAGGGCAACCCATCCACTGTAGAGACATGAGAGACTGTGGCTTTGCACTCCCCAGGATACATCAATGGGCATGGAGCCCCCTCGTGGATCTGGTGTGGTGCACTCATCCGGCTGAGGTGCCCCCCTTCCCTTCCCCCTGAGGTGCCTCTGCCTGTTGTATTTCTATCTGATGCCCCTGCACTGTTCTTTCCATTTTGATCAGGTATCTAGTGTGGGCCTCGCCCATGCATTTTGGGCCCAGTAGTCCACGGACAATGAATGGGCATTACCTGCACTACTAATTGTGGTGTATATTTTGTTTAATGTATATATATATATATATATATATATATATATATATATATATATATATATATATGTATGTATATATTTGGTTACTGTATTTTGATATATTACAATGGTTACACTCATTTCCTTTTGTCTTTGCATTCTTCCGGGGGGGTGGGGGTTGTTACTGTAATGTTTGGATATGCACTGGTGTGTGTGTGTTGTAGTGGGTGAGGGTCGGGGTGGGGGTTGGGATGTTGGTTGTTTGTGTCCCTGTGTTTTTGCCTCCCCTATGTTGTAGGTGCAGTACTCACCGTGGTCTTCGCCGCAGGCGTTGATGATCCTCGTATAGGAGCAGGAAGACTATCGCTGGCAGAATATGGAGTTCCGGCTCCATGGTGTTGCCGTTCCTCGTGGAGTGTGTAGAGGTGAGCATTTTCCCTTTGAAATGGCTGTTTCCGCCGTGTTTTTATCCTCAGTGAATCCGCCCCGGAAAAGGTGGCGGATTGGTAGATTGTGATACTGTGGGCAGTACATTGTCCTCCGCCTGTCTGTTGGCGGTGACCGCCGCGCTGTTTGTCTGTACCGCCGTGGTGGTTGGAGTGTTAAAGTGGCTGTCGCTGTTGGCGGTTTCCGCCACGGTCATAATTCCAATTTTTTTACCGCCGGTCTATTGGCGGTTTTACCGCCGCTTTAACACTGACCGCAAGGGTTGTAATGACACCCAATATTTGTTCCACGCTCTTTCTGAGGCTGGCCAGTCCATAGAGAGCATAGCCTGAACTCTCCCCAGTGTTTAAGCAGAATTGCTATTCCAACCGTCCAGATACCAACCAGATTAATCAATACCTGTCCCATTTCACAGGACGTTACCACAAGGGGAACCTTCAGGGAACACCTACACCCCAATGAATGTGATTGGTATCATATGCACTATTTAACCTATTTTGTTATCCACTGGTTCCAGATAATGTTATATCTGATTTTTGAGTGTCTAACTCTAGGCTGTAAGTTTCTCAGATGACCTCTTTATCCAGACACTCTGTATTATTGCTGAATTGGACGTTTCCTAGCCTTAGATTCTGTTTTACTCTGGGTTCTAAATTATTTTTATGGGTTACGTCCACACTTCTGTATCATGTCTGGCACTTGATTCTAGATGTCTGTTACTGTTTCTAGGTCTGGAGGCTCTAGGACACTTTGGGCCTGATTTATGAAAAGTTAGCACAGCTTTACGTCATGTTTTGACACAAAAGTCGAGCAAACTTACAAAATATTATTATATTAATATATATTAAACATGATGCAAAGGTGAGCTATCTTTTCATAAATCAGGTCCTTAGTTTTTGATTCTCACGAGTTGTAGTGTTAAACACCAGTCGGTTTCTGTTCCTTTTTTCTAAGGTTTATTTTGCACCTCTAATGGTCTTCTTCTGCATTGCATCTGTTATATCTGATCCCTGACTTGCTTATAGATTTGCTATATAGCATCTGGTCACTTGACCTAGTTGCATTACCTGTGGTCCCTCAGTCTGCTCTGAATTGCCTCCATTGTGCTATATCTCTAGCTCTGGTTATGGAGAGTTTTACTATTCCTGGTTTGTGATTCTTTCAAACACTGAATGATGTATTTTGTCTAACTCAGTATGTGTTTTATGCTGTGATTCCAGGCTGGCAACTGGCTCTAGTCCTGAGTGGTGTATTTTAGTTTCAGACTCTGGTATTAAACACTATGGGCCTGATTTAGAGTTTAACAGGTGTGTTACTCTGTCACAAACTTGACAAATATCCTGTCTGGTGTATTACAAGTTCCATGGGATAAAATGGAATTGTAATCTGGAAGACGGGATATCTGTGACGGAGTAACCCCCTCTGCCAATCTCAAAATCAAGCACTATATTTCAGGCTGGAAATATCAAATAAGTGATTCTAGTCTTAGTGTAAAATTACATTGTGTTTAAATATTTCGAAGCCTTGTATCTCCTTAGATTTTCCTTGTATCCACACTCTTCTCTTTCATGGTAGGTTTCTAAGTCATGAAATTCACACTGTAACTAAAATGATAAAGTTGAATGTAATTCTTATCTTCTGCCTCCTACATAGTATGAGATTCTCCCTTTGTTCCTGCAGGATTCTTCAGCTTCCTTTAGATTTACTGTTAGTTTGTGTTTTCTGTTACCATATTCGTACAGCCTCAATTTGAATATATCTACATGGGCCTTTCTATGTCATGCCCTTACATACTATTGAAAGTGTTTGTAATGTCACTTGGTGGTTCCTGATATTCTCTGATCTTGAGTCCTATGCAGGTTTTAAGATTTTAATGTCCCCAAAGGAGTGTGCTGTGCTATCTTTTCCTGACTCTGTGTTTTCTCAAGGTTTAGACCAAGTGGTGTCCCTGTTTCTAGATTTATGATCTCTACTTCTGAGTTTCCTTGGTAGAGTATACCCTATAGGCGTTCTCATTATGCAACCCCTTCTATTCAGGGTACATATATTTAGTGTTTCCGGGATATCTGAAAGTAAAATTATTTTCTTTTTCTTGGCCCTATCTCAGATTTGTGTTTTGTCCCTCAACCCTCATGGCAAGCCTCTCACTGGTATTATGTTTCTCATGGTCCCAACACAATGCCCTTTGATTATAGGCTCTCCCTGGTAAATCGTTTTGGTTACAGGCCTTTGTCTCAGATTCCCATCTGGCTCACAGTCCACACCTTCTACACTCCCCTCAGACTAAATGCTTTATTTCCTGAATTCCCAGACTCCATAGTCTCAATAATTCCTGCTCTCCATTCCCCACTCACAAGATCTCTTATTATTTAAACCTCACTTGGCAGGACAACATCCATTTCTAGTTTATTCTTCTAAAATCTGTTCTGGATCCTGGCTCCCTACCAATTTCAACCTGTTCCCCTAGTTAACCTAGATCCTTCCTATCTTCTTTGTTCTGGTACTCATTTGGTCATCTTGGATCTGGTCTGATGACCATGGTCACCACTGTACCTGCCTGCTTAAAGGTAGACCCCTTCAATCTGTATTCTTTGTCTTTGTCCTCCTGGCCTTGATAATTGTCATAGTGCAGCCTATGAGATCCTTACAATCCTATTTTAGGGTCATCCTGAATATATCCATCTTGGACCTTTTAATTCAAATCCTGATGGGCCTAAACTTCTCTGTTCTGTCTTCCTGGACCTGATTCTCCTAGATGATTGAACTTCCTGCACCCACAGATCCTGGCCCTCTTTATCATTTTTCTCCTTTTTTCAGATCTCCCTGAGGCTTGTTATTTTGGTTTTGGTCCTCCTCACAACTCCAGTTCAGATCTCTTTGATCTTCCAGGCTCTGGCTGGTCATGATGTCTCTTATCTTCTACATCTTGGTCCTGGTAACCCAGGTTCTGGTCAGTATGCAGCACTTGGTACTCCATGCCCTAGTTCCCTTAGTCCTGATTTTCATGGCACTCCTGGAGCTGTTTGCAGTCCACCTAGATTAGATGTTTTGGTTTTCCTTAGTCCTCCTTGCTCTTTCGCTTCTGGTGCCTTCGATTCTGGTCCCCCAGGTCTTCCTAGTCCCTGTCCTGCTTATTTGTGCATACTTGTCCAACAATCCATGGTCCTCCAGGTCCTTTCCATTCCTGCTAGGACACTGGTCCTATAACTGAGCAGTTCTCTTTCTCAGGGTCCTGTTAATCCTCATCCATTTAGTTTTGGTCCTCCTATGTCTTGGTCACCCTGATCCTTGTAGTTTACTCTCCCTGGTTCTGATCCTTCTTGTCCAGGTCTTCATGGCTCTGGTCATCCTAGCCATCCTGTTAGACTACCTTTTTATCCTTGTCCTCTACCTATCACCCCCATTATATGGGTTCTTATCCAATTTCAAAATCATCAGTCTGGTAACTATCAGCCTCGCCTTGTCCAACAGTTACCAAATCCGTCAGGTCTTTCTGTGTCCCCTCTTAAACCCTACAGATCAGTTACTCATACCGAGCTGTCTTCCCCTCCAATGATGGTTACAAAAAAAGGATAAAGGGAATTTGCATTATCTGATTGACTGGAAAGGTTACCACCTAAAGAGAGGTCTTGGGAGCCATCATCATATTTCTCTCCCCCCCCCTCCGGTATGCAACATTCATGCTCATCATCCAGATAAGCCACTATCAGTCAGTGAGTCAGCCTTTAGGGAGAGAACTGTCAAATATCACTCTGCCTGTGCTGTTTGTTCTCCTTTGTCATCACCATTTTCTAGTTGGACAGGTACTATGTACTCTGCCATGCAATGTTTCACTGTTTTCTAGTTGGGCAAGTACAATGTCCTATTCTATGTGCTTTTCACTGGTTTCTACTTAGGGAGTGTTAGAAATGGGGTTTCTGGTTGGCTAGGGTATACACCTCAGCCAGGCAGAACCTACCCACTCTAGTCAGGGCAAGGGAGTTACACATCCAAGATAACCCCTGCTCACCCCTTTGGTAGCTTGGCACGAGCAGTCAGGCCTATCCCAGAGGCAATGTGTAAAGCGTTTGCACAACACACACGACACTCGTGACGCAAAATCTACACCACAAAGTAAACACAACACTGAGCTATGGAAAAAATAATCTGTATTGCACAAAACATAATTAGACCAACATTACACGTAAGTAATACCCTGCTACCTTAGCAGTTGTCAGAATGTTACACAAGTTACTAATACTCTGCAAGAATACGCAGTTGTCACATTAGAACACATAAGTACTCAGGATTCTGCCACATAAGCAGTAGTCAGGAATTACAGTAAGACTTCTATGCACTTGTCATGAATACAGCATACATGCCCATAAAAGGAACAGGATTACCTCTGGCAAGTCACGAAAAACATGTATCCAAAATGCCCATAGCAAGAACACTTGGAAACCATATGTACACCAAAAGAGTACATGTTTTTGAGAAAAAGGCACTCCTAGTGCCTGGAAGGAGGCACCCCCGGAGCTCCTATGTGTGAAACGGGGGCCACTCAGGTCTCCTGGGTGAGAGGGGCCGTCTGCACCCTCTCTACTGTAAAAAACGGGCTCCTCCTGGGGCCCGCGATCTCTGTTGGGGCCAGGCAAGCCCAAACAACAACAAGGGCCCTAAAGACGACCACTTGGGGCCCCCAGCGAGGCTCCTGGCCTATCCGCGAGCATCAGGGAGAATGGAGAAGGAGTTGCAGCCCGCTCTCCTCTCGGGGGCTGCGATAATCCTGGGGGCTCCCAAAGGGCGCCCTTCTCCCCTTCCTTAGCAGGGACCAGCAGCCTGCGACCGTGTCCATGGGGTCGGCCTGCCTGTCTGGAGGCACAACTCCGTTCTGCTTTGTCTGGCTGGGTCGCGGCGGTGATGTAGCAGAAACAGGTGCCGGTGAGTGCCCCGAGGGCACAGAAGGAGCGCTTTTGTTTCTGTTGACAACTCCAAGGTGCCCCGGGGGTCCCGGGGCAGCGTGACACTCGTTCTTCGAGGGATGCAGCTTCCCGGGCTGCGGCGGTGATTCAATCAGCAGAGGAGCGTTTATCAAAGCGTGTGGGCACTTTTATAAGCCTGGGCTGCGGCGGTGATTTAATCAGCAGAGTAGCGCTTATCAAAGCACAAGGACACTTTTATAAGCCCGGGCTGTGGTGGTGATTCCAGCAGGAAAAGGTGCCTCGAAGCGCACAGGGGCACAGAAGAGCGCTCTCTCAGTGATAAGGATAACTTGAGGTAGCACCCTCGTGCAGGGGTCAGGGACCACAGTACCTTGCCTCCTGGAGACAAATGAGAACCAAAAAGAAGCACAGGGCTGGGGGCCCAGCTACAGGTCAGCACAAGGGTTGCAGTCAGTGGCAGTTCTTCCTAGTGACCAGGCAGATCACAGGTCAGCACAGCAGCAGCAGTCCAGGGTTGATCCTGGTGAGTCCTCTCAACAGCATCCTGTGTCCAGTTCCAGGTAGGGTTTCTGGAGTCCCAAGAATGTCCAAAAGATGTCTAAATAGTGGGGAAAATTCCCCTGTACTTATACTAGGTTTACAGGGTGTTTTGCAATGGCCAGGAGAGGGGGTTCCAACCAGTTACAACTGGTTCTTGGAGTGCCCTTTCTCTCCTCCAAACATCAGTGTGGGTAAACGACCCTATTGTGTGAGGCCAGGGCACAGCCTTTACAAATGCAGGTGTGCCCTACCTCTCCCTTCTCTCAGCCTAGGAAGGCTTTACAATATGTAGATGCACCTCTGTGACACTTCCACCCTCCCTGTGTTCAGGCTGTCTGAGAAGTATGCACAAAGCCCCAACTGTCAGCCTGCCCAGACGTGGATTGGACACAAGCTGCAAAATACCAAAGTCATAAGCACAGATAAATGTGCACTTTCTAGAAGTGTCATTTCTGTGATAGTAAAATAAAATACACCTACACCAGTAAGCAGCATTTCTCACCACTATCACAACCATACCAAACATGCCTACGCTACCCATCATAAATCAGACAATACCCCTTACACATAAGGCAGGGCATTTCCAATGCAATCCTATGAGGAGGCAACACTCACAGTAGTGGGACACCAAGTTAGGCTGTTTGTCACTACCAGGACAGGCCACACAACATGGCACATGTCCTGCCTTCTACATACATGGCACCCTGCCCAAAGGGCTAGCTAGGGTGTACCTTAGGGGTGACTTACATGTAGTAAAAGGGGAGTTCTGGGCCCAGCAAGTAAATTTAGATGCCAGGTCCCTGTGGCAGGAAACTGAGCACACATGCTCTGCGCTAGCAGGCCTTAGGTAGGTTTCACAGGCTACTTCAGTGGGTGGTGCAAGCAGCGCTGCAGGCCCACTAGTAGCATTTAATTTACAGGCCCTGGGTATAGGGTTACCACTTTACAAAGGACTTATAGGTAAATTAAATATGCCAATTAGGTATAATCCAATCATACCAATTTTGTAAGGCAGATCACATGCACTTTAGCACTGGTTAGCAGTGAAAAAGTGCTCAGAGTCAAAACATCAGCCAACAAAGGTCAGATAAATAAGGAGGCAAAAAGCAAAAAGTCTGGGGAATGACCCTGTAGAAGGGCCAGGTCCAACAGGGAGGTACTCTGCTACGTATTTCATTTAGGCCTGCTATGTACTTTAGTTTGAGACCACCATTTCAAGATATGTTTACTTAAGTGCTAATGCAAACAGGAGGTATTGATCAGTTAAAAGCCTCTGTTTCTGATGACCTCAAGGTTGATTGATGTTTGTCCATTGTTTATTTGTTTAACTACTCTAACAGGTGGTGCTGTTTATTTTAAACCCCTGCTTCTAGTTAAACATAAGGTCATCTGTTATTCTTGATTTTTGTTTAATTTGTTCAGACTTCCTGACATTTATTTAAAGGTATCCACTCCCTGAGTAAGTTTCCTGTCTGATGCATCCTTGTAATTGAGAAGAAACATTTAAGAATCTTTATAAATGCTCCAGTGTTCACTGTGTTTATTTATTCAACCTTCAAATTACTGCCCCAGTTTCCTGTTGGAGACAGCTTTCTAATTGACAGGAAGCACGCGGTTCTTCTAGAAGGGTCCAGATGAAGATTTGTACAGGTTACAAATGCAGCTTTCGAACAGAGAAACCTGCTTGGATTCATTGATCTGTTTTGGACAGAGCTGTGTTTCCCATCAGTGCCCTCCTTCGGTTCCGAGCATTGCCTCCGACAGTCATAACCTAGCCATCATTTCCTTTAAGTTGGGGGGTCTGCAATCTTTCCTGAAATTCCTTCCCTTCAAGGCAGTTCCAACAATCTTGATCAGCTGGCACTGCCGTCCCCACATCACCTTTACCATTACCATATTTCCCCTGTTTAACCATTGATTTATGCTGGTCCATTACTCAGATATCAGGTTAGAGAACTAAGCAGGCCCTTCTAGTTTTGGCATCCTAGCAATTTGAGTTTGAATAGGAAATCCTTGGCTAAAGGAAAAGGACCAGCTATGTGAAGTAATACAAAGTTAAGAATAGATAATATTTCTGAATCATTTGAGCAGAGGCTAAATGCTACACACTCAAAATTCAGAACAGGGGTCTGTGTACAAGGGTGCTACACATGGACTCAAATTTCTTACAGTAATTCATATTTAGTATGTTTCATTAAAGACTCACACCACAGGCTGATTCTAAAGCAGTTATGTATGGCTGTTTGAAACTAGACTGTTCTTGTTGTAAAGTACTTATCCTGACTGAAGGAGTGCACCTTGCCACTAGAATTTGAGAAATACTGATCAAAAGGATTAACACCAACCTGTCATCCTTTTCACAAGACCTGCAACATACATATGAACCATTGCTCTCTCTGGCTTCACAGCCCCAGGTTTAGTCAATTGCACCATTCATCTCTAAGGATTAACATAAAGAAGAAGAAGTTGTGGGAATTGAGGTGGACGGTCCTTGGCCTGACATCAGTAATACATTATTAGAATCGAAAGAGTTGATTTTCCCTGCCATCACCACTGTCGTCTGACCCTGAAGATTAGGGTAAAAAATGATTAACAAAGTCATGCTACCAAGCTGTTAGTACCAAGAACACCATAAATTAATACACTTTATATTTCCAAAAAGACTACAATTCCCTACTCTGATCAACGTTCTCCATAAGGTATGGAACTATCTCTCCTTCCTTCTTCTAATTTGGCAGGTAGCAGTACCCAGTCTCATGGTTGTCTATATGTTAGAATTTCTGTGCAATATCTGCTTTTGAAGTCAACTCACCTGAGTGAAGACTCTGTCTCTACCTTCCGGTGCTCTAGGTCAGACTTCAGAGTAAGAAATCATGTTGGCCCTCGTTGAACTACATAATTTCTCACCTTCACATCACTCAAACGATCACATTATCTTGGTACTCTTCTATCTACATCAGGTTTGAGGATTTAGTGAGTTCCTACTTCCCCTACTTTCCTTGTGTGTTTACTCAATATCACGTAAAGACAATTAGGGGTTCATGCCTGTAAAATACAGCTTTTAACCATAATTTAAAAAAACATTAATTTTGCTTTTGTATCTCTTTTTTGACCTCTGCTATAAAATGAGTCTCAAAATGGAGTCTCACTCACAGTAATGCTTGTTGACTATTAGATTAGAGCTGCAACTACCAGGGCCCACCTTTTTCAATAAGGTCAGCTGATTGAAAACATCTAGGGCCAATATCTGGAAAGCTTGCATTTGACATGTAACACATGTAAATGTGTAAGATGAGCGACAAAGACTGTTTTCTGACTCAGCCTGTCATTTGGTCACAGGTAGCTTTGATGGTAGATGGAACTAAATTGCATGTGTCCAGGTGTATAATGATACACCTTTCCTTCTAAGTAAACTCTGCAATCCTTAGTTCTTCTCAGATTATGCACGTTATGCCTAAACTTTGCTAAATTGTTATTTTGAGTGGCACATGATACAAGGAAAAGGGTATATACCTTGAATGCATATTCCAGGATCTAGAATGCAGATCTAAGGTCAGTTGAATTCTTGCATGTACTGCTGTATGAAGTTTATTTTTCCAAGTCAAGAGCTAATGAAACTCACTCCCAAGTTGCTTGACTGGGAAAAAGTAATTGCTGTGCTCCCCTGCTTGCAGGTCAATGGCATCATGGAGCAACAGATCCATTCTTGAAGTGAATAAGGGACTGATATAAAGGTTGTCAATTCGGGTACACCATCACAACGTGAGTGATATCCTGTTTAACAAATTACAAAGGCATTTTATCCCATCTGCCAAACTTTAAGTCAGGTTCTAACTTTCCCAGAAGAAGTAGGTGAGGGGAATTCTAGAAGCTGTTATCAGCAATTCCCTGTTAATTAGGTCAGGGTTGCTTTATAAACATTCTTAACATCCTGAGCAGCAGAGTGAACTGAGAAGGAGACTTGGACGAAAGATCAGCCCAACTGTTTAACCTCTGAATAAAGGCATGTGTGTTGCATGAAAGCCTAACTTAGGTTTGCCCTGGGGATAGACCTGCTGGACTGACTGCTGGTGGAGTGGGCACTCTGACCTCCTGCTGTGCACTCTAATATCCAAAAAGAGCTGATGGTCCTGCAAGCTGTGTAATGTTGGCAGTAAGTGTGGTCTGCTGCTGCGGGCCTGAGTCGACATTGCTGAGGAGACCACTTTTGACTGGATCTAGGGGAGCCTTAGCTATGCCCTAGTGAGTAGAAAGGGGTAGTGTAGCAAACACTTTAAATTTTGGCATACATGAGCATTGAGAACTGATGTACGGAATTTGCAAATAACTGGCTAATATGGGGTACCATGATGGTGTGGTATTGAAAAAGTCTTAGCGTGATCACAAGCTTACAAGACATAGGCCCTCATTACAACCCTGGCGGTCGGTGTTAAAGCGGCGGTGATACACCAACAGGCCGGCGGGAAAAAAAATTTAATCACGACCATGGCGGAAACCGCCAACATAGACACCCACTTTAACGCTCCGAATGCCACCGCGGTAGAAACAAACACTGCGGCTGTAACCGCCAACAGACAGGTGGAGGACAATGTACCGCCCACTCTATCACAACAGGCCTATCCGCCACCTTTTCCAGGGCTGAACCAACGCTATCAAAAGCACGGTGGAAACAGTACACAGAAGGGAAACCACTCACCTCTCGACACCCAACTAGGAACAAGGACGCCATGGAGCCCGAACTACACGTATTGCCTATGCTGCTCTTCCTTCTGCTCTATCAGGAGCAGGACATATGCCGTCGATGACCACGGTGAGTGCTGCACCTACAACACAGGGGGAGGGAAAAGAGAGTGACACACACACACACAACATGCAATACCCCCACCCTCACCCATACATACACACAAATACATGCAGCAACATTACATATACACACCCCATGAAAAACGCAAGGACAAAAGGAAATGATTGTAACGATTGTAACGATTGTAATCATGAAAAATCTGATAGTCAAAGTTCAAAATTCAGTATATACAAATATGTACACCAGCTACACAAGTCCGAATAGTGTACCAATCATTGTCCGTGGACCAGTGGTCCCAAAATGCATGGGCGAAGCCCACATAAGATACCTGACAGGAAACAGAGAGAACACTGCAGGGGCATCAGATCGAAATGAAGCAGGCACCTCAGGGGGAAGGGAAGGGGGGGCACCTCATCCGGATGGACGCACAACACTACTGCTGCACGAAGGAGCTCCATGCCCATTGCTGTATTCTGGGGAGTGCAAAGCCACAGCCTCCCAAGTCTCTCCAGTGAGTGGTTTGCCCACTGCTGTATCCTGGGGAGTGCAAAGCCACAGTATCTCAAGTCTCTACAGTGGGTGGTTTGCCCACTGCTTTATCCTGGGGAGTGCAAAGCCACAGTCTCTCAAGTCTCTCCAGTGGGTGGTTTGCCCACTGCTGCCTCCTGGGGAGTGCAAAGCCACAGTCTCTCAAATGGATAACAGTCTCCACTAGTTCTGGAGGGGGCCTGGTGTCCAGAGTGCTTCATCCTGCCAAGGACTGAGGTAGTGGATGTCATTCTCCACTGGATCTGGAGGGGGCCTGGTGCTCAGAGTGCTTCATCCTGCCAAGGACTGAGGTAGTGAATGTCATTCTCCACTGGTTCTGAAGGGGGCATGGTGCCCAGAGTGCTTCATCCTGCCAAGGACTGAGGTTAGTGGATGTCATTCTCCACTGGTTCTGGAGGGGGCCTGGTGCCCAGAGTGCTCCAGATGCAGTGTGGCTGGTACCATTCCCTCACCTTGGTGTGTGTGCCACAAGATTGCAGAGGAACTGGTATCATGATACGCCATGGAGGCAGAGACATACCCCACACTGCTAAGGCTTCGCCTTTCACCTGCAGGTGCAAACAGTGATGGAAGTCATGCCTCATGGAAGCTGGCCAGGGTCCGGGCACTCTCCTCCAGCCTCGAACAACTGACCACTGGGGATGGTAGCCATGTCAGCGGTGGTGCCACTGTCCGAGCACATTGCAGGGCTGGTGGCAGTGCTTGCGGCGGTGTCTGTAGTGGCGGTGGTGCATGGGTCAGCACCTGCTGAGGGACACAGCAGGACGTCTCCTCAGCCTCGGAGAGCTGCCCACTGGGGAAGATGTTGGGGACTGTTGCTGACGCTGCAGATGTGCCGGTGGCTGTGCAGGTAGCTGTGCAGGTGGCTGTGCAGGTGGCGGTGCAGGTGGCGGTGCAAGTGGCGGTGTTGGTGGCGGGGCAGCTTGCAGTGTTCGCCGCCGTACAGGTTGGTGTAGTCGTGGACAGAAGGGGTGACACTAGTCCCTCAGTCGGTGCCACTGTGCCCTGTCCTGACCTGCTCTTCTGCTTTTGTCCCTTCCCCACCTTTGATGGTGCCGCAGGTGTCTTGCTACTACCCCCTTTTGTTTTTGCTGAGCCCTTGGTGGCTGGTAGGTGCGGCTTCTCCCTCTGGGATGTGGGCACCTTCTTCACCTTGGCAGGTGGCGGAATGTCCTTGCCCTCACTACATGGCAAACTGGCAGCCCTGATCGGTGGCACACTCGATGACCCCGCAGTTGCTGGCACCAGTGTGCCTGGGGATTTGGTGGCTGAGGTGCAGGGTGGGTGTGTGCCTGCGTTTGTGTACTTTGGGAGGAGGGCTCACAGACACACTTGGAGAGGACACAGGGGATGTGTGCATGGTAGTGGGGGTGGTGAGTGCACGTGAGCAGTGTGTGGTGATGGGGAGTGCTGGTGATGGAGGTATTGGATGAAGATGTAGTGCATGCAGGTGTGAGTGTAGACGAGACAGGGAGGGAGGAGGAGGAAGTGGAGGAGGGTGACACAGTGGAGGCAGTGGATGTTGCTGTGTCTGCATGGGTATGGTGCTTGTGTGAGTGCTTGTGGGATGTGTGGTGCTTATGTTTGCCATGTTTACTCTTGTGTGTTGATGAGTGTACATGCTGGTCTGATGGTGTGCTTGGTATAGGCTGAGGTACAGGGGATTGGGTCTGGGTAGTGGAAGTTGGAAGGGGTAGGCTGGATACAGGGACAATGGCTGCCATCAGTGATGAGGCCAGAGCCTGAAATGCTCTCTGTTGGCCGCCTGCCCAGAATGAATGCCCTCCAGGTATGTATTTGTTTGTGGCAAATGCCTCTCGATACCCTGGATGGCATTCAAAATGATAGATTGACTAACAGTGAGGGATCTCAGGAGGTCAATAGCCTCCTCACTGAGGGCAGCAGGGCTGACTGGGGCAGGGCCTGAGGTGCCTGGGGAGAAGGAGATGCCCACCCTCCTGGGTGAGCGGGCACGGGACACACGCTGAGGGGCTGCTGGGAGAGCGGTGCTGGTAGGGGGGTGGCGGCTGTACATGTTGATGCGGTGGGCACAGAGGTGCCTACCAATGCAACGGAGCTCCCATCAGAGAAGGAGTCGCTGTCACTGGTGTATGCTCCTGTCCCAGTCGTGGAGCTCCACTCACCCTCCATCCCACTGGTGGTTTCAGACTCTGTTGCTTACCCCTCCAGGGCCAAGTGGGTTGCAGCTACCTCATGCTCCGGTGCCAATGCAAATCCGCCTGATGATGCTATTGCACACAAGAACAGGGAAACAAAACAAAAAGGTGGGGAAAGACAGAAGAAAAACATGTTCAGTGCATGCAACACCACTACCGTTGGTGGACACAACACACAGGGAGCAGCCCTCAGCACTACACCATGCACTAACAGTTACTAGCAAATTCACATGCCCATGGGGTACGAGGCCTAAGCCCAATTGCTGCACACCTGGAAGTCACAGGAGCCTGACTAGGTGTAGCTGGCTCTTACCACTAATTGGGTTGGGGTGCCACAGAGCCTGCCTCACAAGGGACCTTGCCTACCAAGTTCGCCCTGGTCTAGGGGAACCCACTGCCCACCTCGCACACCCAGACACCTCGTAATGCGCGCAGAGTCAGCTGAATGGAAGCACCCCCTTGTGGCTGCTGTGATGCCCTCAAGCGCCCATCCAACTCCGGATAGGCCATCACCAGGATCCGGTACATCAGCAGGGCCATGGAGCGACAGGCACCACTTCCACGTTGGGAGGCCATCCCCAGCTGGGCCTCCACTGTCTTCTTGCTCCAGCGGCGCAGGTTCTCCCATCTTTTACAGCAGTGGGTGCTCCGTCTGTGGTAGACCCCCAGGGTCCGGACATCCTTGGTGATGGCATGCCAAATACCCTTCTTCTGGTGGGCACTGACCTAGAGGAATGGTACAGGAGGAAAGGAAATTACTCACCTGTCCGGACCCTCATACTCATTGCCCACCAGTTCCTACCCATGCCCTGACGCACATACACTCACCATCCGCACATGCAGGCCTTCGCCTCCCCCCCATGTATCTTCCATCCACACCACTCAAAACAGGCATTGCCCACACATCATGCTCAGAGTGTACTCACCTGTTTTTCTGGAGGACCGTACAGTTGTATGTACTGGGGGAGGACCCCATCCCCTAGTTTCTCCAACTCCTCCGAAGTGAAGGCAGGGGCCCTTTCCCCAGACACCGTAGCCATTGTCGCTTCCAGACACAGGTCACAGTAGCACTTGCAATGTAGGTCCTCTCCCGTTGAAGGTCAGGTATCAAGTGAGTGAACAGACAGAAAATGGTGGTCATGTCCGTGGCGGTGCGTACCTTCACTGGTGGCGTACATCGTCATTGGCTCCTGGGACCCATAGGGCTCAATGTTAACCAATGCAGAATTTTGCCGCGGTCTTTGAACGCCCACTGCGACAATATGCAACTCCAGCGCAGTTACCTAATTTCCCCTTGTCACAACTTCCAGTCAGGCAGCCCCACATGGGATGGATAAAAACTGTGTCACACCTATCTAGGCCGGGAATACAGACGGATACCGGCACAATGCGAATTACCATAGTTTCTGCACATAACGCATTGTGATACCTCAGTGTTGGATGACTCTCTGCTCGCTGTTCTCCTCCATAGGGCACGTCTGCTGGGGCAGGTGATGAGATTGCGGCATCCTCTGGTGTACAGACCCCTTGTGGACCTGTCGACAATGGAAGAGAGACACATAATAATCACATACAGACTTGATCATGCAACAATACTGGAACTGTGTGCCCAGTTGGAGCCAGACCTGATTTCAGCTATCCGCCATCCCACAGGAATCCCCCCGCTAGTGCAGGTTCTGTCTGTACTGCATTTCCTGGCCAGTGGGTCGTTTCAAACAACGGTGGCCATGGCATCAGGGATGTTCCAGCCAATGTTCTCTAACGTGTTGTTAAGAGTGTTATCTGCCCTGCTGAAACACATGCGCAGCTACATCGTTTTCCCTCAGGTGGAGGATTTGCCCACAATGAATGGTGACTTCTATGCCCTGGGACATATCCCCAACATCATTGGTGCCATTGATGGTACACATGTGGCATTTGTACCCCCCCACAAGAATTAACAGGTGTACAGAAACTGCAAAAGCTACTATTCAATGAATATGCAGATGGTGTGTTTGGCAGACCAGTACATCTCCCAAGTCAATGCCAAGTATCTTGGCTCAGTGCATGACGCTTACATTTTGAGGAATAGCAGCATCCCTTATGTGATGGGGCAACTCCTGAAGCACTGTGTGTGGCTAATAGGTGAGGCCAAGATCCCAACACAGTTGACATAGGTGTCTGGGTATGGGGTTATCCCTAAGGATTAGTGTGTGTCTAACAGTTGTCCCTCGATATTTGCAGGTGACTCTGGTTACCCCAACCTGTCATGGCTACTGACCCCAATGAGGAATCCCAGGGCAAGGGCAATGGAATGCTACAATGAGGCACATGGGCAACTAGAAGGATTATAGAACGCACCTTCAGCCTCCTGAAGGCCAGATTCCGGTGCCTCCATCTGACAGGTGGTTTCCTATACTACACAACAAAGAAGGTGTGCCAGATAATCGTGGCCTGCTGTCTGCTGCACAACCTGGCTTTGCGACGCCAAGTGCCTTTTCTACAGGAGGATGGGCCAGATGGTGGTCTTGTGGCAGCTGTAGAGCCTGTGGACAGTGAAGAAGAGGAGGCAGAAGAAGATGTCGACAACCGAAACATCATCATGCAATACTTCCAGTGAGACACAGGTAAGAAGATGTAACTGCTTCCCACATTTCATACTATTGTTGGACCTAGCATAAGTCTGTCATTTTTACTCAGTGTATGGACACGGATTTGTTACTTTGGCTTTCCATTTCACAGATCTGGGTCCCACTTTGTGACCTCTGCTATGTTTATTGCTGGCCTACAGCTGTGTTACATTGGTATGTGAACAAGTACATTGACATTGCTATATTCCAGAGATATTGCAATTACACATTTGTGAAAGCACAGACTGACTCCAGATTGTTTTGAGATTCAAGTGTGTTTATTTCTGTGCAAATAAGTGGAGGGGGTTGTAAAATGGGCTGGGGTGATGGTGGAGGAATGTCCAAGGCAGAGTCAGAGTCTAATCTATTTGTTTCACATGTGCATTGTCCAATGGGGCTTGGGAAGTGGAGCAATGGCAGTTTAAGGTGAACAGGGTGACAAAGTGGTTCAGAAGGGTGACATTCAGGGGGGTCTTATTTCCTGGTAGGGGTCTTGGCAATGTTCTCTGTTTTGTTCCTTTATCGCAGGGACCGTTTGCGGGTTGGTTCTCCATCTGCAGGGGGTGGGGTGCTGGTGGCCTGTTGGTTCTGTGGTGGTGCATCCTGTCCACTAGCACCAGCGGAGGTGGAGGGCTAGTGTCAGGGGCCTGTTGGTGTGCCACTGTGTCCCTCCTGGTGTTGAGAAGGTCTGCCAGCAACCCTGCAATGGTGACCAGGGTGGTGTTGATGGAATTCAAGTCCTCCCTGATCCCCAGGTAACGTTCCTCCCGCAGCCGCTGGGTCTCCTGAAACTTGGTCAGTACGTGCCCATGGTCTCCTGGGAATGGTGGTAAGCTCCCATGATGTTGGAGAGTGCCTCGTGGAGTGTCGGTTCCCTGGGCCTGTCCTCCCCCTGCCGCACAGCAGTCCTCCCAGCTTCCCTGTTATCCTGTGCCTCTATCCCCTGAACCATGTGCCCACTGCCACTGCCCCCAGGTCCCTGATCGTCCTGTGTTAGTGGGTTGCCTGGGTTCCCTGTATTGGTGGACACACTGCTGATTGACGTGTCCTGGGGACAGAGGGATGGGCCCGCTGGGTGGGTGCTGTGGTGGTGTTTCCTGAGGGGGGAGGTTCAGTGGTGGTTTGTGACTGTGGCAGGGGAACCGACTGTCCCGAGGTCCCTGATGGGCCGGACTGGTCATCTTGATCCAGGCTTGCAGAGCTGCTGTCGTCACTGTGGGCCTCTTCTACGGGGGGACTGGATATGTCTGGCTCCTCCTGTCCGGTGACATTGGGTATGGATCCTGTTGGGGTGTAAATGCATAGTTATTGTATCTGTGTGTGCCATCTTGTGCAATGGGTGAGTTACCCTCTACTCCTGTGCTTGCATTATTGCTGTGGCCCTTGTGTGATTGGTGATTTTGGGGCATGAGTGAGTCTCTCTACTGGACATGCTTTGGTGATGGGTGTACATGCATTGGTGTTACATGCAGGGCTTGGTTTTGGGATGTGTGGGTTGTGTTAGTGGGGTATCTGTGGGCTGTTGGGGTGATGGGTGTGAGGGTGAGGGTGGGGGTATGTGATGGCATGCAGGTGGGGTGGAGGGATAAAGCAGTAAAGCTATGACTTACCAGAGTCCAGTCCACCTGCTACTCCTGCGAGGCCCTCAGGATGAATAATCGCCAAGACTTGCTCCTCCCATGTTGTTAGTTGTGGGGGAGGAGATGGGGTTCAACCGCCAGTCCTCTGTACAGCAATCCGGTGTTTGGATACCACGGAATGTACCTTCCCCCGTAGGTCGTTCCACCTCTTCCTGATGTCACCCTGTGTTCTTGGATGCTGTCCCACTGCATTGACCCTGTCGACAATTCTGCGCCATAGCTCCATCTTCCTTGCAATGGATGTCTGCTGCACCTGTGATCCGAATAGCTGTGGCTGTACCCGGACGATTTCCTCTTCCATGACCCTGAGCTCCTCCTAATAGAACCTGAGGTGTCTTTGCGGTGGCATGATGTGGTGTGGGTGATGTGTGAGGTGCTGTTGATTGTGATGTGTGAGGGGATGTCTTGGTGAGTTTTGTTTGAGGTGCGTGGATGTTGTGTAAGTGATGGTGTTGTGTGTCTGTGGATGCTGGTGTTGTGTTAGGTAGTCTCTCTCTCTCTGGCCTTCTTTAAAATTTTGGGTTGTAAGGGTTTGTTGGTGTGTGCTTTATATTGGATTGGATGTGTGGGTGTGGTGTGTGTATCAGGTGTGTGTATTTTGAATTGTCCAATTTGGTTGTGTTTTGTTAGTGTGCGTGTATTTTGAGCGCAGTGGTGTGTACCACCAATGGTTTACCGTGGTTGAAAGACCACTGTGTTGATTCGTGGGTCGTGATAGTGTGGGCGTATTCTTGTTTGCGTGACGTGTAGGTTTTGGTATCGCCAGTTTATCATTGATCTTTGGTGTGACGGACTTGTGTGGGTGTCTGTATTGTGGCGGATTACGAGATGTGGGTCGTAATACCTGTAGTGGAATTCCGTGGACGCAGTGGTATTTTGGCGGTCTTCTGCACGGTGAAAAGCGGGATTTACCGCCAGGGTTGTAATGAAGGCCATTGTCCTTGGATGTGGTTGCAAAGGATAAAATCTAATCATGATCACATACTGCAGAGTTTTAGACCTGTGGTCTGGAAAAAGTTTGACACAAGCATGTGCTCCCAAGGTATCTGTCCATTTTATCCTTCTAACCCTTTTTCACCCTTGTGGCTCAGAGTGATCCTGCGGGATGTCATCAGTTTTGATTAGATTAGACAACGGAAGGCTTGTCTGTGCATGATCTTATTCAGACAGGCTCCTTGCTGTGACTGTGTTGGCCTCCTGCACCAGACGCTAGCTCCTGCTCCACCTATCAGTGAGGCCACATCAGAGAAGAACAGCTATGCTCCTTAACAAAAGAGTGAGTGAGCTGGATTTTGAGAGAGGCTAAGTTTGATTGCAAGAAAGACAGAGTGGGAAAAAAGAGTGCAAGTGTTCACCAGGTGATTCTGTGCACTAGTTGTGAAAAACACATGTGCTAAGTTAAGTAAGCCTATACATTGAAAGTGGCACCTGAAGCATTCATTCAGGTGTCTAAGTAAACAATGAACACAGTGGAAGACAACAGGTGGAGGGTCATCGTAACTCCCTTGTAGGAATAATTGAATCTGAATATTGTTAGGATTGTCTCTCTAGTGAATTCCTTTATGTCTATATATTTAGGCATGAGTACTACAGTTCCCCATTTATCTAGGGAGAGATCTCCTTTTCACTAATTTTTCTGTCTGATTATGAAATGGTTTGTCTCTTTAATAGATGTAAAAATATGGTAAAGGCAGTAATCTTTTCTGCCTGGTTACAAATGGGGTCTTTCGTTGGCAGTCAGTTTACCCCTGTCCAAGCAAGGACCCTCACTCTCATCAGAGTAAAAGAGAATCACCCTCAGCTATCCCTCGCTCTCCCCCTTGGTAGCTTGGCATGAACAGCAGGCTTACCTTCAGAGTGCTAGGTGTAAAGTATTTGTACCAACACACACATTAATTCAATGAAACCACTACAAATTGACACAACATAGGTTTAGAAAAATAGGAAATAATTATCTAACCAAAACAAGACCAAAACCACAAAAATCCACAATACACAAGTCAACTTATCAATTAAAAAACAAAAAGAATCTTCATGTAATTTTAAACACACACTAACACTGTTAGCGTGAAAATGTAGGTCAGGTGCGTCAAAAATAACTCCGCACGGGCGATTGTGCATCAAAAAGGGCTTGCGATGCGTCAATATCACTCACGAGCTAGACCTTTACGTTGTTTCTCCTTTGGTTGAGTCAGCGTGCGTTGTTTCTTCTCTTTGCAGGAGAGCGATGTGACCATCCGGTCAGCACTCTCGAGTCCGGGCAGGCCTTGCGTTGTTTTTACACGCAAAGTGATTTTTACATCAGAAATTCATCTGCACGATGATCCGAAAACCACGCAGAATGGGTTACGATCTCACCAGCCTCCATCAATGATGCTGCATGTCATTTCTCCAGCTCCGGGCATCGATCTTCCAGTCGCATTGCAGGCGAGCATCGATTTTCAGACGCGAAGCCAACGGTGCGTCTATTTTTCAGCCGCAGATCGGAGTTGCGTCGATCTTTTCCCCACACGGCGGTCGGTGAGTGGATTTCTCACTCTTGGGCTGCCAGGTTCTCCTTTCAGGGTCCCAGGAACTGGATGGGCACCACTTGGCAGAGTAGAAGTCTCTCCAGAGACTCCAGGTGCTGGCAGAGAGAAGTCTTTTCTGTCGCTGAGACTTCAAACAACAGCAGGCAAGCTCTAAATCAAGCCCTTGGAGATCTTCACAAGAACGAAGGCAACACAAAGTCCAGTCATTGTCCTCTAGCACAGGCAGAATCAGCAACTGCAGGATAGCGCCACAAAGCACAGTCATAGACAGGTCAGCTCTTCTTCCTTAGCTCTTCTCCAGGCAGAGGTTCCTCTTGGCTTCCAGAAGTCTTCTAAAGTCTCCTCTTTTTTTGGGTTCCCTTCTTATACCCATTTTGGCCTTTGAAGTAGGCTTAATTCAAAGGAAAGTCTCTCTTGATTGTGAAATCCTGCCTTGTCCAGGCCATACCCCAGACACACACCAGGGGGTTGGAGACTGCACTGTGTGAGGGCAGGCACAACCCTTTCAGGTGTGAGGGACCACTCTTCCCCTCCCTCCTAGCACAGATGGCTCATCAGGATATACAGGCTACACCCCAGCTCCCTTTGTGTCACTGTGTAGGTGCGAGGTGCAACCAGCCCAACTGTCAAACTGAACCAGACAGGGAATCCACAAACAGGCAAAGTCACACTAACACAGTGAAAACACCACATAAAAATTCAAGTTTAGAAAACTAAAAGATACATTTATGAGTAAAACAAGCCCAAAATGCCAACCATCCAGTAAACAATAAGTAAAACTTAAGATATGAATTTTTAAAGAATAAACTGCAATATAGTGCTTAGATTCAATAGCGATAAGTGCTTACTTGAAGTTGTGCTACACCAGGGTAAATCCAAAGTTCAGGCTAACCAAATTGGAGGGTAGGCCAGCTAAAGGACCCATGCAGGGCCAGCTGAAAAGAACTGTGGATGGAGGGCCATTTCGATTTCGAAGAGGTGATGCGAAGGCGATGCCTCAGTTCCGATCCGCACCTTCCAGGATATGCGTCATTGTCAAGTCGCACAGTCATTGAAGTAATGTCCTTTAGGTGCAGCTCCTCCCCCCATCTATCTCAGGAACGCCTATCAGTCTGGTGATGGGCCATCTGGATGTATCAGGGTGGTGGGCCTCTTTTGACATGGTAGCCCCCCTCCCAACTTTTGCTTTGAAAATGGTGTCTGACAAACTGTGAATGCCCTAGGCCCCTGCTAAACAGGTTCCCAGGGCCAGATCCCTTTCCCCAAAACTGTACTGTGATTGGCACTCGACATGCCACTCACCATGAGTGCCCTGACCACGAACACTGCATGCACTATAGGTGAGTCACCCCTCCTGCAGGCCTTGTAACCCTTATATCCCTAGGGTGGGTGCACTGTACTGCATGTGAGGGCATATATTTGAATGAGCAAATATGCCCCTACTGTGTCATTACAAAACGTTAAAACATAGTAAGTGTGCAGGGAAGCCATAGCAAATGTTTGGTATCAAACAACTCAGAATAATAAACCCACACAGCCAGTGTTGGATTTATTATAATATGTACCTAGAGGGCACCTTTGAGGTGTCCCCTGCAAAACCTACCTGCCCTGGCATGCTTGGTAACTGTTTTTTTACCAGCCTGCCACCATCAGACACAGATCTGAACTCCTGGTGTGAGCCTTTGGAGGGTGGAGATGTTACACCTCCTCTCCCAGGCAGACCCCTAAGCCCAGCGGTCAGCTTCAAAGGCTTTACCACATTTGAAATCTGACCTCTGACTCTGCTGCTATCAGAAGATGTCTGTTGAATGTTTTTTCTTCCACTTTGAGTGAGAAAACCAGTGGGAAAACTTAGTCAGAGTAGGAGGAGTGCCCCCCCTTAGCCTCCACCACCCCCCAGATGTGGCAGGTGAGATACCACTCCATTTAATTTTCCTCCGTTTTGGATTGCAGGAAAATAGCCAATCAGGGTTAGGGATGTGACCTCTTCCCGCAGTCATTTAGTGGTTGTAGTCACCCTAAGGTAGGTGGCCCATAGCCGACTACCAGGTACTCCATTAAAAACCCACCAAATGCAATATTTAATGGGCATCGCTAGACCTGCTGATCACATTTAATAGACACAAGAAGACCAGCATAAAAGAAGAAAGAGGCACCAAAACCCTTCAAGGTGCACCCAGGACTCGACAATCGCCGCTAAGGGGTCGACTGGACAGGAGACAGACTCTAAGAAACCCCAGAGGACCTCCAACCTTCTAAAACTTGCCAAGAAACTCCCACTAAAGTAAAGGCATCACTCCCTATACCCAGGAGGCAAGAACCTGTGAAGTCCAGTCCACTGACCGGCAACTGGCCAATGAACTGGACATAGTAGTCAGACCCAATATCATCTGATCGATCTGGAGGACAAACACTGTCAGCTTGGTGGCACCGCAACCTCCAGTGATTGAGACGTGCCGTAGCCCGTGGTACTAGATGCCCTACTTTGCACCCAAAAGCAAAGTCTACTCCGTACTCTCTGAGGGCCAGAGTTAAGCACCAGTTGAGGGACTTCAGGACACCCAAGAACAGCCCCCCCCCTCAGAGTGGCCATGCTGACCTGCAATCAGCCTTCAAAGTTCCCTGCACCTGTTTCCAAAGGCTCCTTGATGCACAGCCTTTGGCTAACCGTTCTACACTGCTCCCAGCCTCCCTGGCCCCTGCATCAGAAAACCAGCTGTGCTGTAGGGGTACCTAGCCCCTTGCAAACTCTACATTCCAAGGGGAGCCACCAGGCTTACCTTTAAGTCCAGCTGTGCAGTGTGTTTCCAAGTGGTCCCCTTCTCCGTTCTGCGCCAGCTTCTGGCCTTTCAGCCGCTGCTTCCACTTGAACCGGGAACCCACCCAACTTCACTGGCTGAGCCACGAGAAAATTCAACAACCTCGACCTAAAAAATGAAGGTGGCACTTGTGAGAGCATTGCCTGATTTTATATGGATTTTTAAAGATTTCTCCCATTGAGTACCATGGTGCATAATTACACACAAAAAGACAATTTTTGCTAAACTGTGAAAAATCATAACTTAAAAAGTAGTTACCCAATTTTGATGATCTCGGTCTTAAAACTTTTATAGTAATCTGATTTTTGTAAATTGGCCTAGAGTTATTCTTTTGAGTGTGTGTCCACATTTATTGATACTGAGTACAACAATTGCTTAGCACATCTCCAAGACAAGCCTAACCGCTCGCCCACTCTACCACAAAAACAGAGCATTAGGTGGTCTGCTTTTTACCTCTGGTTACCAAAGTGGGGTTGCTTGGACTCTATACGGTGCACATCTTTTTTGTTCATTATATAGACTGACAGCCTTCTACAACTGACACACCTCAGGTCTTTTTTTGTATGACTGTCTAAAGAAAATGCACAAAGCCTAGCTGTCACAAAATCCAAATATTTTTGGGAGGCAGGCACACAGAGCTTAGGAGCAGAAAAGTGCCAAGTTTCTAAAAGTGTCAGTTTTAGAGTTGAAATCATAAATCCAAATTTACCATTAAAGAGGATTTATTATAACAGGTTCATAGGTACCAAACACAAAGGTCCTACTGCTTCTCAATCAGGAATTACACTTCATAAAGGTATTAAACCATCCGCAATGCTATCCTACAATACGGGTAGGCCTCACAGTGGTGAAAAACAAATTTGGGAGTTTTTCACAAACCGGACATGTGCAACTAAGAAGTGTATGTCCTTCTTTTACTTACACTGCACCCTGCCCTATGGACAACCTTGAGGGTGTCTTATGTGTAAAAAAAGGAGAGTTTAGGACTTGTGGACGTGTGGAACTGCACTTAAAGGTCTGCAGTGGCAGGCAAAAGGCATGATTTAAGGGCTACTTAAGTGAGTGGCACAATCAGTGCTGCAGGCCCACTGGAAGCATTTCATGTACAGGCCCTGGGAACTTGTATTGCACTGTACTAGGGGCTTACTGGTAAATTATATATACCAATTGTGGATATGATGAGGTATTTTAGGTTATCCAGGGGGAGGCATTTGAAAGATTGGAATGCGATTTTTCTTCTCTATGGCTGGCCTCAATGCAACTGAATAATGTTGGAGGACGGAGGCGTCAATAATGAAGTGGTCTGTTCGGTCTAAGGATGCACAACCCCAGCAACGAGTTGTTTATGAGACTCGCAGAATGACGTCAAGGTTGCTGTTTTTCAAATGGGTGGATTGGGTGATATGCTGTTTGATATCCATTATCATACCCATATCGGTGCACAGCAGTTAGTGTCGATGTCTGGGCACTAGAACATTCTGACATGCACACGAAAAGGAGAAGGAGGGTCGGTTTGCCATTTAAAAGTGATATTATCCTGCCCTTGCTCTGCTTTTTGTGGCACTTCAGCTGTTGCTCATAGGTTACAGTGGCTAGAGTGCCTGGGTAACAAGACTTGTCTGAATTGACGACGGCTGAAAGTAAGAAGAAGGCAGGGTTTCCGATTAGGTGGTCAAAGAATAAACTCTTAGATACACAATTCTGGCTTCGTGTTGGCTTCAGGCAACTTCAGCTGTTGTTGACAGGCTGCAGGGGCTGGAATGCCTGGGTAAAAAAAAATGGAAAGCCTCCTGAGGGCTTTATTGCATTTATAGTTAAGGTACGAGTCCGAAAATGCTTATATAATTTACTACTTTCATTGATTGTTGCTGCCTTCGCAAAGGTGCCTACATCCAAGTGTAAGTAGAGGTTAACTATAGAAAGCTCCTTCTCCCTGTTTGTGAAAAAATAGCTCAGCCTGATATCAAGACACAGTGCATCATGGCCATATCAATGATAACATTAATCTATACAAATATGAGATAACACATCATACGGTGACAGATTCTGAATCATACTCAGAGATATCTTTGTCATTTGCCCTCAAGCTGACGAGTGTGAGGAATCATGTCTATCGTTGTAGTTCATTACCATGAAATCGTTCCATACGAAAATGAGGGATTATCTACTGTGGGGACTCACAATGTACATAGCACAGTTTTACCTAAGATGTGCCTCTAGTTTTGTTTCCTTTTGTGTATCTATATGGACCTGGTAAACCAATATATTTTTCATTTTTAGAATGGCTAATGAGATTAATCTACCCTATAAACATTTAAAAACTCGCTCCACTCTTTTTGCAACCGAGTGGCAAACAAGTGGGTCATTTGTCATAAGGATTTATCGTTATGAAATCATCGTTCTGTTCAAGGAATTATGGGCTCTTGTGACATCTCCCTGAGCAGTACATCAGTGGTACTACAGCAGTAACGCATGACCCTTTTATGCACATATCACATTCTGCATCGTAGACTTGAATGAATGGTCCTTTACTCAACAGTGTTTATTCATTATGAAGCAGGCGTCGTATCTGTGAACAATATGCGGCAGGATATACATCAGAAAAACATGAAGTTCCTAAGCAGAATCACCTACAAGGAGAGACATGCTTCAAGGCATCTTATCTAAATTAAAATCTCGAGTAAAAAGTGGTGTGCATTTCAGAACCTGACATCATAATACTAAAACGGGATTTATGGTTCATTCCTATTTCTCTCACTGTTCTGTTAGTTTTGGCTAGCGACACACAAACAGCAGAAAGCGCAACTAAGACAATACAAAGAAAATATCCACAAACCATGATAAAAAACGTGTATATCATGAAGGACTAAACTTTCATTTAAAGACGAACATTATATAATGGATCCTCCACGTAAAACTGGATAGATTTTAACCACTAAAACAGAATTTTAACACCAACACAGGGGCATATTTATACTCTGTTTGCGCCGGAATTGCGTCTTTTTTTTTGACGCAATTCAGACGCAAAACTAACTCCGTATTTATACTTTGGCGTTAGATGCGTCTAGCGCCAAAGTCCATGGAGTTTGCGTCATTTTTTAGCGTGGACACCTACTTTGCGTTAATGATATGCAAGGTAGGCGTTCCCGTCTAAAAAAATGACTCCGAGGCATGTGCGCCGTATTTACACTCCCGGGCAAAATTCACGCCCGGGAGTGGGCGGGTCCCAAAAAATTACATACGGCCGCTTTTGCGCCGTTTTTAAGCGCCTGGTCAGGGCAGGCGTTAAGGGACCTGTGGGCTCGGAAGGAGCCCAGAGGTGCCCTCCCAAGCCCCCAGGGACACCCCCTGCCACCCTTGCCCACCCCAGGAGGACACCCAAGGCTGGAGGGACCCATCCCAGGGACATTAAGGTAAGTTCAGGTAAGTTTTTATTTTTTTATTTTTTTGTGGCATAGGGGGGCCTGATTTGTGCCCCCCTACATGCCACTATGCCCAATGACCATGCCCAGGGGACAGAAGTCCCCTGGGCAAGGCCATTGGGCAAGGGGGCATGACTCCTGTCTTTGCTAAGACAGGAGTCATTTCAATGGGGGTTGGGAGTCGAAAAAAATGGTGCAAATCGGGTTGAGGCGAAAAATTTGCCTCAGCCTGACTTGCCCCATTTTTCGGCACCCAAGCTCCATATCCCCCTACGCCGGCGCTGCCTGGTGTACGTCGTTTTTTTTCACGCACACCAGGCAGCGCCGGCGGCTAACGCCAGCTAACGCCGGCTAACGTCATTGAATAAATACGGCGCCCGCATGGCGCTTCAGAATGGCGTTAGCCGGCGCTAATTTTTTTCACGCAAAACTGCGTTAGCGCAGTTTTGCGTCAAAAAGTATAAATATGGCCCAAAATGTACATATATCAAAGTAAAATATAATCGTACAAACAGGGCAAATTAGCTCAATTTAACACATAAATCTGAAGTGCATACGAAGAGTTTTCTTGTCAAGGGTCACTAGTACAGGAATTCTATTTTCTAGCAGGTATTGCCAATTTGAAGCAATAACTAGACCAATTGCAAACACTGAGTAAACGTAATCAGTGTGTCTAGAGTGTAACAGATGTGGTACTACAGAAGGGACCACAGTCGCTTGCGTGGCCTCTTCCGTGATGAGGATCACGCTGGTACAAAATGTTTGTTTCCTCTGCACTTGTTCCATTTTAGGGAAGTAGCTGTAGGGGCAAAGAGACACCAGGAACAGCAATGACTGTGCACCACAAAAGGGTCGCACACAGTCAGTATACTTCTAGAGAGCACCCCGTGGAAGAAGGAAAGGAGGTCCCAAGAACCACCCCATGTACCCCCCTGCACACATGTGCAGTCAGTCACTGCACCTGCTGACAGGACAATCTCTGGCGAACTTTGAAATTCAGGCTGCTTGCCACCTGCGCTGTGACTGGCAGATCAACAGTTTCAATAGGCCTATCCGCCCTTTGGTAATGCAATTTTCCCAATGCAAGCACACGTTTGTACCTCCACGGGGAAAAGCTCATTTGTTGTGATAATTCGCACCATCCCATTCTGTGCCTGGCACACACACTTAATTGTAATTGTAATTGTATTTATATATCGCTTACTACCCTGGATGAGGCGTCAAAGCACTTTTCAGTGAGTATCATGCTACTCTGGAATCCAAAAGGATTGGTTGTGGATTAGTATAGGGGGATATGAGTACAGTATTAGTATTAATATAGGGAGGTATGATTTTATTTTTAGCAGAGGACGTAAGTCTATTAGTTGGATTGAATAGAATAAGGGAGTTATAGAGGAGCAAAGAATACAGAAGTGTTAATTGGGAGATCATAGTAGCAAGATGAGGTTTGGTATGAGTAAAGGAGAGATGGAGAAGGGAAGCGTCTTTAGAAAAGATTGGGGAGCTCATAGTAGTAAAATGGGGTTTGGGATGAGTTAAAGGAGAGATACATGAGGGAGAATTTGGTAGGGTTGTTTGGGTGATCACAGTAGTTTACTGAGGTTTTGGGTGAGCCGGGAGGGAAGAGTAGGAAAGAGTCTAGGAAGGGTTATTTTGGAGATCATTGAAGTAGAATGGGTTTGAGATGGGTCAGAGAGTGGAGATAGAGGATAGATTGATAGAGGTATATGGTGAGACAGAGTAAAGCTTTCAAGAGACTTTTTTTCCTCTTGTACAGTAGGACTAAAGTAATAAATATATAGATACGTGATAACATAGTACGGGAATATATGAGTAGGGAAAGTAATATATTGAGATTTAAGTCATATTGCATAGACACATGTTTTGCTTTCACTAATGACCGAGCTGACAAAAATCTTTGGAATGCACTTTTTAGTTTAAAGAAGACATTTATTATTACTTCACCACGAGGTTCCTGAGAAAGGAGATTAGTAGGTCAGAGGCACACATTTAAAAATAGTCACAGCAATGAAAGGAAAATATATCAAATGTAATTCCCAAATGCAATGTACACAGCAAATATATGTGATTATATTATAACAGAATTGCAAAGCAAAGAATAAAGTCAAAAGTCATCACCGTAGGGCCTGCCAATGCTCTTCATCTTTCCCATGCCAGCAAGTTGATGACTCCGGTTCAACTGCGAGAAAGGGTTTTCCACCCTCACCGGACAAGTGTCTGTGTCAGGCATTTGACGTCCAATCCTGTCTGAAGTCTCTGAAATTTCCTTCGCTGCTGCCCAGGGACACCTTTTATAGCTTAAATAATCATGGAAAATAGCCTTCTGAAAGGCCCTTCCCTCTCAGATGGGAATTATTAAAAAATGCTGGCTTGTTTAGGTAAACCTTGACAGGAATTTGTCAAAAGCTGGCCATTGTTCTGAGACACGCCTTTCAAGGTGAAACTGTTCTCTTGCCTATGATAAACACTAGCTTGTTACGGCCTTATCATACTAGCTGGTTACCTCCTACATGTTGTGTACGAGCCCTTGCTCTTCGTTGAAAAGAAAAGCACGTAGAAGTAGAAAAAAGATTGCATAAAATGTTTGCATGTAAAAATACCTTAATGTGGAGGCAAAGCTAAGCTGACCACATGGAGTCTAGACTGAATACAAAATGTAATGCCTAACGCCAGGATAAAGCCAATAGGCAGCTAAACTGAATACAAAATGTAATCTGCAACTGGTGAACATTGAACAACTAATAAGCACAAAGTCAGTGGTCAAATCTACCTATTTTCACTACAACACAGACTGCTAAGTGTGGCAGTATTTGAAGTTAATTTATTTGTGTACTTTTAAAACGTTATTTTAGATTTCCTCAATATTTCAATAGTGAAATACTTGCAGATAAATAGTTAAGACAATATTTACCTATTGAAATAGATACAATAAAAACAGAGACTCTTAAGCATCTAATCAAACAACTTATATAGAAATTATGCAGTGACCAATTAACATGTTAAGCATAGAATAATATACCCATATATAAATACATATACATATACTTTATATATATATATATATACATATATACTCATACATACATCTACTCATACATACATGTACATTTGACTGTAAGTAAAATATTCATTTGTTAAAAGAGGCATAATTGATATGTATATATTTTAAGATCATATAGTTATCATACCTATTTGTACAAAGAAATGCACATATCTAGATATATACATATAATACAATTATAAATGTTTATATATACAGGGATATGCAGTCCACTGATGTATGAGTATAGTGACGTATGCAAGAAAGAGCCAACTCTTGAGAAGTCTTCTGAAGAAGTGTGCACAGTTGTGCAGAGTCAGACAGAGTGTGTATCTAATATGCGACGCCAGATATTAAGAAAAATAAACTGGGAGAGGAAAGGTCATAACTGGAATGCTTGGATTAATCTCATCCAATGGTACTTACTCAGGGGCATCCCAGACCACAGTTTATTTGCCCATTATGCCACTTTAGGGAGAGCTCAACCATATAATAATCAGTCTTGATGCTGCTCCAATAGAAACATTCGACCTGGACTGCCATTTTTAGTCCTCTGCAGATGCAAACATAAGAAAACCCAGAGAGACACTGTGAGATATAGCTTGATTTGTATGTTACAATGATCACAGAGTCCATGTTTGGAGCTTTACTGTTGCACTTAAGACATTGCATTGAGGAAAACAAAGTGATGATGGGTGGAATGCTCAAGTTAATCTTTGCTTCTGGTAATTACTTAGGCCAGATCCCAAGTCATCTCATAATTTTTGTTTGTCCAACATGCATCTCTACATATGCAAATTAGACAGGGAGCTGCTCCAATAGGAGGTATACTACAGCCCAAACTGCCAGGCCAGGTCTCCTCTAGATGGGAACACAAGCAAACCCGGACTGGTGTCAGTATAAAAAAATAAACATCCACCCAAGAGCTACAGTAATGATGTATTATAAGCGGATTATATGAGATGATGAATTAAACATTAGGCTAACAACAGACCCTGGCAGTGCACACATGGCCTGATTCACAGAGGGGATTGTGGGATGAGGGAAGTGTGAAAAAGAGCTGTGCATGGCAATCAAATTAATCTGTACATGCTCATCATTTTGTTATACACAACTTCATCACTTCCTTGGATGGAAGGGTACATTTTCCAGCTTTACAGGTGATCAAAAATAAGTCAGATAAATGGGTCTTTTCAGGCCTACCCTCTGAATTCCATGCTTTCCTTTTCCACCCATAGGCAAGAGTCGGGAAAGGAAAAATGTTTTACTAGACCTATGTAGGGTATGAGTGTAGCCATATCATGCTCATTAAGATAGGCAGTAGTTAGATCTGTGTTCTGTCTGCCTTGTAAATACCTTTATGAATGTACAGACAACCACACAGAGCTTGAAGGAAACATCAAAGGCTCTGTATTGAAGAAGGGTAGAACACAGAGTTCAACTACTTTCTGTGGCATTACACTTGATTATTACCCTTGCCTTCAAAACCACCCACGTGGGAGAATAGATATTAGTGACATCAACGATCATACAGCAGGAGAAGAACTATCTGCAGTGTTTAGCCCCATCGTAGGCCTAGTTGACTGAGAGCTAAATGGAAGGAATCTTGGGGAAGGGAATGAGACCATGTAGGAGGCTGGACTGGCTTGTAGTGAGTACCAAGGGGTACTTACACCTTGCACCAGGCCCAGGTATCCCTTATTAGTGTATAGGGGTGTCTAGCAGCTTAGTCTGATAGAAAAGGTAGCTTAGCAGAGCAGCTTAGGCTGAACTAGGAGACGAGTGAATCTCCTACAGTACCACTAGTGTCATATGCACAATATCATAAGAAAACACAATACACAGATATACTAAAAATAAAGGTACTTTATTTTTATGACAATATGCCAAAAGTATCTCAGTGAGTACCCTCAGTATGAGGATAGCAAATATACACAAGATATATGTACACAATACCAAAATATGCAGTAATAGCAATAGAAAACAGTGCAAACAATGTATAGTCACAATAGAATGCAATGGGGGCACATAGGGATAGGAGCAACACAAACCATATACTCTAGAAGTGGAATGCGAACCACGAATGGACCCCAAACCTATGTGACCTTGTAGAGGGTCACTGGGACTGTAAGAAAACAGTGAGGGTTAGAAAAATAGCCCACCCCAAGACCCTGAAAAGTGGGTGCAAAGTGCACCTAAGTTCCCCAAAGAGCACAGAAGTCGTGGTAGAGGAATTCTGCAGGAAAGACCAACACCAGCAATGCAACAACGATGGATTTCCAGACGAGGGTACCTGTGGAACAAGGGGACCAAGTCCAAAAGTCACGATCAAGTCGGGAGTGGGCAGATGCCCAGGAAATGCCAGCTGTGGATGCAAAGAAGCTGCCACTGGATGGTAGAAGCTGAGGATTCTGCATGAACGACAAGGGCTAGAAACTTCCCCTTTGGAGGATGGATGTCCCATGTCGTGAAGAGTCGTGCAGAAGTGTGTTCCCGCAGAAAGACTACAAACAAGCCTTGCTAGCTGCAAGGGTTGCGGTTAAGGTTTTTGGATGCTGCTGTGGCCCAGGAGGGACCAGGATATCGCAAATTGCGTGAGGAGACAGAGGGGGCGCCCAGCAAGACAAGGAGCTCACTCAAAAGCAGGCAGCACCCGCAGAAGTGCCAGAACAGGCACTACGAAGTGGAGTGAATTGGTGCTCACCCGAAGTTGCACAAGAGAGTCCCACGCAGCCGGAGGACAACTCAGGAGGTCGTGCAATGCAGGTTAGAGTGCCGGGGACCCAGGCTTGGCTGTGCATGAAGGAAATCCTCGGTGGGTCCGCCAAACTTGGACTGAAGACCTTCTAGTGCAGAGAGGAGGCAGACTACCCCCACAGCATGCACCACCAGGAAAACAGTCGAGAAGGCAGCAGGATCAGCGTTACAAGGTCGCAGTAGTCGTCTTTGCTACTTTGTTGCAGTTTTGCAGGCTTCCAGCGCGGTCAGCAGTCGATTCCTTGGCAGAAGGTGAAGAGAGAGATGCAGAGGAACTCTGATGAGCTCTTGCATTCGTTTTCTAAAGAATTCCCCAAAGCAGAGACCCTAAATAGCCAGAAAAGGAGGTTTGGCTACCTAGGAGAGAGGATAGGCTAGCAACACCTGAAGGAGCCTATCAGAAGGAGTCTCTGACGTCACCTGCTGGCCCTGGCCACTCAGAGCAGTCCAGTGTGCCAGCAGCACCTCTGTTTCCAAGATGGCAGAGGTCTGGAGCACACTGGAGGAGCTCTGGGCACCTCCCAGGGGAGGTGCAGGTCAGGGGAGTGGTCACTCCCCTTTCCTTTGTCCAGTTTCACGCCAGAGCAGGGCTGGGGGATCCCTGAACTGGTGTAGACTGGCTTATGCAAAGATGGGCACCATCTGTGCCCATCAAAGCATTTCCAGAGGCTGGGGGAGGCTACTCCTCCCCAGCCCTGACACCTTATTCCAAAGGGAGAGGGTGTAACACCCTCTCTCTGAGGAAGTCCTTTGTTCTGCCTTCCTGGGCCAAGCCTGGCTGGACCCCAGGAGGGCAGAAACCTGTCTGAGGGGTTGGCAGCAGCAAATGCTGCAGTGAAACCCCGGGAAAGGCAGTTTGGCAGTACCCGGGTCTGTGCTAGAGACCCGGGGAATCATGGGATTGTCTCCTCAATACCAGGATGGCATTGGTGGGGGAATTCCATGATCTTAGACATGTTACATGGCGATATTCGGAGTTACCATTGTGAAGCTATACATAGGTAGTGACCTATGTATAGTGCACGCGTGTAATGGTGTCCCCACACTCACAAAGTCCGGGGAATTGGCCCTGAACAATGTGGGGGCACCTTGGCTAGTGCCAGGGTGCCCACACACTAAGTAACTTAGCACCCAACCTTTACCAGGTAAAGGTTAGACATATAGGTGACTTATAAGTTACTTAAGTGCAGTGTAAAATGGCTGTGAAATAACGTGGATGTTATTTCACTCAGGCTGCAGTGGAAGGCCTGTGTAAGAATTGTCAGAGCTCCCTATGGGTGGCAAAAGAAATGCTGCAGCCCATAGGGATCTCCTGGAACCCCAATACCCTGGGTACCTCAGTACCATATACTAGGGAATTATAAGGGTGTTCCAGTATGCCAATGTAAATTGGTAAAATTGGTCACTAGCCTGTTAGTGACAATTTGGAAAGAAGTGAGAGAGCATAACCACTGAGGTTCTGATTAGCAGAGCCTCAGTGAGACAGCTAGTCATAACACAGGTAACACATACATGGCACACTTATGAGCACTGGGGCCCTGTCTGGCAGGGTCCCAGTGACACATACAATTAAAACAACATATATACAGTGAAATATGGGGGTAACATGCCAGGCAAGATGGTACTTTCCTACACAAACCAACCCAAACGAAGGACAATAAGACTAGCCATGACCTGATGAGTCTTCATTGTCTAAGTGGAAATATCTGGAGAGTCCATCTGCATTGGAGTGGGTACTCCCAGGTCTATGTTCCACTGTATAATCCATTCCCTGTAGGGATATGGACCACCTCAACAATTTAGGGTTTTCACCTTTCATTTGTTTTAGCCAAAGTAGAGGTTTGTGGTCTGTCTGAACAATGAAGTGAGTGCCAAACAGGTATGGCCTCAACTTCTTCAGTGCCCAGACCACAGCAAAGGCCTCCCTCTCTATGGCAGACCAACGCTTTTCTCTAGGGGTCAACCTCCTGCTGATAAAAGCAACAGGTTGATCCTGGCCCTCAGAATTAAGTTGTGATAAGACTGCCCCTACCCCTAATTCAGATGCATCAGTTTGGATAATTAACTTTTTGGAGTAACAGGGGCTTTTCAGGACAGGTGCAGAGCACATGGCCTGCTTCAGCTCCTCAAAAGCTTTCTGACAGCTAGCTGTCCACAATACCTTTTTAGGCATTTTCTTAGATGTGAGGTCATTAAGAGGGGCTGCAATGGAGCCATAGTTCTTTATGAACCTCCTGTAATACCCAGTGAGGCCTAAGAAGGCTCTCACCTGGGTCTGAGTTGTAGGGGGAACCCAATCTATAATAGTTTGTATTTTCCCCTAAAGTGGTGCAATCTGTTCTCCACCTACCAGGTGTCCCAGATAAACCACTTTCCCCTGCCCTATCTGGCACTTTGAAGCCTTGATAGTGAGGCCTGCCTTTTGCAGGGCCTCCAAAACTTTCCATAGGTGGACCAGGTGATCATCCCAGCTGGAGCTAAAGACAGCTATATCATCTAGATATGCTGCACTAAAAGCTTCCAACCCTTGCAGGACCGTATTCAACAACCTCTGAAAAGTGGCAGGTGCATTTTTCAATCCAAAAAGCATTACTGTGAATTGGTAATGGCCTCCAATGGTTGAAAATGCAGTTTTTGCTTTTGCATCTTCTGATAACTTGATCTGCCAATACCCTGCAGTCAAATCAAAAGTGCTTAGATACTTGGCAGATGCCAGTGTATCTATTAGCTCATCTGCCCTGGGTATAGGGTGAGCATCAGTTTTGGTTACCTGGTTGAGACCTCTATAGTCTACACAAAACCGCATTTCCTTCTTTCCATCCTTGGAATGAGGTTTTGGTACAAGTACCACAGGAGAGGCCCATGGACTTTCAGAGTGCTCAACAACTCCCAGTTCAAGCATTTTCTGCACTTCTTGCTTTATGCAGTCTCTGACATGGTCAGGCTGCCTATAGATCTTACTTTTGACAGGCAAGCTGTCTCCAGTATCTATAGTGTGCTCACACCAAGACGTGGTGCCTGGCACAGTAGAGAAGAGTTCAGAAAACTGACCCAGGAGATTTATGCAGTGGTCTTTCTGCTCAGCAGTAAGACAATCTGCCAAAACTACAACTTCCACTAGAGCATCTTGTTCTGTGGAAGAGAAGAGATCAGGGAGAGGGTCACTCTCTTCTTCCTGTCCTTCATCTGTTGCCATGAGCAGGGTGAGATCAGCCCTGTCATAGTAGGGTTTCAGGCGATTGACATGGAGCACCCTAAGGGGACTCCTGGCAGTTCCTAAGTCAACTAAGTAGGTGACTTCTCCCTTCTTTTCAACAATTATGTGGGGTCCACTCTATTTGTCTTGGAGTGCTCTTGGGGCCACAGGCTCCAAGACCCACACTTTCTGCCCTGGTTGGTACTGAACCAAAACAGCCTTCTGGTCATGCCATTGCTTTTGGAGCTCTTGGCTGGTCTGAAGGTTTTTACTGGCCTTTTTCATGTACTCAGCCATCCTAGATCTGAGGCCAAGTACATAGTCCACTATGTCTTGCTTTGGAGCTTTTAAAGGTTGTTCCCAACCGTCCTTAACAAGTGTTAGAGGACCTCTCACAGGGTGTCCAAATAGGAGTTCAAAGGGGCTGAAGCCCACTCCTTTTTGGGGTACCTCCCTGTAAGCAAAAAGGAGGCAAGGTAACAGGATATCCCATCTCCTGCGGAGTTTTTCAGGGAGTCCCATAATCATGCCTTTGAGAGTTTTGTTAAATCTCTCCACCAGTCCATTTGTTTGTGGATGATAGGGTGTGGTGAACTTGTATGTCACACCACATTCCTTCCACATGGCCTTTAAGTAAGCAGACATGAAATTGCTTCCCCTGTCTGATACCACCTCTTTTGGGAAGCCCACCCTGGAAAAGATTCCCAGGAGGGCCTTTGCCACTGCAGGAGCTGTAGTGGTCCTTAGAGGAATTGCTTCAGGATATCTGGTGGCATGGTCCACTACCACCAAGATAAACCTATTGCCTGAAGTAGTAGGAGGGTCAAGGGGGCCAACTATGTCAACCCCTACCCTTTCAAAGAGAACCCCAACCACAGGTAGTGGGATAAGGGGTGCCTTTGGGGTGCCACCTGTCTTGCCACTGGCTTGACAGGTTTCACAGGACTTACAAAATTCCTTTGTGTCCTCTGACATTCTAGGCCAATGAAACAAGGGGACAAGCCTGTCCCAAGTTTTCATTTGCACCAAATGTCCAGCTAAGGGAATGTCGTGGGCTAGAGTTAGGAGGAACTTTCTGTACTCCTGAGGAATCACCAATCTCCTGGCAGCTCCAGGTTTTGGATCCCTTGCTTCAGTGTACAAGAGGTTGTCCTCCCAGTAAACTCTGTGAGAGTCACTGACATCCCCATTTGCTTGTTTGACAGCTTGCTGCCTTAGACCCTCTAGTGTGGGACAGGTATGCTGCGCCACACTCAGCTCCTTCCTGGCAGGCCCCCCTTCACCCAAAAGCTCAGCAGTGTCTGCTTCCAGCTCCTCTGGTGTAGGTTCTGCACAGGGTGGAAATTCTTCTTCCTCAGAAGTTGAATCCACTGTAGAGGTAGGGATAGTAGGTAGTGATTTACCTTTACTAACCCTAGCTTTAGGGAGCACTTGGTTCATTCTTCCAGGATCCAAGTCACCCTGTCATTTTTGCTTTTTGGCCTGAGCCCTGGTTAAAGCAAAAATATGCCCTGGAATGCCCAGCATTGCTGCATGAGCCTCCAACTCCACATCTGGCCAAGCTGATGTCTCTAAATCATTCCCTAGTAGACAGTCTACAGGTAAATCTGAGGCAACCACAACTTTCTTTGGACCAGTAACCTCCCCCAGTTGAGATTTACAACAGCCATGGGGTGGCTAAGTGTGTTGTTATGAGCATCGGTTACTTGGTACTGGTGACCAAGTAGGTGTTGTTCAGGGTGGACCAGTTTCTCTATTACCATGGTAACACTGGCACCTGTGTCCCTGTAGGCCTGAACCTCAACACCATTTATTAGGGGTAGTTGCTTGTACTTATCCATGTTAAGGGGACAAGCAACCAAGGTAGCTAAATCAATAGCCCCCTCAGAGACTAACACAGCCTCTGTGGTCTCCCTAACAAGACCAACCCCAACTAAATTACCAAAAGTGAGCCCAGCTACTCCCTTGGATTGGCTATTAGTAGGTTTGCTCCCACCACCACTGCTATTACTAGGGGCACTAGGTGTAGCAGCAGGGGTTGTAGTGGTAGGAGGCTTGGTGCTTTTCTTTGGACAACTGGGATCTGTTGTCCAATGGCCTTTTATTTTACATGAATAGCACCATGTTTTCTTTTCTTTGTTTTGATTTGAAGAGGATTTGGGCCCACCACCCCCACCAGAGTGTTTTTGTGGGCCTGATGAAGACTCACTTTTAGATTTGTCCCCACCCTTGTCAGAAGACTTACCATCCTTCTTCTTGCGATCTCTGTCACCCCCCCTATGAACTTTTCTGTTCACCCTTGTTCTGACCCATTTGTCTGCCTTCTTTCCCAATTCTTTGGGAGAGGTCAGATCAGAGTCTACCAGGTACTGGTGTAACAAATCAGACACACAATTATTAAGAATATGCTCTCTCAGGATTAAGTTATACAGACTTTCATAGTCAGCAACTTTACTGCCATGTAACCACCCCTCCAAGGCCTTCACTGAATGGTCAACAAAGTCTACCCAGTCTTGTGAAGACTCCTTTTTGGTTTCTCTGAACTTCATCCTGTACTGTTCAGGGGTTAAGCCATAACCATCTAGGAGTGCATTCTTAAGAACTTTAAAATTATTGGCATCATTTTCTTTAACAGTAAGGAGCCTATCCCTACCCTTTCCACTGAGAGATAGCCATAGGATAGCAGACCACTGCCTTTGAGGGACCTCCTGTACAACACAGGCCCTCTCAAGTGCAGCAAACCACTTATTAATGTCATCCCCCTCCTTGTAAGGGGGAACTATCTTGTGCAGATTCCTAGAATCATGCTCTTTTGCAGGATGACTATTTGGAATACTGCTGCTGCCACCATGGGTTTCAAAACCCAATTTCTGTCTTTCTCTTTCTATCTCTAAGGACTGCCTATCTAAATCCAGCTGTTGCTTCTTGAACTTCAGCCTGGATTGTTCCACTCTCAATCTATTGAGCTCCCTTTCTAACACTCTGTCATCAGGGTGGGTGGGTAGGGCATGTCTTGAAACAGAGGAATGGTGAGAATGAACAGAAGGAGACCTGGCCCTAACAGATGTCACACTAACATTCTGGCCTACAGAAGTGACACTTCTACTGTGATGAGAAACAACACTATTACTGTGATGTGAAGCAACACTCTTACTGTGATGTGAATTCACATCAGTACCAGCTATGCTAGGTGGCCTGCTAAGGGGCAGGTTGGGAAGATTTCCTCCCAAATCTTTTGCTATGGGTGCCCCAGAATCAGAGTGGGAACCATCAGCTAATTTCTCACCAGAAGTGCCAACAAAAGTCTTGTCTTGTTCAACTAGCATGTTAACTAATAGTTCTCTAGAGGGATTCTTCCCTACCCCTAAACCTCTTTCTACACAGAGACTCCTTGCTGCCTTCCAGCTAAGGTGGTCATAAGCAGTCTTGGACAGATCAACAGTTTGGCATGTGCCAGACATTTTAGAAAGTGTTTAAGGGATAGAAAAAGAAAGAAAAATGTTTTTAGGACTTTTTAAAGGACAGAAAAAAAACGTTTTAAACTTTTTAAGAGCTTTTTGAAAGTTTTAGAGGTACTTTTCAGCACTTAGTAAAGAAGTGAGAGAAGAAAAGCAAAACTTTTTGGTTAGGTATACATACACTGAACTTGTTTTGTATATTTTTCTCTTATGAAAAGTACAATGACAAAAGTGGTAAGTAGTTGCAAAGTACTTATCCCACCGCTGCACAACCAATGTAGGAGGCTGGACTGGCTTGTAGTGAGTACCAAGGGGTATTACACCTTGCACCAGGCCCATGTATCCCTTATTAGTGTATAGGGGTGTCTAGCAGCTTAGGCTGATAGAAAAGGTAGCTTAGCAGAGCAGCTTAGGCTGAACTAGGAGACGAGTGAATCTCCTACAGTACCACTAGTGTCATATGCACAATATCATAAGAAAACACAATACACAGATGTACTAAAAATAAAGGTACTTTATTTTTATGACAATATGCCAAAAGTATCTCAGTGAGTACCCTCAGTATGAGGATAGCAAATATACACAAGATATATGTACACAATACCAAAATATGCAGTAATAGCAATAGAAAACAGTGCAAACAATGTATAGTCACAATAGAATGCAATGGGGGCACATAGGGATAGGGGCAACACAAACCATATACTCTAGAAGTGGAATGCGAACAACGAATGAACCCCAAACCTATGTGACCTTGTAGAGGGTCGCTGGGACTGTAAGAAAAGAGTGAGGGTTAGAAAAATAGCCCACCCCAAGACCCTGAAAAGTCAAATCAAATCAAATCAAATCATTAGCATTTATAAAGCGCGCTACTCACCCGTGCGGGTCTCAAGGCGCTAGGGACAAAGGGGGTGGTTATCGCTGCTCGAATAGCCAGGTCTTTAGGAGTCTCCGGAAAGCGGAGTGGTCCTGGGTGGTCCTGAGGCTGGTGGGGAGGGAGTTCCAGGTCTTGGCCGCCAGGAAGGAGAAAGATCTCCCACCCGCCGTGGAGCGTCGGATGCGAGGGACGGCGGCGAGTGCGAGGCCAGAGGAGCGGAGGGGGCGGGTGGGGACGTAGAAGTTGAGGCGTCTGTTGAGGTATTCCGGTCCCTTGTCGTGGAGGGCTTTGTGTGCGTGGGTGAGAAGTCGGAAGGTGATCCTTTTGCTGACTGGGAGCCAATGCAGGTGTCTCAGGTGTGCGGAGATGTGGCTGTTGCGGGGTACGTCGAGGATGAGGCGGGCTGAGGCGTTTTGAATGCGTTGCAGGCGATTTTGGAGTTTGGCGGTGGTCCCAGCGTAGAGGGTGTTGCCGTAGTCCAGGCGGCTCGTGACGAGGGCGTGGGTCACGGTTTTTCTGGTGTCGGCGGGGATCCAGCGGAAGATCTTGCGGAGCATGCGGAGGGTGAGGAAGCAGGCGGAGGACACGGCGTTGACTTGCTTGGTCATGGTGAGAAGGGGGTCCAAGATGAAGCCGAGGTTGCGGGCGTGGTCTGCGGGGGTCGGTGCGGTGCCGAGGGCCGTGGGCCACCAGGAGTCATCCCAGGCGGACGGGGTGTTGCCGAGGATGAGGACTTCCGTTTTTTCAGAGTTCAGCTTTAGGTGGCTGAGCCTCATCCAATCTGCGACGTCCTTCATACCCTCTTGTATGTTGGTCTTGGCGCTGGCGGGGTCCTTGGTGAGGGAGAGTATAAGTTGGGTGTCATCGGCGTAGGAGGTGATGATGATGTCGTGCTTGCGTACGATGTTAGCGAGGGGGCTCATGTAGACATTGAAGAGTGTCGGGCTGAGTGATGAGCCTTGAGGTACGCCGCAGATGATCTCAGTGGGTTCTGAGCGAAAAGGAGGGAGGTAGACTCTTTGGGAGCGGTTTGCGAGGAAGGAGGCGATCCAGTCCAGGGCCTGGTCTTGGATCCCAGTGGAGCGGAGGCGGGTGATTAGGGTGCGGTGACAGACGGTGTCAAAGGCAGCCGAGAGGTCGAGAAGAATGAGGGCAACTGTTTCACCGTTGTCCATCAGGGTTCTGATGTCGTCTGTGACTGAGATGAGGGCGGTTTCAGTGCTGTGGTTGGTTCGGAATCCGGTCTGTGAGGGGTCAAGCAGGTTGTTGTCTTCCAGGAAGGTGGTCAGCTGTTTGTTGACGGTCTTCTCTATTACTTTGGCTGGGAAAGGCAGAAGGGAGATGGGGCGGAAGTTTTTCAGGTCGCTCGGGTCAGCCGTAGGTTTCTTTAGTAGGGCGTTGACTTCGGCGTGTTTCCAGCATTCGGGGAAGGTAGCAGAAGAAAAAGAAGAGTTGATGACGGTCTGGAGGTGCGGGGCGATGATGTTGTCGGCTTTGTTAAAGATGAAGTGCGGGCAGGGGTCCGAAGGGGCGCCGGAGTGGATAGAGTTCATGATGGATTTGGTTTCTTCCGTGCTGATGTGGGTCCAGTTGTTGAGGGTGATGGTCGGGGATGTGGGTTCGGTGGTGTTAGGTTGGGTCTGGTGTCCGAAGCTGTCGTGGAGGTCGCTGATCTTGCGATGGAAGAAAGTGGCGAGGGATTCGCATAGATCCTGTGAGGGCGTGACGGCGTTGGCGTTGGCGCTGGGGTTGGAGAACTCCTTGACGATGCTGAAGAGTTCTCTGCTGTTGTGGCTGTTTTTGTCCAGTCTGTCGGTGAAAAAATTCCTTTTGGCAGTGCGGATCAGGTGGTGGTGTTTGCGGGTAGCGTTCTTGAGGGCGGTCATGTTGTCAGCGGTGCGGTCCTTGCGCCAGGCTTTCTCAAGTGCGCGTCAAGTTTTCTTTGATTCTTTGAGGGTGTCAGAGAACCAGAGGGGTTTCTTGGTGTTGTTCTGTCGCTGCGAGCGTTTGAGGGGAGCAAGGTTGTCTGCGCAGTTGGAGATCCAGTTTGTGAGGTTGAGGGCTGCGACGTTGGGGTCGGTGGTGAGGGTGGGTTGGTTGGCGGCGAGTGCGGCGAAGAGTTGCTCTTCAGGGATCTTGTTCCACTGTCGGCGAGGGATGGGTTGAGTGCAGAGGTGGCGGGTCTCGCGTCGGAATGTGAAGTGGACGCAGCTGTGGTCGGTCCAATGAAGGGCGGAGGCGTGGCTGAAGAAGACGTGTTTGCTGGCGGAGAAGATAGGGTCGAGTGTGTGACCGGCGATGTGGGTGGCAGTGTTCACCAGTTGTTTGAGGCCAAGGTTGGCGAGGTTGTCGAGCAGGGTGGTGGTGTTGGGGTCGTTGTTTTGTTCCAGATGGAAGTTGAGGTCGCCTAGGAGGATGTAGTCCGGTGAGGCGAGGGCGTGCGGGGAGATGAAGTCAGCGATGGCGTCGCTGAAAGGGGCGCGAGGTCCGGGAGGACGGTAGACGAGGGATCCTCTGAGGGTGGTCCTCGGGTCGGTGCGAATCTGAAAATGCAGGTGTTCAGCGGAGAGGGGAGTCTTCAGTGGAGGTGGTGACGCTGATGGAGTCTTTGAAGACGATGGCGATACCTCCTCCTACTTGGTTGGTGCGGTCTTTCCTGGAGATCTTGAAGCCTTCGGGGATGGCGGTGACGATGTCTGGAGCAGAAGAGGCGTTCATCCAGGTCTCCGTGATGAAGGCGACGTCCGGTGCTGTGGAGTCTAGGAGGTCCCAGAGTTCAACGGCGTGTTTGTGAACAGAGCGAGCGTTGACTAGGATGCACTTGAGGTGGTTGATGGCGCGTGGGCTTGTGGTCGTAGTTGTTGCGTGGTGGAAGATGCGTTTGCAGGAGTTGCAGGCGAAGGGTCCATGGGTGCGTTTGGAGTGAGCTTGGAAGCAGGTGTTGGAGCGTCCTGGGTTGAGGGCATGGAGGGTGGTGGGGTCGTAGCGGATCATCGGGGCTTGGGAGCGCTGGGGACCAGGGGTCGTGGCGCTGGGCGCGGGCCAGGCACGGACGGGCGCAGATGGGCTTGTCTCTGGCACGCCTCCGGCGCGCCAGCGGCGCAGTCGCGCAGCGGCCGCCATCTGAGGTAGGAGGGGGGGAGGGGTCAGCTGGGGGCGAATGGGAGCTGGGGGGCGGGGGCGTGCAGGAGGTCGCGGCGGGAAAGCGCGAGGGAGGGGGGGGACAGGTAGAGTGAGAAGAGCTAGGGGAGGGGGGTTTAAGGGTGGAGGGGGGAGAGTGTTAGGAGGTTTAGGAGATGAGGGAGAATGATAGGTGTAGGGTTGTGAAGATAGGGGAGGGGGGTTGTAGAGGTGGGTGAGGGTGAGAGGTAGAGTGAGGGGATAGGAAGATAGGTAATAGAGGGGGTGGCGGGAGGGGGGGAGAGATAGAGAAATAGGTAGAGAGAGAAGGTAGATAGAGAAATCGATAGATAGGGAAAAAGATAGAGAGATAGGAAGATAGGAGGAGGTGGAGAGTGAGGGAGTTGGATAGTGGGATAGAGAGATGGAGAGATAGGTAGATAGGAGGAGTGAGGGAGGTAGAAAGTGAACGGATTAGATAGGGGAGATAGAGGGGGGGATGCGAGTGGGGGAGGGGGATGAGGCAGGAGCAGGAGGGCAGGCGCGGGGAGAAGAGGACGGAGGAGGCAGAAGAGCCGAAGGCAGAAGACAAGAAGACAAGAAGAAGAGAAGAACAGAAGAAAAGAAGAACAGAAGAGCAGAAGACCGGAAGGACTGAAGACTGGAAGAGCAGAAGACCGGAAGAGCAGAAGACCGGAAGAACAGAAGACACACAGAAGAACACAGAAGAACAGAGAGGAATACAGAAGAACACCGAGGAAGACAGAAGGACAGAGAAGAATACAGAAGAACACAGAGGAAGACAGAAGAACACAGAGGAAGAAAGAAGAACACCGAGGAAGACAGAAGAACAGAGGAAGACGGAAGAACACAGAGGAAGACAGAAGAAGACAGAGGAAGACAGAAGAACAGAGAAGGATACAGAAGAACACAGAGGGAGACAGAAGAACACCGAGGAAGACAGAAGAACACAGAGGAAGACAGAAGAAGACAGAGGAAGACAGAAGAAGACAGAGGAACACAGAAGAACACAGAAGAACACGGAGGAAGATACAAAAAACGAAGAAACAGAGTGCAGAAGACCACAGCAGAAGATGAGGAAGAAGAGAAGAGGAGAGAAGACGGGGAGAAGAGGAGTACAGAAGAAGAATACAGACGAGGAGCGAGGAGGAAGAACAGAGAAGAAGAAAAGAGGAAAAGAAGCAGGAGCAGGAGAGAGGGTGAGTAGCGCGGGGCAGAACGAGGGGCTGGGAGGTGGGGGTACTTACTGTGGGGTGGGTCTCAGGAACTCAGGAACCTGGAGGAGCTGCAGCGGCAGGGGGAGCGACCTACCCTTGGGTCAAGGGTCGCTACCACTGTCGCGCAGCGGCCGCCATATGAGGTAGGAGGGGGGGGAGGGGTCAGCTGGGGGCGAATGGGAGCTGGGGGGCGGGGGCGTGCAGGAGGTCGGGGCGGGAAAGCGCGAGGGAGGGGGGGACAGGTAGAGTGAGAAGAGCTGGTGGAGGGGGGTTTAAGGGTGGAGGGGGGAGAGTGTTAGGAGGTTTAGGAGATTAGGAAGAAAGATAGGTGGAGGGTTGCGAAGATATGGGAGGGGGGGTAGTAGAGGTGGGTGAGGGTGAGAGGTAGAGTGAGGGGATAGGAAGATAGGTAATAGAGGGGTTGGCGGGAGGGGGGGAGAGATAGAGAAATAGGTAGAGAGAGAAGGTAGATAGAGAAATCGGTGGATAGGGAAAAAGATAGAGAGATAGGAAGATAGGAGGAGGTGGAGAGTGAGGGAGTTGGATAGTGGGATAGAGAGATGGAGAGATAGGTAGATAGGAGGAGTGAGGGAGGTAGAAAGTGAACGGATTAGATAGGGGAGATGGAGGGGGGGATGCGAGTGGGGAGGGGGATGAGGCAGGAGCAGGAGGGCAGGCGCGGGGAGAAGAGGACGGAGGAGGCAGAAGAGCCGAAGGCAGAAGACAAGAAGACAAGAAGAAAAGAAGAACAGAAGAAAAGAAGAACAGAAGAGCAGAAGACCGGAAGGACTGAAGACCGGAAGAGCAGAAGACTGGAAGAGCAGAAGACCGGAAGAACAGAAGACACACAGAAGAACACAGAAGAACAGAGAGGAATACAGAAGAACACAGAGGAAGACAGAAGGACAGAGAAGAATACAGAAGAACACAGAGGAAGACAGAAGAACACAGAGGAAGAAAGAAGAACACCGAGGAAGACAGAAGAACAGAGGAAGACGGAAGAACACAGAGGAAGACAGAAGAAGACAGAGGAAGACAGAAGAACAGAGAAGGATACAGAAGAACACAGAGGGAGACAGAAGAACACTGAGGAAGACAGAAGAACACAGAGGAAGACAGAAGAAGACAGAGGAAGACAGAAGAAGACAGAGGAACACAGAAGAACACAGAAGAACACGGAGGAAGATACAAAAAACGAAGAAACAGAGTGCAGAAGACCACAGCAGAAGATGAGGAAGAAGAGAAGAGGAGAGAAGACGGGGAGAAGAGGAGTACAGAAGAAGAATACAGACGAGGAGCGAGGAGGAAGAACAGAGAAGAAGAAAAGAGGAAAAGAAGCAGAAGCAGGAGAGAGGGTGAGTAGCGCGGGGCAGAACGAGGGGCTGGGAGGTGGGGGGTACTTACTGTGGGGTGGGTCTCAGGAACTCAGGAACCTGGAGGAGCTGCAGCGGCAGGGGGAGCGACCTACCCTTGGGTCAAGGGTCGCTACCACTGTCGCGCAGCGGCCGCCATATGAGGTAGGAGGGGGGGAGGGGTCAGCTGGGGGCGAATGGGGGCGGGGGCATGCAGGAGGTCGCGGCGGGAAAGCGCAAGGGAGGGGGACAGGTAGAGTGAGAAGAGATGGGGTAGGGGGGTTTAAGGGTGGAGGGGGGAGAGTGTTAGGAGGTTTAGGAGATTAGGGAGAAAGATAGGTGTAGGGTTATGAAGATAGGGGAGGGGGGGTTGTAGAGGTGGGTGAGGGTGAGAGGTAGAGTGAGGGGATAGGAAGATAGGTAATAGAGGGGGTGGCAGGAGGGGGGGAGAGATAGAGAAATAGGTAGAGAGAGAAGGTAGATAGAGAAATCGATAGATAGGGAAAAAGATAGAGAGATAGGAAGATAGGAGGAGGTGGAGAGTGAGGGAGTTGGATAGTGGGATAGAGAGATGGAGAGATAGGTAGATAGGAGGAGTGAGGGAGGTAGAAAGTGAACGGATTAGATAGGGGAGATAGAGGGGGGGGATGCGAGTGGGGGAGGGGGATGAGGCAGGAGCAGGAGGGCAGCCGCGGGGAGAAGAGGACGGAGGAGGCAGAAGAGCCGAAGGCAGAAGACAAGAAGACAAGAAGAAAAGAAGAACAGAAGAAAAGAAGAACAGAAGAGCAGAAGACCGGAAGGACTGAAGACCGGAAGAGCAGAAGACCGGAAGAGCAGAAGACCGGAAGAACAGAAGACACACAGAAGAACACAGAAGAACAGAGAGGAATACAGAAGAACACAGAGGAAGACAGAAGGACAGAGAAGAATACAGAAGAACACAGAGGAAGACAGAAGAACACAGAGGAAGAAAGAAGAACACCGAGGAAGACAGAAGAACAGAGGAAGACGGAAGAACACAGAGGAAGACAGAAGAAGACAGAGGAAGACAGAAGAACAGAGAAGGATACAGAAGAACACAGAGGGAGACAGAAGAACACCGAGGAAGACAGAAGAACACAGAGGAAGACAGAAGAAGACAGAGGAAGACAGAAGAAGACAGAGGAACACAGAAGAACACAGAAGAACACGGAGGAAGATACAAAAAACGAAGAAACAGAGTGCAGAAGACCACAGCAGAAGATGAGGAAGAAGAGAAGAGGAGAGAAGACGGGGAGAAGAGGAGTACAGAAGAAGAATACAGACGAGGAGCGAGGAGGAAGAACACAGAAGAAGAAAAGAGGAAAAGAAGCAGGAGCAGGAGAGAGGGTGAGTAGCGCGGGGCAGAACGAGGGGCTGGGAGGTGGGGGGTACTTACTGTGGGGTGGGTCTCAGGAACTCAGGAACCTGGAGGAGCTGCAGCGGCAGGGAGAGCGACCTACCCTTGGGTCAAGGTCGCAAAGTGCACCTAAGTTCCCCAAAGAGCACAGAAGTCGTGATAGGGGAATTCTGCAGGAAAGACCAACACCAGCAATGCAACAATGATGGATTTCCAGACGAGGGTACCTGTGGAACAAGGGGACCAAGTCCAAAAGTCACGATCAAGTCGGGAGTGGGCAGATGCCCAGGAAATGCCAGCTGTGGATGCAAAGAAGCTGCCACTGATGGTAGAAGCTGAGGATTCTGCACGAAGGACAAGGGCTAGAAACTTCCCCTTTGGAGGATGGATGTCCCACGTCCTGAAGAGTCGTGCAGAAGTGTTTTCCCGCAGAAAGACCGCATAAACACGCCTTGCTAGCTGCAAGGGTTGTGGTTATGGTTTTTGGATGCTGCTGTGGCCCAGGAGGGACCAGGATGTCGCCAATTGCGTGAGGAGACAGAGGGGGTGCCCAGCAAGACAAGAAGCCCACTCAGAAGCAGGCAGCACCCGCAGAAGTGCTGGAACAGGCACTACGAAGTGGAGTGAATCGGTGCTCACCCGAAGTTGCACAAGAGAGTCCCACGCCGCCAGATGACAACTCAGGAGGTCGTGCAATGCAGGTTAGAGTGCCGGGGACCCAGGCTTGGCTGTGCATGAAGGAAATCCTCGGTGAGTGCACAGGAGCCGGAGTAGCTGCAAAACACGCGTTCCCAGCAATGCAGTCTGGCGTGGGGAGGCAAGGACTTACCTCCACCAAACTTGGACTGAAGAGTCACTGGACTGTGGGAGTCACTTGGACAGAGTTGCTGAGTTCAAGGGACCTCACTCGACGTGCTGAGAGGAGACCCAGAGGACCGGTGATGCAGTTCTTTGGTGCCTGCGGTTGCAGGGGGAAGATTCCGTCGACCCATGGGAGATTTCTTCGGAGCTTCTAGTGCAGAGAGGAGGCAGACTACCCCCACAGCATGCACCACCAGGAAAACAGTCGAGAAGGCGGCAGGATCAGCGTTACAAGGTCGTAGTAGTCGTCTTTGCTACTTTGTTGCAGTTTTGCAGGCTTTCAGCTATGTCAGCAGTCGATTCCTTGGCAGAAGGTGAAGAGAGAGATGCAGAGGAACTCTGATGAGCTCTTGCATTCGTTTTCTAAAGAATTCCCCAAAGCAGAGACCCTAAATAGCCAGAAAAGGAGGTTGGGCTACCTAGGAGAGAGGATAGGCTAGCAACACCTGAAGGAGCCTATCAGAAGGAGTCTCTGACGTCACCTGCTGGCCCTGGCCACTCATAGCAGTCCAGTGTGCCAGCAGCACCTCTGTTTCCAAGATGGCAGAGGTCTGGAGCACACTGGAGGAGCTCTGGGCACCTCCCAGGGGAGGTGCAGGTCAGGGGAGTGGTCACTCCCCTTTCCTTTGTCCAGTTTCACGCCAGAGCAGGGCTGGGGGATCCCTGAACCGGTGTAGATTGGCTTATGCAGAGATGGGCACCATCTGTGCCCATCAAAGCATTTCCAGAGGCTGGGGGAGGCTACTCCTCCCCAGCCCTGACACCTTATTCCAAAGGGAGAGGGTGTAACACCCTCTCTCTGAGGAAGTCCTTTGTTCTGCCTTCCTGGGCCAAGCCTGGCTGGACCCCAGGAGGGCAGAAACCTGTCTGAGGGGTTGGCAGCAGCAAATGCTGCAGTGAAACCCCAGGAAAGGCAGTTTGGCAGTACCTGGGTCTGTGCTAGAGACCCGGGGAATCATGGGATTGTCTCCCCAATACCAGGATGGCATTGGTGGGGCAATTCCATGATCTTAGACATGTTACATGGCCATATTCGGAGTTACCATTGTGAAGCTATACATAGGTTGTGACCTATTTATAGTGCACGTGCGTAATGGTGTCCCCGCACTCACAAAGTCCGGGGAATTGGCCCTGAACAATGTGGGGGCACCTTGGCTAGTGCCAGGGTGCCCACACACTAAGTAACTTAGCACCCAACCTTTACCAGGTAAAGGTTAGACATATAGGTGACTTATAAGTTACTTAAGTGTAGTGTAAAATGGCTATGAAATAACGTGGACGTTATTTCACTCAGGCTGCAGTGGCAGGCCTGTGTAAGAATTGTCAGAGCTCCCTATGGGTGGCAAAAGAAATGCTGCAGCCCATAGGGATCTCCTGGAACCCCAATACCCTGGGTACCTCAGTACCATATACTAGGGAATTATAAGGGTGTTCCAGTATGCCAATGTAAATTGGTAAAATTGGTCACTAGCCTGTTAGTGACAATTTGGAAAGAAGTGAGAGAGCATAACCACTGAGGTTCTGATTAGCAGAGCCTCAGTGAGACAGCTAATCATAACACAGGTAACACATACAGGGCACAATTATGAGCACTGGGGCCCTTGCTGGCAGGGTCCCAGTGACACATACAACTAAAACAACATATATACAGTGAAATATGGGGGTAACATGCCAGGCAAGATGGTACTTTCCTACAGACCAGATGTAATAAAATCTGTAATTCAACTGTCCAAGAGATATCTTGTCAAGAATATCACCCACATAATCACTAAAGAGTTGAGTGTATGCTGCATACATTAACTGAATAAGCCTATTGGTGGCCTGCATTGCCCCTTGACCCACCCACCCACCCTCTTTGGCACTTAATATCAGTTATTCCTAAGTCTAAGAGTGTCACAAATATCCCTCCTTTCACCTTAGGCCCTGAGGTGTACTAAAGTGGCTTAAGCAAGACAGGGTGCTCCACTTGCCCATCCATTTCATTCATTGCAGTGAGTGATAAAATGATCATGAGTACCCCTGACACAAATGAAAAATTAGACCACAATCAGCCATCCACAATGTTGGTTCTCATAACATTTGTGGCTTCATTGGTACTAACCACACAATTACCATGTTATTTTCCCAAACACTGAATGAAACATTTTTCAGATTAATTGTTACTGGATCTCCATCTAATATTGTGACTTTATCAACAATGCATCCAATACAGTGAACCCTGTTACCTTGGATTGGAATGTAGTTAGTGGTTACATGGTCATTTATTATTGCATTCAATGACTTCAGCACTGGTTCAACAGGGTGAGTTACTCCCAACTGAACACAAAGCTGCAGACATACTAGAATACATGGCCTGTCTGTAACACCTTGGTTACTCTGCTGCAACCTATTGATGAACAGTAACTGATATCAATGCAGTCATTTCACTGGGTACAAATCACAATATGTTTAATGTTAACATCGGTATACTGGTATTTGTAGCACATGTGTCCATGCAGTAACTATATTTTGAATTGCATAATTGTCCCAGAGGTTGACAGCACTTGCAATGAAAAAGACAAAAGCCTACCCATGCTGAAAATTAATAGCTGATTTACATTTTCATTGCAGAAAAGATCCTGAGCACCTATGTTTTCTTCAGATTCAGGCTGATGCATTTTGAGAAAATTAAAGGCCTCCCCTATGGCTAGTGATGAAGTTAGTTGCCCACAATGACTTCTCTGCCACCACTGTGAAAAATGTAGCTGTCCATTTTGATGACTAAACTGTTCTAATTTAAGAGTATGCAGGTTGAGATTATAGATGTCTTAGAAAGTGGCAGGTTGAATAAACCACAGTGAGTTACCTAGAACAGTAGCAGAGATTAAACTTCTCAGACTCAGGTGAGAAAATGTATTGATTGGTATCACAGAATAGTCTAGGAGTTCAGTGGAACAATGAAGATGCAAATAATAAATTGATTGATCTAAACCTGTCAACAAGGGAGCATGGACAGGCTCGTAAGTTGGCAGACACCTTACCACGATGGGCCATCAGTCATCAAGAGCAGGACCAGAGAAGTCCAGGGTATGGGCAACAGCAATGGGAAGGTGGAAAGACAATTTACAGCTCAGTTTTCCGTTGGATAGCCCACAAGGTATAATCTGAGGGAAGATTAGGAAGTGCACTTTGAGTGTCTCAAAACGACAGACTCACAGTATTTAACTGGAGCAGTAGAAAGACATACAGTGTTGGTCTCTGGCACCCAGGAGAATTCAAGCCTAGCAGACTGGAAGGAGGTTGGAACTTGGAGTTAGAACAAGTGAACAGGCCTGGTTGAGACACAGAAGAAGTCTATGAGGAGGTAGGTGCTTTGTGGTGAGATGCTTGTAGGCCCAATGTAGGGCTCCTACCTGAACACTGCCAAGAAGTCAGGCAGTGGTGTGTGTAGATCTCCACATGCAATGGACCCTTGTTGTGGTGCCTATGCACTGGACATTGGGCATTTGCTCCTTCAGACAGATTTAATTACAGGTGAGGGGTTGTCAGGTAAGGAGCTAACACTACCAAGAAGCTCAGAGGGCCCTGACATGGAGTGAGGACAAGGACTGGGAGTGCTGTCTTACCCTTGGTCCAGCTCAACTGGGGCTATAGATGGTAACAACAGCCATGGAGAGCAGCACATCAGAGTTGGATTATTAATGGCAACAAAAGAGGAACTTGTCTATGTGCTACTCAATACAAGATACTCCCACATGGCTCTAGGGATAGATCCCACAGAGGGCCTTGTTTTCATTAGTTACATGATCACAGATAGGGTAGGGATGAAAGAGGGTTCTTGGTTGGGAGGGGCATACCAGGCCTTTATTGAGACAACCTTGCTACTAAAGGGATCTTTGATCCCCATTGGTTGATTATGTTGAGGGGGTTACAATGGGAAGAAACCTGAGAAAGGCATTACGAAACACACAGGCATTTGACACTGAACTTCAAACCATACAATATCAAGGACATGAATAGCCAAGTCAATCAATTACATCTCCTGAAGGAAGTTTCCCTAAGGAATTCTTTCAGAAGATGGACCATCTCTGCTTAGACTCGGACTGCATGAGTTCTGACATATATTCAAAGCAATACCACACCTCATCATCAACAAAGGGGGTTGGGTGGAAAGCCTGGTGGAAGACTATTCATTCCTCTCAAAAGAATGTCCCCTAATCAGAGACAAGAAAAGCTAAATTGACAGACTATTGCGGAGATCGTAGGATTTGCCTGAGGTCCCTCAATTATGAGAAAAAGTTTGATTTAGTCATGCAAACACACCATGACAAGTCCCCACATTTGCTGAGGGAAACACCTGAAATCCAGATTGCAAGGAAACAATGGTTAGAAGACATTGGCTTGGTAGATAATTAGTGACATCCCCACCTCTTGCTGTTGACTACTTGAATTTTTCAGCAGCGCACCATACCTAGGCTAGGATTGATTTCGAATTAATAGGCAAAGGCTAATTACATTTAAAAGAGGTAGTTACCCGGGGGCTGAGGACCATGTCAGATCACAGCCCATTTTCAATCCTGTTTATCTGTCACACTTTAGGGAAACCAAGGCACCAGTGTACACAGTATTTAATTTGACTTCCCTCTGAAAGATCCAGTCGTTAATAGGATTATAACTTTTTTATGAAATCATATGAAAATAGCTACTAAGAATGATAGAATAACTATTTACTTAAATCAAACAGGCTTTATTCCCAGACCAATGTCATTAGTTTTGGTGGTGGTAGACTATGCTGAGACAAAGCCGCAACCTCTCTCAATGTGGTTTCTGGAGACATAGAAGGTATTTCACCTGATGAACTGGTGATTCCTATTGAAAAGTTTTGAAAGGACGGATTTTTATTGCCAGTTCATGAGGTTATTTAGCTCCATATATCAATGTTCCTCAGCTAATTTAATATTAGTAGGAACATGTGCAGGGTGGATCAAGCAAGAGAGAGGGGCTTGCAAGGGTTGTCTACTCCCCCATTACTGTTTTCGATCTTTATCAAACATCTTTTTTGGAGTACCTCTAAAGGTGTAACCATACAAGTTGGCCTAAATATTCCAACTGCTAATAAGATTTCTGGAATATGTTGTATTCCTTAAATGTTTACCCAAGAATGTTTTCAATGCTTTAAGAGTGGGAAAAGATTTGAGATTTCATCATATATTTTAAACAAAGACAAAACAGAAAGTATATTACTTAACACTTTGAAATCTAATGCACCCAATGACATGCAAAGTACGAGGACCACACAAGTCCTCCTATACCTCAAGATTATGATAAAAGAAGAGGCCTCTGGCATGTACAAATTAAATTGCAAAGCTCTACTACAGAAAACCACACATATATATGTAGACCTGTCTGCATATTCCACTCTCCTGAGTTGGTGAAATTAGTATTATTAAGATGATTGCTCTCCCAATTACTATTGCTCATTCTCTTTCAATGTCTACTATGTTGCTTAGAAAAACAAATTCAGCAGACTAAGTAGATTCATTATTACCACTGTAAAGGAATCATCCGTCTGCAGTTCTTTGCTGGATGGGGTAGGTGAGCTTTGATGAAATGGGAATTATATTATCTTGCCACTACTGTTCAGACACTTTGTAAAAATGTAATTTCAAATCCAAAAGAGCTAATATTCCCAATATCATGTAATAATATGGCTTGTGAGCAGGGAGCCCAGAGGTATTTTACCAAGTAGGATTTACAGACGTTCTTTAAAAAGATCTGATTGAAAATATTAAGGGTGATTTGTGAATGCTATTCACTATGGGTAAAAAATGTTAACACCCAGAAAAAAAGATAGGATAACTCAAAGGTGCTGGATGCATCACTGTCCCAGCAGTGGATTTAGTGGTCAAACCTATTGTTGCTTACCAGTAACCTTAAAACCGGATTATGCCAAAATCTGCCACTTGAGATCAGAAGACTTACTGACCCAGCAAACATCTGAAGGATGGAAAGTGCTGAATTTTGCAGTGCATTGACCCCCAGTAAGTTGACATCTATGAAGGATGCAACATTTTTTCAATACAAGTTGTAGTAAGCCCCTAAAAGATTACATAAAATAACTTCAGAACTTAGTAGCTGCTTTATTTTGTGCCTAAACGTTCTGAATCACATAGTGTGGGAGTATTCAAAGTTGCAACTGTTTTGGAAGTCAATATTTATACAATAGGAAAAAGCCTTGGCATTTCATCTGAATGAAAATCTAGAGGTGGTCCTCATAGGGAGATGGGAAAATCATGATTACAAATTTTCCATTGAGAACTTAAATTTGGTGAACATTTAATGGTAAGAACAATTATCGCTCATAGATGAAAGCCCCCAGAACCTCCAACCATGAAAGAATAAATATTGAAAAAAAAAGAACTTTACATCCACTTGCATTGACCACCCACAACCCAGCTTCCTTTCCTTTTACTTGTTGACTTTGAGTATTCCTTTGACTATGCATAGTGCACATTTGTCTTTTGGCTTGGTTCGCCCTATAGAAACTACATATATACTCATACATACACACATACTTACATAATATGTACTTACAGAAGAATATTATGCATTTGGATAAGACATAGGCCCTCATTATGACATTGGCGGTCAGCTGACCACCACGCCGGCGATGGCGGTAGTACCGCTGCTAAACCAGCGGTAAGGACCGCCATTATATGGCAGTAATCTCTCCCACAGACAGTCAATGTACCACCCCAACCCCCAGTGCAGTATGACCACTGAACACAGCGGTAGTCACCTACAGGCAGGCAGAAGACAGGGATCTGCCCACCATATTATGACATAGCACTCCACCAGGATTTCCAGGGTGGTAGCAACGCCACCGAAAGCCTGGCGGAAACACATCATATAAAAGGAGACACTCCCCTCCAGGGACACAGAGGAGTCCGTGGCCGCCATGGAACCAGAACTGGAAGTCTTCCCACGCCCTGGCCATCCTGGAGCACCAACGCCGATGACAGTGAGTAGAGCCGCCTAGCACACAAGGGAGGGAGGGAGAGAGGGGAGAGTGACACACACACGCACAACACACACCACACACACACCATGCACCCAGAACCATCTGCAGATCAAGTCAACAGTAACAGGAACCAGGAGCAACGAAAGCCAGGACACACACCTCTGTTCCAACCACTGCAATCCAGTAGGATGAAGGGCCCAAATCCAAACAAATACAGAATTGCATATATACATGTAGGCTATTGGCCAGTTCAAAGTCTGTAATGCCCATAGGTCAAAGTCCAAGCCCCAAATTGACTCCTGACAACATCGGGACTCCACTGTGCAGGGGCATTGTGTTGGAAATAGGCAGGTACCTCAGGGGGCAGGGAGGTTGGGGGAGGCAGGGATTCTTTTTGGGAGGGGGTCCTTGAGTTTGGTTTGGAAGGGGGGCGGCTCTTTAGCCTTCTGTTTTGGGGATGGAGGAGTGGGCTTGGGGCGGGAGGCCGGAGTTCCACTCATATGCCCCTTAGTGGCAGCTGAGTTCCTGGGGGTGGCACAGGGCTGGAGGTACTGGGGGGGGTGGGACCTTTCTCTTACGGGCAAGACGAAGAAGGGAAGAGGTCAAGGCAGGAAAGGAAAAGCTTCTTAGGACCAGCGGGAGGAGGTATGGGAGTGGAGGTAGAGGGAGTGGTTGTAGGAGGAGGAGGTGTGCTGGACTTGGGTGCAGGTGCATGGACAGTGTGCGTAAGTGAGGTGGATGGCTGTTGGGGGTCTGAGTGTGAGCGTTTGTGTGACTTTGGAGGGGGGCAGGCAGGGTGGGGGAGGTCAAACAGGATGTGTGGATGGATGTTGTGGTGGTGTCTGCAAGTGAGATGGGTGTGCTACATTGATGTGGTGATGGTGGTGACTATACATGTGGTGTGTGGGGTGCATGTCTGCGGGTCTGCTGTTGTGTTGACTATGAGCAAGGCTGTGCAGGTGTGAGTGCTGATGTGACTGTGAGAGAGGAGGAGGCGGGGGAGGCAGTGGAGGCAGTGGACTCTGTTGTGTGTGCATCTGTGTGTTGGCCGTGTGAGTGCTTATGGACTGAAGTGTGCTTCCTCTGTTTGTGTGAGTCTTGCATGTTGTTGGGTGCATGCTTGTCAGAACGTGTGCGTGGGATGGGTTTGGGGAGAAGAGACTGGGACTGGGAAGTGGTAGTTGGAGGGGGGATGGAAGAAACAGAGACACTGGCTGCCATCGGAGAAGAGGTCAGAGCCTGAAACAATCTCTGTAGGGCCACCAAGCCACTGTGAATGCCCTCCAGGAAGATATTGACATATGGGATGCCAGCCCATGGATGGTATTCACTATGGTTGACTGCACTACAGAGATGGATCTCAGGAGGTCAATCGCCTCCTCAGTGAGGGCAGTAGGGCTGACTGGGGACGGGCCTGAGGTGCCTGGGGCGAAGGAGACGCCCACCTTCCTGGGTGAGCAGGTACGAGCAACTTGGTGGGGGGCTACTGGAAGGGCCGTGATAGTACAGGGGTGGCAGTAGAACCTGTAGCTGGGGTAGTCCCAGAGGGGTCCGCCAACACCAGGGAGCTCACTTCAGAGGAGGAATCAGAGTCAGTTGTATCAGGTCCTGTCCCCCCGTGGTGCTCCCCTCACCCTCCGTCCCACTGGTCCCCTTGTAGAGGTGGACTTTGCCTCCTGGGTCCCATGGGCTGCTGCTCCCTCACTGACCGGTGCCCCTGCTGCTTTGCCAGATGATGCTAATGCACACATGTATAGGATGACAAAAGGAGAAGGGGGAGAAAGAAAGGGTGCACAGTGTCAATCACAGTACAAATAGCACAGATGGCATGCACATCACTATCACACACTGAGACTAAGGATGGACAGTATGGACCACACTGGCATACCATTGGCTTGGTACCACAGCAGGTAAGAGCCAAACACTACCATCTGCACACCAACTGGGACCAATCAAGCCTGTCTAACATGGATAGCTATCAGAAATATGCATTAGACCCAAAATAGCTAAGCTGGACCACACAGCAATGTCTAAGCTGGCATATTTGGGCATTCACTGACGAGAACCCTACACCCAAATCCCATGCCAGGCAACAAAGATGGTTGTCACACACACTGTACTCACCCCCCTGAGGCTGCTGTGATGCTCTCAAGAACCCATCCAGCTCTGGGTAGGCCACCACCAGTATGCAGGCCATCAGGGGAGTCAGGTTCCAAAGGGCACCCCTCTCTCGTTGGGAGGCCGTCCTCAGCTGGGCCTCTGCGGTCTTCCGGCCCAGCGTCTCAGGTCCTCCCACTCTTTCCTGCAGTGGGTGCTCCGGCGGCTATGGACCCCTATGGTCCTCACGTCCTTGGCGATGGCACGCCACAGCCCCTTCTTCTGATGGGTGCTGACCTGCAGAGGAAACATAGAACAGAGACACCATGAACCGCACAGTTCAGCCTGTCACACATGTGGCCTACATACTGCATTTGTCCCTCATTAGGCACACACATGACCCGTACCTCTACATGAACACTGCCACTTGCCATACCCCCTAAATGACCCACTGCCAGCACACACACACATCTACATGCAGCCATTTTGCATGCAAAGTAACCATCATGTACTCACCTGTTGATCCGGAGGCCTATACAACTGCTCAGACAGGGGTAGGACCCCATCCACAAGCCTCTCCAACTCTTCTGACGTGAAGGCTGGGGCCCTTTCCCCTGTAGCATGGGCCATGGCAGGTTCCAGACACAGGTCACAGCAGCACATGCAGTGGAGATGTAATCCTGTAGAAAGTCAAGAACCAAGTGAAGTGATAGAAAATGGTGGTCACGTCTGCGGAGGTGAACACCATCACCGCCAGCATTGATCATCATTGGTTTCTGTACTCCATAGAGTACCATGTTAGCCAATGAGGAATTGCACGGTGGTGCAGACCGCCTCCCACCATGACGTCTAATGCTGGCGGAGTGAGGTCACTTCCACCTGTCCCTGCATACAGGACAGTCAGTTGTCATTTTCTACTGCTAGTACACATGTACAGATTTAGTAGTGCGTCATTGGTGTTGAATATACACACCTAGACAATTCCAGTGTCCAACATCTAAATATGCTGTGTACACTGATGTTGTGTGTCCATAGTTCCAGTTGTCACTCCCTTCTTACTTTTGGTTCACATAGGTACCAAGCACTGCGGATGAATAGGAGGAGGAGGCATTTACCCTTGCACAGACCGCTTGTGGACTTGGCTACACTGGAGGACAGGCACATCATACACACCCATTGCCTGGACAGGGCCACGATCACAGAGCTGTGTGCACAATTGGAGCCTGATCTGCTACCTGCTATCCGTTGCACCACAGTAATACGCCTTCTTGTGTAGGTACTATCAGTGCTCCATTTCCTGGCAACAGGGTGTTTCCAGGTGACAGTGGGCTTGGCTGCAGGAATGTCACAGCTAATGTTCTCTATTGTGCTTGCAAAGGTTTTGGCAGCCTTGCTCAAACACATGTGCAGCTACATCGCATTCCCCCACAGTAGAAGAATTGCCCACTGTGAAAGCTGGATTCTATGCAATGGGACATATACCATAGGTGATTAGGGCCATTGACGGGACCCATATTGCTGTAGTCCCCTCCCTTAGTCCCCTCCCAGGCCAATGAACAGGTGTACAGGAATAGGAAGAGTTTCCACTCACTCAATGTCTAGATGGTGTGCCTTGCTGACCAGTACAAGTCTAATGTGTGTCCCTCACTTCTCGCAGGTGACGCCAGCTACCCAAACCTGTCGTGGCTATTGCCCCATGTTAGGAATCCGAGCATAGGGGTAGATAATAAGTACAATGATGCTCATGGCCGTACCAGGAGAATTTTTGAAAGGACCTTTGGTTTCCTGAAGTCCAGGTTCAGTTGCCTCCATCTGACAGGTGGATCCCTATGCTACTCCCCTGAGAAGGTCTGCACGTTTTTTGTTGCAGCATGTTGCACAATTTGGCCCTCAGACGTCATGTGCCCTATCTGCAGGAGGAGGGGGGTGACAATGCACCTGTGGTAGCAGTGGGCAGTGAGGACAATGAGGAGGAGGAAGAGAAGGTAAGACTATTGAACTATACATTTCTCCATTTAAGTGTTGTGCTGTGTGGCTGTAACATAATGCCAGTCATTACCTTGGCATCCCAACTGACTGTCACCTACACCTTTCCTTATTGCAGATATTGGTGTGGACACAACATTGTAATGCTGTGATGTGTACAGACTGCTGAGACACATATGTAGTATAGATCAACATATTACTGGACATTTGCTCAGGATCATGCAGTTCAATACAGTACAATACAATGTACATTTCCTTCAGATAAAGCACTGTAACTCAAGTTGTGTCAAAGGGTGTTTATTTAAAAAATTGGTATACAATGCAAAGTGCAATTGAGTGGGGTGATGGTTGGGGATAGTCCAGTGTATTGGGCCAGTCTGTTTGTAGCACAGGTCCATTGTCCAAGGGTCCATAGGAAGGGGAGCAACAGCAGTTCAAAGTGGACAAGGTGACACAGTGGAACACAAGGGGGACATTCAGGAGGGGCTCATTTCCTGGCGGTGGTCATGGTCTTGGCAACTGTCTCTGGTGTGGCAACTGTCTCTGGTGTCTGTCTGGGTCGCAGGGAGCATTTGTGGGGTGGGTCACCTTCTACAGGGGGAGGGGTGCTGGTGGCCTCTGGGTCCTGTGGCAGGGCCTCCTGTCCAATAGCTGCAGCAGATGTGGAGGGCGGCTGGGTGGAGTGGCTAGTGGAAGTGGCCCGCTGGTGTTCTCCATCCTCCCGCATGGTGTTGGCTATGTCACCCAGCCCCCTACAATGAAGGCCATGTTGGTATTTAGGCCCTGCAACTGCTGCATGGGTTCTCCTGCATGATGGTGATCAAACTTTTCCTGGGATTGTTGGTTTGCACCCAGGACATTTGTAAGTGCCTCCTGGGCAGTCAGTTCCTGGTGCCTGTCCTCACCCTGGCGCACAGCTGTCCTCCGAGTGTGCCTGGCCCTTTGTGCCTCTGTCCCCTGAACGGTGTGCCCACTCCCACCTACACCAGGACCATCATTGTCTTGCCTGTGTGGTATGGACTCGGGTCCCTGTACAGGTGGGCACACTACTGATTGATGAGACCTGGGGACAGAGGTGTGGGGTGTTGGCTGGCTGCTGTTGTGTTAGATTCTGAGGGGGGCTCTGTGGTGGACTGACAGTGGGATGTGGTAGCCAACTGACCAGTCATCCCAGATGGGCCAGGGAGTACTTCCAGATCCAGAGCTCCTGAGTTGCTGTCATCACTGGGGGCATCTTCTGGTGGGCGACTGGGTAGCTGTGGCACCTCCTCGCCACTGACATTGGCTGGGGCACCTGTGGGTATGTAAGTGATGTATTATGCTACATGTCAATGACATATTTCGCACTACTAGCTTTCCAAATGTTACTGCTGTTGTCCTCCCAACTTTGGTTGTGTATGGTGATGGATTGTGGGATTGTTAGTTCTCCATGCTGTGCATGCATTGGTGGTGGGTGTGCGTGCAGAGCTGAAAGGGATGTACATGCATTGGGTATAGAATGCAGGGCATTTGGGTTTGATAATTGTGGTGGTGCACTGTGTGGGATGGAGTGAGGTGATGGGAGTCAGGGTGAGGGGTCATGGTGGAATGCAGGTATGGGGGGGTCATAGGTAGTGAATGTTGACTTACCAGTGTCCAGTCCTCTGGCTACTCCAGTGAGTCCCTCGGGATGCAGTATTGCCAAGACTTGCTCCTCCCATGCTGTCAGCTGTGAGGGAGGAGGTGGGGGTCCACTGACAGTCCTCCTGAAGGCGAGTTGGTGCCTTGCTGCAATGGAATGCACCTTCCCCCGTAGGTCATTACACCTCTTCCTTATGTCATCCCTTGTGCGTGGATGTTGTCCCACGGCGTTCACCCTGCCCATGATTCTCTGCCATAGCTCCATCTTCCTGGAAATGGAGATCTGCTGTAGCTGTGGCTGTGGCTCTACCCTGACTATTTCCTCCACCATGATCCGTAAATCCTCCTCAGTGAAGCTAAGGTGCCTTTGTGGGGACATGGATGTTGTGTGGAGTGTGTTGTGCAGTGGGTGATGTGTGAAGTGGTGGGTGTGTGGTGTGTAACAGATGAATGGGTAGTTGTGCAATGTGTGTGTAGTTCTCTCTGGGATTGGGGTGGCAAAGTGCAGCGGTCTTCTCATGTTTGCAAAGAATAGTGGGTTATGTGAAAGTGTGTTTTATAGTGCTATTGGTGGGTGTGCGGGGTGTGTGTATTTGTGTCAGTTATGGGTTTATGGTTCTGCCCGCTGTTATCTTCTTTTGTTTTTGAGTGGCCATATTCACCTCAGCGGTGTGCACAGCCAATGGTTTACTGCCGTTGAATGTCCGCTGTGGTAATTGATGGGTCATTATTTGGAGGGCATTGTTTTGGTGGCTTAACAGTAAGGGTGGTAGTACCAACAGTTTATCACGTTCAGTGGATCTGGCGGATTTGTGGTTGTGGCTGTTTTCTGTTGGTTTTGTGTGTATGTGTCATAATCTGGTGGACGGATGTTCACCTCTGCTGCAGTATGTTGGCAGCAGTCACCGCGGCAGTATACGGTATTTACCACCAATGCAATGATGAGGGTCATAATATCTTTGAGTATCCAATAAATTCCAGAAATCTAGATGTTACAAGAAGTGTACTACTTTTGTAAAATAACATGGGTTTATATATCCTAATTTGAATAGAGTGCTTAAAGTGAAGATCAACATGAAAGGATCAAGGGCCAGATGTAGCAAAGTTTTGCGAGTCGCAAATGGCCCGAATCGCTATTTGCGACTGTGCAAAATCAGAAAAGGGGTGCAAAAACCCCATTTCCGACTTGCAAAAAGCGATGCGAGCCATTAGCGACTCGCAAAATGTGCGACCCCATTTTGCGACCCGCAAATAGCAAGTCGCTATTTGCGAGTCGCAATCCTTATGCAATTGCAACTCGGAAATTGCGACTACGCGCAAAAAGCCCAGTTTGCACTTGCAATTTACCACTAACTCAGAGCAGGTGGTAACCATAACCAAAGTATAAAAGGAGACCCAGAAGGCATCTGGGTTACTCAAAATGGCGGAGATATACCTGATAGCAGTGAGGAGGAGAGTCCACGCCGCCCAGCAGAGGAGGAGGAGGGGCCACAGACAGGAGAAGATATATAGAACAAGGCAGACTCTTTTTCAGAAAACTGAGGAAGAGATCTATGACAAATACCGCCTTAGCAGCGCAGCCATACTAGAATTTATTGATTTACTAAAACCACAGCTAGACCACCAGACTCTGCGCGGCTGCGCCATCCCTACGCATGTGCAAGTGCTATGCTCACTGCACTCTTGGCCTCAGGGAGCTATCAGGGGGTCATTGCTGTGGCAGGTGGGGTATCTCAAAGTGCAGTGTCAAGGTTCCTCAGGGCCTTCCTAGATGCCTTACTCACACACATGTCTCACTTCATATACCTACCAAGGAATGAGGCAGAAATTAACAGCACCAAGCTGGACTTTTACCGGATTGCCAACTTTCCCCATGTCATAGGATGTGTAGATGGGACACATATTCAAATATGCCCCCCTGCAAACCTGGAACATCTTTTCCGCAACAGAAAGTGTACCCACTCCCTGAATATACAGGTTGTTTGTGACGCCCATTATGTAATCACTGACATTGTAGCTAAGTTTCCAGGCAGTACCCATGACTCCTACATTTTTAGGCACAGTGGGATACACCAACGCCTGGAACGTGGGGAATTTGGAGACGGATACCTCCTACGTAGAGCTGCATACACCTTGTAGACATACAGACAGGTCACTGTGCACACCAACCAGGACTTTCTAACAGTGTAATGTTTGTGCCCAACAGGTGACAGTGCATATGCTCTACGGCCATGGATTATGACTCCGTTCTTAACACCCAGCAATGAATGTGAGAGGCGATACAACAATGCACATAAGAGGACCAAGAACCTTATCGAATGCACTTTTGGATTACTGAAAGCAAGATTCAGATGCCTCCACCGCAGTGGAGGTGCCCTCCAGTATACCCCCATTACAGCATTCAAAATTGTTGTCGCATGCGCCATCCTTCACAATATAGCCACCCGACGTGGGCTACCTCTCACCCCTGCAGACCCAGATCCTGAGGATGAAGAGCAAGAGCAACCACATCGCCATCATGGGGATCGGAGTATAGCTAATCAAGGCAGACTGAGACGGGAACACATCGCAAGCCAATACTTTGGAAGGTACGTGTCAACTCCAACCATACTCACCTATTGACCAAAAACTCCATTTGTTAAGTGGAACCAAAAAACTATTTAATTTGTGCAGAAATACAACTATTTACAAATAATAACTGTTCATGGTCATCTAAATGCAAACCATGCATGGGGCACATTGATGTAATGCGCCACATCAACAGGGACAGGGTAATGTCTATGTTCTTCGGCGGCCCCTGCCAGCCTGGCTGGTCCCTGGTGCTTCTGCAGTGCTCTGCCTGGTACTGGTACTCCGGAGCAGCCTGGTGTCAGTGGCAGAGACACTGCTCACTGTAGAGCCCTCCTCGCTGTCCTGGGGTGTTTCCCCTGTGCCCCTGGACAGATGCTGTGCCTCCATTAAGTCTATCATGTGTGTGATACGGCCCAGGCCCCTAGCCACATCTCCAGCAAAATGGCCCATTTCGACCTGGAGGCCAACTGTCCTCCTCGACAGGCCAGTTGTGTTCACAGCCATTCTGCCGATTGATGTGGCCATCCTATCTAGTCTTTGTAGGAGCTGATGTTCCCTGCGCCGCCCACCCTCGGCCTGTGCCAGTAGTCCTGCCGCCAGATCCCTCATGGACAGGGCTAGGTCCCCAGTGTTTGTGGCAATAATGTCAATTCTGGAATTCAGATGCTGCATGCTGGCCTCATTATTTCTAACAAAGCGGTGCAGCACACCACTAATCCGCCCTAATATGTTATTTTGCAGGTGCTGACCACGCAGCAGCTGTGCCTCACTGTTGCTGGTAGGTTGACGGCCGGACGCAGCCTGCAGCCCTGATCTCCTGTACCTGCGTCGCCTGCGCAGCGGTGGCTGCCCTGTGTGCTCAACTGGATCACTCCTGCCTGTTGCTGGCGCAGCCTCCTGGAACACAGTTGCAGCAGGTGTGGACATAACAGGGATGGTGTTGGCCGTGCAGGTGGGAGTGCTGGCGGCTCCTGCGCTGTCCTCATGGGGCTGGCTGCTGTGGGTTGTGGTGGTGTCTTGTGGGACATGGGGAACAGACTGTCAGTGTCTACTATCTGTTGCACACTTCCTAATAAACAATTGCCTATGAACTGCCTACTTGACTACATTTCCCATAATGCATCATTCTGGTGTTTGCTACCCTGAAATGGAGCTATCTTGGTTGAGCATGCCCCTGTGTACATGGTGGGTGGGGGTATGGCATTGATAGGGGTACAGGCATGTCACATGGTACTCACCGGTTGATGTGGTGGGCTCTGAGGTGTCCAGGTCTCCAAATCCAGACACTGCCCCCTGCTCCAGGGTCTCCTCCACCCTTTCTTCCAGGGGTGTGGGTGGTGGTACTGAAGATGGTCCCCCTCCTGTGCCTCTCATCTCCCGGAGCCTTTCAGCCACCCTCTCCTTGGTCCGGGAGCGGAGGTCATACCACCTTTTTTTATTTCTTCAACACTCCTGTGGCTCACCCCCAGGGAGTTGATTTTTTCCTGGATCTCCTGCCACAGTTGTCTTTTGGTGGCTTCAATCACATTGAGGGCTGCCTTTCCAAATAATTCATCATAGTGCTGACAGCATTCATCTGTCAGCACCTCCAGCTCCTTCTCTGAGAATTTAAGTTTTCTTTTTCTAGGAGTTCCTTCCATTGCAGCTGCTGTTTCTCCTGTGTGCAGTTCAGCAGTTAAAAAGGGTGTGGTCCTCCCTCCTCCCAGGTGTATTTGTAAACTTCCTGGCTGTGATGTCATCATCATGTGCCAGGAATTGTTTCCAGAGTGTTCTGGAGTGGTTTCTGGAGTGTTCTGCAGCACCTGCAACCAATTTACAAGCAACTCGCAATTTGCGACACCCACTCGCAAATTGCGAGTTTGTTTTTTGCACGGTCGCAAAAAGCGACCTCGCAAACAGCGGACTCGCTCTCTGCGTTGCGACTCCAGGTGCGAGTCGCTATTTGAACACTGACATTGTACCTGCATTTCCATTAGCGAGTCGCAATTCGCGAGTCGCACCTACTCGCAAATTGCGAGTCGCTAAATTTTTGTTTCCTACATCTGGCCCCAAGAGTTTAACCTAGGATAATATATCTTAATAGGACATTTGCTTCAAACCTTTTTTTATTTTATTTAATCGCTTAGTATTTAAAACTTTTGTATTGTAATAAATTTTACTTGCACTTACTCAGTAAAGCATCTAACTAGAAGCCAGATGATTTCATTAACTATAGCCCAACCAGTCAACTACTTATACTGAGAAAGATAATTAGGAAAGGTGTTGCCACCCTCTTACAAAACCCAACCAACATATGTATAACTAACAGTCCAGCTTTAGATCAGCATGCATCACTGTGATAACCACGATCTAAACTGCTGACAACCATCTTCTGATCTCTGATTAACTACACCCCTATCTCTCTCATCTTCTCCACAATGTATACTGCCAAGTCAAGTCCTTCTCTAGACCATTTCATGTCAAATTTGCTTTAATGGCAGTTGGTGCAGGTGGGCTCATGACCTCAAAAGTCTATCCTTTCACCAGTTACCATGCACCACTATATGACACAACTTGGGTTGCACTTGACAATATGCAGATAACCCTAGTTGTAGTCAAAATATAGTCATACCCTGACTGCGTGACAAAATGCCTCACCACCATTCAAGCACTCATTTCTAAAGGCTTACCACAATGCAAACCATACCAAAACAGAATTTTTACTCATTGTCCTAAGCAGCAAAGAAGAAGCAATAAGATAATGACCCTTGAAAATAACATTTTACCTTTTCGCTTTTCGACTCTCTGAATGCACAGTGCCTCTGCGATTCCACATCAGTAATACCGTCAGCACCAAGGCCTACACTGTATAACCATCAAAGATAGCGTGGCATTAGTGGACTATGCTCTGTAACATGATGCCTTCTATTCCAGCTTCTGTCTTTAAGACACTTTTATTCTATCACATTTTGATGAAGATAATGTTATGCTGACCACCATAGAACACACTCACTCGGAACTGCTGAAGGGTTTTCTACATGTTGCACTCTATTTGTTTCAATGCCTTCAGATATTCTTCAAAACCATAATAACATTTAAAGTTCTTCACTGCTTCCCACTCTCTGCGCACATAAAATTCAAAACATATTGCATCATCTACAAGGCAGTCGACTCCAACATTCTTAACTGATATTAAAAAAAGCAAGACCTCTGCTGTACATTTAGATCTTGCTGCAGTAACATCATCAGACTAGAGAAAATAAATATTAGAGGACTAAACAGCAGGCCTTTTCCTGCTATAAATTCAGAATATGGAACAACATCCCAGCTCAGAATTGACAGATCCAATCCCATCAACATCTCTGAAAGAAGCCGATATTTTTATCGATATATTAGATAAAAAGGACATATATACCAAATTGTGTGATTGCGTCATGGAGTGTACTCGGATATTATCAATATGCAGTTTATCACCGTTCTGAAAACTTTTCAGGGATCTGATAACCGTCATGTATAGATTAATGTGTTATCACAAATGGATGCGTTGCTACACTACGAATCAAGTGGACAGATCTGATACCTTATTATTGGCTTGATGGAAGGTATTCTTGATGGAGGGTTGACTGATGATGGCCATACTGTATGAAAATCTTTAGAATATTATCGTCAAGGTAACTAACTGCGTGTAATATTGATGGACCGCATGTATATTAGGTCAAACATTTATCACAAAGGAAATGTTTTTATTTGAAAATAGTTGATGTCCAGGTTATCGATGGATTATTGGGCAACTCCCATGTTTATTAAAATCAAGAGAGTGCCTGTGCACGCATGTACAAGCAAGGGCTGTCATAATTGAATGATTTTAAAAAAGTTAAAAAAAAAATTCAAAGATGGCTGCCCATGCACATAGACACTTGCGCACACATGGATGTCTATTTTAGATAGTTTTTAACAAAATTAAACACGTATGCCTCTCATGCAGGCATATGAAATCGCACGAGCAGGCCAGTAGCAGTACTAAGGAAGCTGCCTGGCCTTCGTCAACGGAAAAAGTAAAAAGTAAAAAAAAAAGTTAAAAGTTTATAAGAAAAGCTGACCTAGACCCAGTAGTCCTTGGCACTGAAGGGCAGTGCCAGCTTTAGGGTGGTACGACTGGTGCCACATCACTGGGTGACGAGCTTTGGGATTGCTGTATTTTGAAATATCTAGTGCTGCAGAGATCCTTGTGTGCCCAGCAAAGTTCAAGCAATGCTAAAATTGTCAAGATAACTCTGCTAATTAATATACAAGCTAGAGAGATATGACTTTTTGTAGTGGCAGTTTTGACTCGTCATAAAGTAGCACAGAGTATTAATGGGCATGCCATAAATCACATGTAACATGGAGAATCACAAAATTGTGTTTTATGTAGATAACTCAGTGGGTTACTGCTTTTATCAGAGAGATCCTTTTGTTATTTTCAGTTCATAAATTTCAATCCCAATGGGCTATGTGGACTATAGACTGGCACCAAATTGCTGCATACAACCTGCAAGGGCTTGGTTAGAACGTTATGTTTTTTTTCTTTGCCTTTGATCATACAAGGGCTGCTAAAAAGTGTTGGATTGGGTGGAAATACATTGTAACTAGTAAACACAACTTTAACCACTGTGTTACGTTTTAAATCCTGACTTTGTGTTTTTGCAGACGAATCACTCTTATAACAAAATGGCTACCAGTATGGCTAACATGTGGCTCCAACACCTTGTAGTTCTAATTTTTTATTTAACATTTCCTACAGATATACACACATATGATTCATTGTCTCTGCATAATGTGTGACTAACGCTATAAAAGTAATTAAATACAAGTAAGAGCTTTGCTATGGGGAGATGAGGGGCCCTGTTATAGGGTGACTGTGAAAGACCCAATGAAGAAGGAGATCATTGGGGTGCCAACAAAGATCATTGTGTGGCACCGGTTTCCTCCAGAGCTAAAGTCAGCTGTACAAAAGGGGACTACTTTTTGTGTGGATGTGCACATTGTGCATGAGTAAAATGCCAATATTCACAATAGGGTAGCAGACTGGCTGAAGTGGGCTGACCAATTGTCCCATACTCTATGCTATAGTAGGAAACTATGGGTCTGATTTAAGAGGTCCTAGCGCCACCTTAACACCACCATAGGGTGATTTTTTTTATGCTAAGGCAGTGTTAAAGTGGCTTATTACCCACGCCATATTTGCAAAATAGCACAAGCATTGTGCCACTTTGTAAACCCTTGCGCCACATTATGGTTGTGCCAGGCATATGTATGTAATGGGGGCTTACCCCCACTGCACACAAACACCACAGAGCACACACACATACCATTACACATATTCACAACTACAAACAGCACACCCAGAATCTCTGAACACCATACAACCTCACCTACAACAAAACCACCATGGCACCACAAATAAAACCCAGATTCACATAAGAGGAGCTCAGGGTAATGGTCGAAGAAATAGTCAAAGTTGAGCTGCAACTGTTTGGAGCACTGGTCCAGCAGACATCCATAGCCTGGAAAAAAGAATGACTTATGGCAGAGGATAGTCAACAGGGTGAATGAAGTGGGGAATCATCCACACACAAGGGAGGACATTAAGAAGAGGTGGAACGACCTTAGGGACCTTAGGGTGCCAGGGCTTCCAGGCACCAAGTAGCCGTCATGAGGACTGGTGGAGGACCCACACCACCTCTCCCAGAAATGGCACCATGGGAGGAGATGATCCTGGCCGTACTACATCCGGAAGGGCTCACTGGAATTGCTACTGGACACTGGTTAGTCTGCTCTGCTCACTGGCCACCATGTCCCTGTGCACAGCATGTACCCCCACCACCTGCTCACCCCATCAAACCACCCTAATATGCACAAACCCACTATTGGGCCTATACCCACCCTTGCATGCCACAGCTCCCCACTGACATCATTCCCTCATAGCCCCACCTAGTGCATGTATGCCTCACACAAAAGTAAGTACCACAAGAACCACAATGCAAAAATCCCTACCCTTGCCTGACTGCTACGTCCACATCACATCCCTGCAATTGCACGTTAAACCATGTTACTCCCCATCACCAATATGTGGTAGGATTGCACATCAGGGCATGGCAATGACAGTAACAAGACAAATGTAAAATGCACTCCAGAATAGGGGCATTGCAACCTTCCACTGATGGCAACACAAGCAGTGGCCTGGAAACTGTCATTGCCATTACTGCCCTGCAAATACAGTAAATGACGGCATGCAACCATCTGTGTCACCGCTACAATGCCATCATCTGACACACTACCTCACATCCCACAGGTCTCCCAAGTACTGACACACAGCAGAGAAGCCCAGTGACAGGAAGCCCAGGCCTGGATGCACCACCAATAGGGGAGGATTCACCTACAATTCCGGATTCGGACAACAAACCAGGCCCATCAGGCATGAGTGGTCAGTCCACCACCACCAGCCTCAACCTGCCCACAACTCTAACCACCTCCCCTGTGGCAGCCAATGCACAGCCAATGCATAGCAGAGCTCACATTCCCATACCTGTGTCCCATCAATCATCAGTGTGCCCCTCAGGACAGGGGCAGGAGTCAGGTGTTCAAATCCAAGACAATGACGGTCCTGGTGTCAGTCAGAGGGAGCACACTGCACCAGGGGCACAGGGAGCAAGGGCCAGTGGGAGGCCAATCGTGGGACAATGGACAAGGCAGGTACAGGACACGACTGGCCAGGAGGCTGTCTCCAGGATCCTGGGAGCCTACCAGCAAACCCAGGACCAGTTGGGCCAGATACTCACCACCTTGCAGGACACACAAAGGCTGCAGGAGGAATACCACCAGGAGGCCATTACCAGTGGTAGGCACACAATGCCACCATGGTCTCCACATTAGGGGAGTTCAAGGAACTCAACTGCATCCTGTGGACATTCTCCACCCAACAGCAGGCCCCATCCAGTAGTCAAACACCACTGCCCTCAACATCAGCACCTGCTACTGAAATGGAGGCACAGCAGGAGGACCCACAGGCCACCAACACCCCTAGCCCTGCAGATGAGGATCCCCCCCTAAAAGAGGTCACCCATCCAGATATCCTGCAGGACCTCAGGCCAAGACCAATCACCCCACCAGGAAGTGATCCCTCTTCTGAAATGTTACTGTTGTGTGCCACTGTCACACCCTGTTAGGTGTCCAATACCAAGGTCAAATCATTCTGAGGCAAATGGACACAGGACCGATGAACTAACAGCTTGACGACCCACTCTGATCATCACCTCGAGCACTAATCCACTCCTCTGGACCATGAAATTCTACACTAAATAAACACCTATTATCACAAGTCATGGTGCATGTCTCTTCATTGTTTGTATTGCCACACTTGTTACAGAACAACAAACGTATACACATTTCTACACAACAATAATGTCAAAGTAACTGATGTAGTGGTATACACCAGCAGGTGTGTAAGTACATCAATATTGTTTCAACATTCACTATGCCAACAGGCAAATCAGCAAGCAGACTGCAACCACAGATGTCACCCGAAGAGGGATAAATAAATGGAATTATATACAATGCTGTAAGGAATGTAATCCACAGTCATACATCAATAGCAGTTGAACACAAACACAGGATGAGTGTTCCATCAGATATGTTACACCATATGTAAGGGTCTGCATTGGCATTCACACACATGTGGGACAGGAAAGATGAAACATAGATAAGATCCTCAATTGCACAACTCCCTCAGTTTTCAGGAACAGGTACTTGCCACACAGCAGATGACAATGCATTACATGCCTATGCAGCAGAACAAGAGTGATGAGTCCCCCTATCATTTCCCCAAACAGGCAGCCGGAGGACCCCAAACCTTTAGTACAACTAGAAGGCTGTACCGCAATGGCACTAGCATTCCACAAATGGACTGAGCAGCTGTGCATTTCCATTACCTCTCATGATGAGTCACAAACCCTTCAAGGTCGTCAACCAATATGTAAGGCTCTAATCCCCACCCATACCTTGATGCATGCAAATACTGGCTACAGATTGGCTTCAGCAATACGTCTCCCATCTGCAGATGATATGTAATGCAGATATACCTGTACATCATGGAAAGTAGTGACGAATCATGTCAATACTGTTGTCATGTGCCTCATCCTCGTCAGCCTCAGCATCAGAGTCACTGGCCATTAACACTGCTCCAGCATTAATGTCCCCCTCCTCCAACATGCGATGTGCCTTCTGAGGGCCATATTATGGAGCATGCAGCATGCAACTATGATCTTGCAGACTTTTCCTGGATTGTCCTGTAGGGCACCACCAGACACATGAAGACAACAAAATCTAGCATTCAAGAGACCGAAAGTCTGCAAAATCACATGTCTCGTCCGGCCATGTGTCTCATTGTTACTGTTCTCCCCTAATGTAGTTGGATGTCTCACATGTGTCAGGAGGCAGGGCAGGTTGGGGTATCCGTAGTCACCTGTGTGGAAAAGGAAACATGGCCATAGGCAACATTGCTAGGCGGAGGGCCGACTGTGTCATGAGGGGTATAAGCATCTGACATGGAGAGCAGTACACATACCTATGAGCCAGGCCTTTTCTCTCTGTATCTGTGACATCATTGCAGGGACACTGCTGTTCCTCAGGATGTAGGAATCATGTACTGATCCAGGGAATTTAGCATTCACATGTGCAATGTATTGGTCTGCAAGACACAACACTTGTACATTGAGTGAATAGGTACATTTCCTGTTTCTGTAGACCTGTTCATTGATCCTCTGAGGTACCAGGGCAATGTGAGTTCCATCAATGGCCCCAATTACATGTGGGACATTTGAGATGTTGTAGAAGGCTGCTTTTACAGTGGGAAAAGCTGGAGGTAGTAGAACCTAATGTACCTGTGCACATGCTTGAGAAGGACATCCAACACAAACTGCAACGCCTTAAAGAACTTGGGCTGCGAAAACCCTGCAGCCAGTCCCACTCTGTTCTGAAAAGAGCCACTCACCAGGAAATGCAGGACTGACAACACCTGGACTGTTGGAGAGATGATAAGGGGATTCCTCAAACTCGGCTTCAACTGGGCGACCAGTTTCTTGATGCACATACGGTTTAGTCGATAGGTCATAATGATGTGGCGTTCTTCCATGGTTTCAAGATCTACGAGTGGCCAGTAAATTGGTGCATTCCTCATCACTCCATTGTGACCAAATCTGTGCGAGGACACAAACAACAATCTGGGAATCTCTCACAACGTAGGCTACTCAGTATGAAACACAACAGTCGTTAGGTAACTGTCATGCAAGTTGTGGGAATACACATTACTCCACCCTCTGTACTTAACCAGACGATGGCACATAATTCCTGTGGGAATGGACGTACATTTGTGCTGACAATTGTTGTGGCAAGTGTGGAAATGTCACTAGACACACACTACATATGTCTATATTCACCATGTCAGACTTGAAGTATGTATTTGTGACAACATGCAGGTAGTAACGCTGTGTAAACACAGGACAGTAATGCCACAGACGAAAACGGCATCTGCGTGTCCGGCATACATTGGACTGCTGGAAGTGACCTCGTTCCGTCGGCGGGAGTCATCATGGAGGAGTGCAGTCTGAACCGCCGTGCAACTCCTATTTGGTTAACATTGGTTAGCATTGATGTCCATGGGAGACTGGGACAAATGATGATCTCCGCCGGCGGTGACGGTCATGACCGATGCAATCGTAAATGCCATTTTGTGTGGGCCAGCTCACTGGACTCCTGGCATTCGGGATAGACAGACCTCCACTTTGTGTGCTGCTGTGTCCTGTCTCTTGGAGCAACGATGACACACACTGCAGGGGAAAGGGGCCCAGCTTTCTCAACAGAGGAGCCTGAGAAATTTGTGGAAGGGGTCCTACCCCAGTATGGGCGGTTGTACAGAGCTCCAGGGCAACAGGTTAGTACAACGTCCTTTGTCCCACATGTTGTGTGGTGTTTGCCGATGTATGTGTGTGCACATTGACATGTCATGACTGATCAGGTGTGTAATATGCACATGATATGTGTGGGATGTTGCCAGTTTGCATGAGCAGTGTTTGTTGTGTGTCACCAAAGGTTACTGCTGGATTGGTATTATTTACATCATGTCCTCCCTTTTCTCACTGTTTCCCATTCAGGTCAGCGCCCACCAGAAGAAAGGGTTGTGGTGAGCCATCGCCAAGGAAGTGCAGACCCTAGGGGTAGATTGCCGGCTGAGCACCCACTGCAGGAAGCGGTGGAG